>NW_024424341.1:7203941-7445565 GCF_017311325.1 Ursus maritimus | reverse complement strand
GGGGGGGGGGGGGGAAGATCGAAAATTCCAAGCTTCTTATCATGACTTGATCTTTCTTCTAACCAGCTCCATCCAGGAGCTCACCAAAAGTCACCTTATTGGAACAAAAGACACTCTTATCACCCAGGAAATTCCAAGGGATTTAGGAGCTCTGTGTCGGGAAATGGAGTCAAAGACTAAATGTAAGAACAAAAGATTTTCCTAGTACCCCTATTTATGAGGGTTTAGGAACCTTGTGTCAGAAATTGGGGAGAGAGGCCAGGATATAGGTATATCTTGTTTTATTGGCCTCACTTTATTGCTCTTTGCAGATTTTGCATTTTTTTTTTTTTACTAATTGAAGATTTGTGGCAATCCTGCATCAAGTAAGTCTATCAGCACTATTTTTCCAACAGCATTTGCTCACTTCCTGTCTCCGTGCCACATTTTGGCAGTTCTCACAATATTTCAACCCTTTTCATTACTATTATATTTGTTATGGTGATCTGTGATCAGTGGTCTTTGATATTATTGTTGCAATTGTTTTGGGAAACCATGAACCACACCCATGTAAGACAGTGAATTTAATCAATGAATTTTGTGTGTGCTCTGACTGCTTTACTGACCGGCCATTCCCATCTCCTTCTCTTCAGGGTTCCCTGTTCCCAAACACAACATCACTGAAATTAGACCAGTGTAATAACCCTCTTGTAACGAGCTCTAAGTGTAATGGCCTCTAAGTATTAAAGTGAAAGGAAAAGTCATATATCTCTCATTTTAAGTTAAAAAGTAAACATGATGAAGCTTAGTGAGGGAGGCATTTCTAAAGCCAAGACAAGCTAAGAGCCGGGCCTCTTAGACAAACAGTCAAGTTGTAAATGCAAAGGAAAAGTTCT
The DNA here is from genome assembly GCF_017311325.1 of Ursus maritimus. Taxonomy (NCBI): domain Eukaryota; kingdom Metazoa; phylum Chordata; class Mammalia; order Carnivora; family Ursidae; genus Ursus; species Ursus maritimus. Next base: position 7,444,690 of record NW_024424341.1, on the reverse strand, counting down.
TGAAGGAAATGGAAAGTGCTACTCCAGTGAACACATGAATGGTCAGAAAGAGAAATAGTTGTATTGCTGATATGGGGAAAGTTTTCTTAGTCTGGATAAAAGCTCAAACCAGTTACAATATTCCCTGAAGCCAAAGCCTAATCCAGAACAAGGCCCTGACTCTCTTCAATTCTGGGAAGGCTAGGAGAGGTGAGGAAGCTGCAGAAGAAAAGTCTGAAACTAGCAGAGCTTGGTTCATGGGTTTAAGGAAAGAAGCTGTCTCCATAATATCAAAGGACAAGGGGAAGCAGCAAGTGCTGAAGTAGAAGCTGCAGCAAGTTACCCAGAAGATCTAGATTTTCAGTGTAGACAAAACAGCCTTCCATTGGAAGAAGATGCCATCTAGGAATTTCAGAGCTAGAGAGGAGAAGTCAACGCCTGGCTTCAAAGCTTCGAAGGACAGGCTGACTCTCTTGTTAGGGGCTGATGCAGCTGGTGTCTGTAAGTTGAAGACAATGCTCATTGACCATTTCGAAAATCCTAGGGCCCTTAGGAATTATGCTAAGTCTACTCTGCTGTGCTCTGGAAATGGAACCACAGAGCCTGGATGAGAGCACATCTCTTTACAACATGGTTTACTGAAAATTTAAACCCTTAGTTGAGACCTACTACTCAGAAAGAAAGATTCCTTTCAAAATATTACTGCTCATTGACAATACACCTGGTCACCCAAGATCGCTAATGGAAATGTATGAGGGTAATGTTGTTTTCATGCCTGCAAACCCAGCATCCATTCTGCAGCCCATGGGTCAAAGAGTAACTTTGACTTTCAAGTCTTATTATTTAAGAATACATTTCTTAAGGCTATAAATGCCATAGATAGTGATTCCTCTGACGGACAAAGTAAGTTGGCAGCCCATGGAATGGGAGAATATATTTGCAAATGATACTACAGACAAAAGACTGGTATCCAAGATCTAAGAACTTTTCAAACTCAATACGTGAGAAACAAATAAACAAATCAAAAAATGGGCAGAAGATATGAACAGACGCTTTTCCAATGATGACATACAAATGGCTAACAGACACATGAAAAAATGTTCAAAATCATTAGCCATCAGGGAAATTCAAATCAAAACCACACTGAGATACCACCTTACGCCAGTTAGAATGGCAAAAATTGACAAGGCAAGAAACAACAAAGGCCGCTTACTTTTCTTAGAGCATTTTCCTTAGAAAACTTGCAGCTGTAAATTATTTCTCTGCCCCTTTGAGATATAAATCTTTATCCAGCCCCTTGCCACTTTTACAATGGAGGACTGTCTTTCTCCGGATCTGGGAGCCATCCCTTCGAAATGTAATCAGCAAGAGAGATTGTGTCCCTATCTCCCAGTGTTTGTGTGAGAGTAGGAGCCTAACTTCGATAAGCACCAATTAGCAAGCCTAATCATGTTGACATCCTCTCCTGTAGTGCTCTTCACTGCTTTTCTACTGTTTCACTCCAGTGCTGACAAATTCTCCTTTTGTTTCAGTGGAATTGGAAGTTGAGTTCAATCTCTCTTCCCTATTGCAGTAGTCTTGAATAAAGTTTTATTTGTCATTTTTAATAATTTTCTAATGCAATTTTTCTTTTATAATTCAACAAGAAAGATCTAGAGAGAACATAGAATTCTTTTGGAAGCCTGGAACAAGTGATGACCCACACTCAGTGAAGCAGAAATGTCAGAGTTCTATGGGAGATGGTAGAGGAAGGAGTCAAAAGGCTTATGGAAAGGGGCATCTCAGAAGGGATAGACTTATGTAAGGCTGAAAAACCCACACCAACTATATTCAAAATAAAGCAAGACAGACTTTCTTCAAGGTAAAAAAAAAAAAAAAGAAAAGAAAACTTCTGGAAAAGATTCGCCATTCTAGATGCCATGACAAAAATTTGTGATTCGTGGGAAGAGGTCAAGTAACAACATGAACGGGAGATTGGAAGAAGCTGATTCCAACCCTCATAGATAACTTGGAGGGGTTCAAGACCTCAGTGGAGGAAGTGTCTGCCGATGTGGTAGAAATAGCAAGAGAACTAGAATTAGAAGTGGAGCCTGGAGATGGGACTGAATTACTGCAATTTCAAGACAACGTTTTAATGGATAAGGAGTTGCTTCTTACGGATGAGCAAAGAAATTTTTTTTTTGAAATGAAATCTACTCCCAGCTAAGATGCTGTGGAGATTGTTGAAATGACACAAAGGATTTAGAATATTCCATAAACTTAGTGGAGAAAGCCCCAGCCAGGTTTGAAAAGATTGACCCCAATTCTGAAAGAAATTCTACTGTGGGCAAAATGCTACCAAAGAGCATCACATGTTACGGAGAAATCGCTTGTGAAAGGAAGGGTCAATCAATGAGGCAAACTTCACTCTTATTTTAAGAAATTGTCACAGTCACCCCAACCTTCAGCAGCCGCCACCCTGATCAGTCAGCAGCCGTCCACATTGCAGCAAAACTTTTTACCAGCAAAATGATCACAACTTGCTGAAAATTCAGATGATGCTTAGCACATTTTAGCAATAAAGTATTTTTAAATTGAAAAAATCTTTTTATTTGAGTATATCTGACATGCAATGTTACATTAGTTTCAGGTATACAGCATAGCGATTCAACTCCTCTCCACATTATGCATTACTCACCACAAGTGTAACTACCACCTGTCACCATATGACCCTATTACAATACCATTGACTGTATTCCCTAGGCGGTACCTTTCATCCCCATGACTTTTTCTTTTCGTAACTCAAAGCCTGTAACTCCCACTCCCCTTCATTCATGTTGCCCATCCTCCCCCTTTCTCCCCTCTAGCAAGCACCAGTTGTTCTCTGTATTTATGGGTTTGTTTCTACTTTTTTGTTTGTTTGTTTTTTAGATACCACATATAAGTGAAATCATATGGTATCTGTGATTCTCTGTTGATTATTTCACTTAGCATAATCCCTGTAGGTCCGTCCATGTTGTAGCAAACGGCGTTATCTCATCCTTTTTTATGGCTGCATAATATTTGATTGTGTATATACACCATATCCTTCTGATCCGTTCATCTGTTGATGGACACTTGGGCTGCTTCCATATCTTGGCTATTGTAAATAACGCTGCAATAAACATAAGGTGCATAGATCTTTTCAAATTAGTGTTTTCATTTTCTTTTGGTGAATACCCAGTAGTGAAATTATTGTACCATGTGGTATTTCTATTTTTAACTTTTTAAAACTCCATACTGTTTTCCACAATGGCTGCACCAATTTACATTCTCACCAATAGTGAACGAGTGTTCCTTTTTCTCTACATTCTTGGTAACACTTGTTATTGCTTGTCTTTGATTTTAGCCATTCTGACAGGTGTAAGGTGATTATCTCATTGTGGTTGTGATTTGCATGTCCCTGGTGATGAGTGATGTTGAGCACCTTCTCATGTGTCTGTTGGCCAATAAGATGTCTTCTTTGGAAAAATGTCTATTCAGATCATTTGCCCATTTTTTAACCAGATTGTTTGATTTGTTGATCAAACTGATTTTTGATCAAACTGTGCTAAAGATTTGGAGAGATGGTGTGGGTAAGGGCGCGGCACAGGGCCTGGCTGGTAGCTGTTTTTCTCATGTCAGAAGCTGCAATTCTCATGAGTTGTATAAGTGCTTTATATAAAGTATTATTGGATTCAAGAATATTCATTGTTATTTTAGACATAATGCTATTGAACACTTAACAGACTCCCATATGGTGGGAATGTAACTTTTACGTGCGCTGGGGAACCAAAACATTCATTTGACTCACTTTATTGTGATATTTACTTTATCGTGGTATCAAGAACTGAAACCCACAATATCTACAAGGTATGCTGTATATATTTCTTATCATTTCACGGGTTCCCAGAGAAGGGAAAAGAAATAACCACCCCAGAGAAATTCCCTCTGTGACAGAGCCACCCCAAATGCCTTTGGATCCCAGGCCCCAGGGGGTAAACAAAATGTGCTCACAAATACATCCTAGTAAAAGGTCAGCAGAGACAGTTACAAAGTGGGGCTTAGAAACACAAAGATGAGGGGCGCCTGGGTGGCGCAGTCGTTAAGCGTCTGCCTTCGGCTCAGGGCGTGATCCCGGCGTTATGGGATCGAGCCCCACATCAGGCTCCTCCGCTAGGAGCCTGCTTCTTCCTCTCCCACTCCCCCTGCTTGTGTTCCCTCTCTCGCTGGCTGTCTCTATCTCTGTTAAATAAATAAATAAAATCTTTAAAAAAAAAAACACAAAGATGAAACCCAGGGGAAAGAGAGGTGTGAGGCTTACTTGGACAGGTGACACAATGGAGTTGGAGGCTGATCTTTTGCTTCATTGACGAGTGACCTTGCAGGCAGGTGACTTAGGACAATTCCTGGAGCCAGAGAGAAAGGTCCCCCAGGAAGGCAAGGATGAGCTGGAACTCCATCCTGGGCAGGAACAGATGGAGCTAAATTAGCAGCCTTTCCTCTTCCACTAGGTTTTACTAAGTCTGGCAGCTAATTCCCTCCCTTCTTAAGGATTCCTGACAGACCTAGGGGAGGAAGAAGTGTCTGCAGAGAGGAAGCACCCAGAAAATTCACGCCCAGTCATCTCTCTTAGGGCTGTGCTGAAGATTTAGAGAGATGGTGTGGGTAACGGCATGGCACAGGGCCTGGCTGGTAGCTGTTTTTCTCGTGTCAGAAGCTGCAATTCTAAGCCAGCGTCTCTGGGGCCTTCCTGAGCCCCTGGCATAACTGTGTCTTCCCCACCTTAGGAAGATGTTGGGGAAAGAAGTTGCTCTAGCACCCTGGGCTTAGCTGGGCAAGGCAGAACCCGTTCTGGTCCACTCGAATAGTTCACAGGATTGCTCCTGCCCAAAGACAGCCAGCAGATTGCGTGATCCCCTATCTTCTTCACTGGTTTGCAACACTAATGGGCCTTTCCAAAATGTATTGACCATAAACCCAAGTAAGTCTTCCAAGCAGGCAAGCCTCAAACCCCCACCAGGGCGAGATGTTGACCTTGGAGCTCTCCTTCAGAGGACAGGTTATGAGAAATCCTTTCTCTCTGCCCTTCTGTCGTGGAAGCCACCTTCCCTCCAAGCCCGAAGGATCCTATGTCACAGGTCAAAGGATCAAGTTATGAGAGGGACGCAGAGACTTTTTCTTCTGTTGAACAGCGTCCTAGCATGACTTGATTGGCTGTGCTCTCGAACGGCATTGGGATGGGCCAGCAGCGTGGACAAGCCCACGATACCTCAGATGCGGACTTGGCTGGACTTCTAGCAGGCAGTCTGGGAGCTTGCTTTGCCTGGAGGCAGGTGGGGGCTGTTGACCATGCTTTTGCTACCAAGGATACGGGTGGAAACAAGGCCTTGAGTTTTCAAAAACATATGAAGCATCTGTCAATTTTCACCAAACAAAACACCATTGTCAGGAGGGTATTTTGAGAGCTGTTTCACAGTCAAAGATCCTTAAAACATTCTATGATCCTCCCTGGAAGAGTTTCCAGGATTCTTGGGGTGCTTTGTTCCCCATCCTCTGGTTGGGTTGCTCCAGCTTCGGGCGAAGAAACGACACTGTTGACTGTCCCTGGGCAGAAGTGTACGTTGTGGAACCGTTGTGAGTAGGGAAAACAGAGGTGAGCAACAGGCTCGTTCAAACTAGCTCATGTAACAGAGACTAGCCAAGGACAGGAAACAGAGGACAGTTGGGCCACGTGGGGTCTGACACTGGACGGCCAGCGTCCAAAGCTGTGCTTCTCTCTCGTAGTGCTTCTCCTGTCCTCCCCAAACATCTGCTCCATCTCCTAGTTACTCACTGCAGACGGCCACTTTCTGCTGGCATGGGACCCCTCTGCTCTTCCAAAACGCCAGCTACAAGGTGGCTTGGCTTACCTTTCAGTTTAAGTCTTGTGTCACTATAACCGAGATAATAGACTGTGAAGCATGCAGTCTGGTTCAGATTCTAATACCAGGTCTTTTTATCTCTAGGCTAATGGGCTTCAACTTCTCCAGCCATTCTTTGGGTGGCTTGGTGTCCGGATCCCTCCTAGTTTTAGCAGACGTGTGCTGCCCTTTGCCTGCTTGCCTAGGTGTGTTCCCTCTTTAGACAATGACACCCTGTTTTCTTTGAGGGAACCACCTCTCCCATTGGACACAGTCTGTTGGGACTGTCAATCACTGTGCTCTGGCTTCTGCATCCTCGGCTTTGTCAATCAGATGTTCTCCCCTCAAGTTTCCATGTTGAGCTGAGGGATAGAGACAAAGGCTGATGCCCATTTGTCTTGACTGGAGAGATGGTCCAGTTTTCCCGTCACCTCAGTGCCTTCTTTTTTCACCTTTTTTTTTTTTAAAGATTTTATTTATTTATTTATTCAACAGAGATAGAGACAGCCAGCGAGAGCGGGAACACAAGCAGGGGGAGTGGGAGAGGAAGAAGCAGGCTCCTAGCGGAGGAGCCTGATGTGGGGCTCGATCCCATAACGCCGGGATCACGCCCTGAGCCGAAGGCAGACGCTCAACCGCTGTGCCACCCAGGCGCCCCTCTTTTTTCACCTTTTTAAACCAACAATTCGGCTTGCCCACGACAATGTGAGCCACTGACAAATTCTTTTTCTGCTTGTTGGCCTGTGTAGATTCCCATTGCTTATAACCAAGGAACACTAATGGAGCACAGTCCAGATGGAAAATTGGGGTTTTTGGAGGGGGTTGTGAGTCCTCTTGTGGGCAAACTTAGGATGAACTCTCCGGGTCTGGTGAGATGGAAAGTATTAGAAGCAAACATCAGAATAAGAGGGTCTGGGAGAAAGACCTCATTAAATGGGGAGGACTTAACACCCGTGTGTGGTCTGAGGCAGCAGTTGGAGGTGGTGGGACTTCGAGAAAGATCTGTCCAAGCAAACTAGTTGGGACACATCACCAGAACACCCCTGTCCTTTCAGCCTGCTGTCAGTGTAACACTACACCCAGAACTGAGAGGACACAGGAAGGTTTTTCTAACTGACACAACTCCTAAGCTTTGAGGGAGAGAGGGAGAAGTGCTGAAATTTGTTTCCTCCAAATGTTCTGGAATGCATCCAGGTGCACCCATAAAAGAAAGTTGGCACCCACCTCACCAGTAAGGAGATAGATTTCTCTAAACTGCAGTCATAATTTCTAATTGAATGTCTCTCTCAAAAATTCATGACACGAAAGACTGAATTATTAAGTAAATAAAATCATAAATGACGATCATAACGGAGCTAATGGCTGCACGACACAGCTTCCCATTGTGCGGGAGCTCGCCAACAGCTCCCGACGGTCCAGCGGAGCCGTATCCCTGCAAATTCGCACAACCGTGCCTTCACCCAATGAAAAAATGGTGTGCCCTGCCCTTCAAATCCTGATGTTTGCGGATTGAGTTTTTCAACCAATTAACACAACTCAGTGGCACTACTTTCTTTTCCTGAAGATGATCTCAAACCTGGAGGCGGCCCCAGGTCGCCTGTTTCTCATTGAGCTGTCACTCACGTTCCCTCACATCAACTTCTGCATCCCTGATGGCCTTCGACAGCTACGAGTCAATGTACCACTTAGACCCCCAAATCTGATTTTGATTTCTAGCTAGTTGGATCAATTTTTTAGAAAGTTCAGCAGTTTTCTTCCATAACCTTTACATTTAAGGCTGAACTCCAAAAACTAGTGGTAGAGACGGAGATTTTTTAGATGACCCATGTTCAGCCCATTCTGACAGTCCATCATTTATTCAACAAATGTCCGGTGAGCTTTGCTCTGTGCCCACCACTGCGGCAGTGAAGAGCATTCTAGGGTGGATAAAATAGCCATCCCACTAACCTCCATGACCTCACAGTTCTGCAGATGGGAGGAGCGCAGCAAAGAGGCCCACAGGTAAAATTAGATTCACAAGTTGGGATATGTGCTGGGAAGGAAACAAAATGATCTCATTTGAGGAAGAGAAGTTAGAAAACATTTATTTGGGCAGGACATGTAAGTGGAGACTGGAGGGTGAGCAGGACATGGACAGGCAAGGGGGGGATGCGCAGGATGGGGCAGGCATTCCGAGGGAGCGACACGTATCAAGTCCTTGAGGAAGGACAGAGCTTGGTCTGTTCAAGGCCCTGGGAGCCAACTAGGGTAGCTGGAGTAGAGGTGAGACTGGAAGGAAGGGTGGACAGCTGCCTCTGATGGACAAGGAATGTTGGCTAAGCTGGGGCTCCTCTAAGAGGGGGCAGCCCCATGCCCTTGAGATTCCCCTTGCTGGGGAATCGCTGAGGTGCAGTGTGAACCATCCTGATCTGGTTGTCAAGACGCCACGTTCTGGGGAAAATCACTTAGCTCTGCGGCAGGGGTTAAGAGGGGAAAGTAGGGAGAGTACAGAGTATAGAGACTTGCATACAGGAAGCACTCAATAAATGGTGGCCTCAGCTCTCTCATGCAGAGTAATGGTTAGTTCCTTCCTTTTCTTAGGTCACAGAGTCTGTAAACCAAAGAAATGGAGCAAATGTCTTGAAAGGTCTCTTCCTATAGAATTTGGGTGGGGAGGTTTGCACACTTAGGAGGGAGGCAGCCTATCTGGATTTCAGGGTCTCTTCCTGGGTGGAGATGTACGTGTTTCAGCCTCCCAACCCCAGGGCGTGCTCTGTCTATCCCATCTCTTCTCCCAAGCACCACAGGCCCTGATTGACTTGCTGGAGGGTGGCTAGGCCCGACTTGATCCTGGTATTCTCAACAGTCAGCGTGGCATTCATGAGGGGACCCAGCTAGATCAACAGAACTGTTCTGAGGCCTTGACCCCTGGTTTCCAGCAAAGAATCCTTAAATGGAGAATAAGTAACATGTACTTGACTTCCCCTCAATCCACCCTGACCTAGCCCTTCACTCCCCACCGCTGGACCGTCTCCAAATTCCTACCCCCAAACAGCTAAGTAGGGTGGCTAAGAGCTACTGCAGGGTCCAAGGGACTGGGGTTTGAATCCTGGGTGTGATCTGGGGGAAGTTCCTTCTCTGAGCACATTTCCTCATCTGGAAAATGGGAATTAAAATATCACTAGTGTTTTGGGGGGTATTACCTGAGATAAAACACACAGACTGTGTAACAGCAGTGCCCAACTCACTGCACATTTTCAAGATGGACTAGTTGTTAAAATCATTGAATTATTATTTTATTTTATTTATTTAATATTTTTTATTATATTATGTTAGTCAATAAAATCACTGAATTATTATTTTAAAAATTATTATCATGGGGCACCGGGGTGGTTCAGTCAGTTAAGCATCCAACTCTTGATTTTGGCTCAGGTCGTAGTCTCAGTGTCATGAAATCAAGCCCTGTGTCTGGCTCCACGCTTATTGGGTAATCTGCTTGAGATTCTCTCTCTCTCTCTCTCCCTCTCCCTGCCTCCCCTCCACCCTGCCCTCTTTCTCTAAAATAAATTTAAAAATTGCTATCATAATCACTAACATAGTGAGTTCATAAGAAGAGCAGTGAAACTGAGAGCTAAATAGGGGCTGAGGCCAGATACTCAGCTTGTCACGGGTCTCCGAAGGTTAGATCATCAAAGACAGAAAGACAGAAAGACCTGGTGAGCCTCAGGCTGGCTGGGAGGCAGGAAGCAGTAAGGGAAAGGCATCTTGGCAGTGTCTGGGCAATGTCACAGGTGTCTCCCACAGTTTGGGGGGGTTACAGCCCTACTGTGTCCTCCTCAGTTTCAGGCATGGCTCAGGAGCTGGAGGCCACCCTTGCAGAAGCCCGGTCTCCTGCGTAAGCTGACCGTGTGGCTGCGAGGCTGCCATTTCTCTGTAGCTTCCCTGTGTCCACACCCCAGCCCTCTCAAACAAGAAGGCCCTTATGCAATCAAGCTGGACGTGTCCACTAAGCATAAGAAATGACTTTGGGGCTATCCAAAAATTGGAAAGGTAAGGAATTCATGGATTTCCATAGGACAAATAATGTTGACATAGGTTTGTGCACTAGACTTTGTTCCAAGTACTTGCTATGAATAAACTAGCTTAATTTTCATGCAGCCCTCTGAGGGTTCTATCAGCATCCCTAGGTTACAGAGGAGGGGACTGGGCTTGGAGACACCTGCCCCCGGTCACTCAGATCTGCTTGGCTGAAACCCATGCCTTTACCTACCCCGCTGGAGAAACAGCTTTCTGTAGGGTGCCGCCTCTGTGCCAGCCCATTTGGGCTTCGTGCCACCACGCTCAGCCCCAGGCGTGCTCAGCTGGCACAGTCAGGACTTCCACGCAACCGGCTTGGCTCCAGACCCCACGCATGGTGCCGTGCTGCCTCTCAAAGGAGCCCGCACGACTAAAAACAAATTTTCCTTGAAGTTCCTTCTGATTCAAGAGTCAGGGAATCTCAGCCAGAACCGAGCTCTCCTGGGCGTGTACTTCAGAGCTGAGAAAATACACAGAGCTGAGTTCCAGTCCTGCGTCGTCCACCTCCTGAGACAATCACGCTGCCTACTTGGCAGTAATAGTACTTACTTCTATTACTCCACCAGTGCGGAGCTCACAGGAAGTGTGCAGAGCTCTGCCCGTTGCCAGTGAAGCCAGGAGCAGCGTCCTCTCCGCTCAAGCCTGAGCCATAGGCAGCTTTGCAAAAGGGACCTCCAGCAGGTTTTGTTTGTTTGTTTGTTTGTTTGTTTGTTTGTTTGTTTAAAGATTTTTAATTTATTTATTTGACAGAGAGAGAGACAGCCAGCGAGAGAAGGAACACATGCAGGGGGAGTGGGAGAGGAAGAAGCAGGCTCCCCCCCCCACCCCGATGTGGGGCTCGATCCCAGGACTCTGGGATCACGCCCTGAGCTTAAGGCAGATGCTTAACGACTGAGCCACCCAGGCGCCCCTCCAGCAGGTTTCCTGGGCAACATAGCCACACGATCCCCACTCATTAGCCATCCATGACCTTCCAACTTGTGGCCGGTAAGCTCAGACCTATGTCCTGAAGACATCCACAGTTTTTGTTTTGATTGCTTGAAATGCATTTATTTGAGCCACACCCAGGCCAGAAGTCTGTCCCAACAACTGAAGGACACAGAAAGGACTCACTCAAGAGCCACAACCAGGACCCCAGGGCAAGCAGCCTGACCCACAAGCAAGGTACAAGACCCTCTCCTCTTTCCTCTTCAGAAGTGTTTAAGTACATCAGTAACTGAAGAAAGGTCCGTTCATGGCTCAGGTAAAAGCAAAGCCTGAGCAAATTTCTCAAATTATCCAAGTGGCATGGGGCACTCTGCCGGCTCAAGCCACGTGTCCCTTTTGTTCTGGGCTCCGCACTGTCCTGGGTAGAGCAGGGCCTGTCCCCTTACACTTAGCTTACAGTTAGCATTAGCTTAGCTACTGAAGTCTCTTCCAGAGTGTCAGGGTTGTGGACTCCTGACAGGGGTACGGAAAGCCTCTCCTCATGTGAAGACAGACTGGAAATCGTCCTTTTCGGATGGCTCACATGGAACAGTGGGAGAAGCAGAAGGGAAGGGTGATAATGAGCACCCAGCATCCTTCAGACTGACAATTCTCCCAGACGTGACACAGGGACAGTGCCTTTCTGAGACCACTTGTTTTAAAAAGCACCTTTAATGAGGTATAATTGTTGTACCAAGAACCATGCCTATTTAATATGTCCAATTTGATGAGTTTGGAAATACGCAAACATTCATATTATCATCGGCACAATCAAGGTAACAGACATAGCAACGCCTCCAAAGTTTCCTTGTGTCCTTTTGTGAGTTAATTTTTGTTTTTGTTTTGTGGTAAGCACATTTAACCTGAGATCTACCCTCTTTTTTTTTTTTTTAAGATTTTATTTATTTATTTGACAGAGACAGCCAGCGAGAGAGGGCACACAAGCAGGGGGAGTGGGAGAGGAAGAAGCAGACTCCTAGCGGAGGAGCCTGATGTGGGGCTCGATTCCAGAACGCTGGGATCAAGCCCTGAGCCGAAGACAGACGCTTAACGACTGCGCCACCCAGGCGCCCCTGAGATCTACCCTCTTAACAAATTTGGAAGTGCGTCATGCTGTACTGTTAACTGTAAGCACTGTGCAGCACAGCAGAGCTCTAGAACTCGTTCGTCTTGCCCAACCGAAACTCTTTGCCACTGAACGTCTCCCCATTTCCCCCTGTCCGCAGCCTCTGGCAGCCAGCATTCTGTTCTCTGCTTCTGTGAATTTGACTATGTTACATACCCCTTATGTATAAGTGGAATCATGTGGGATTTGTCCTTCTGTGGCTGGCTTCTTTCACTGCCACCTTTGAAAAGTCCAGCAAGATATTGGCAGCCATACAAGTAAAATAATTTAATAGTCCTTTTTTTTTAAGTCTTCTACAGAAGAATACTGTGATTACCTTTTCAAAGTTCTCTGAGGGCTGTCAAAACTCCCACTGACTCTCTCAAGCAAATGCCTTCCTTTGTATTCCTCTGGTCCCTCTGAGCTGCCAATTTCAGCATTTATGGCCTCACGTCTCAGCGGCTCGTGTGTGTCCTTTCTCTCCACTAGAGCAGCGCCAAGAGCTGAGGCCGTGTTTCCTTGCAGGCAGTGCCAAGTACATCGTAGGTGCTCAGAAAATGTTTGCGGGGGGCAGGGATAAACTACAACCACCAGTGGTATACCACTTCCATGAACATTATCTCCAGCACACAAGAGGCCCGCAGTTGGTATGACTGTTCGCCAGTTCACAGGAAAGCAAGCAGGGAGGGAGAGACTGAGTGGCTGTGCAGGGACAAAAATCCTGAAATGTGGGGTTGGGGCTGGAACACGGGTGTGTCTGAGCTCCTGCTTTATGCTCCTTCCAGGATACCCATCTGCTCTCATACTGAAGTCAAAGGATGCCCGCTATCTTCAAGTGTGCCCACTTAGCAGGTGAATAAAGAGAGGCCCAGAGAGATGCAAAATAATAGCTAATAAGAAACCTGATCAGGAAATGGCCCCCAGGACAATGATGCCTTCCCGTGCTGGCCACACCAGGACTCCACAGGCCCCTCCTTTCATCCCAAGCCTTGCACCTGCTGTTCCCTCTGCCCAGACCTCACTCACTAGCACATGTGCACACACACTTCACCTGGCCCTCCTGCATCCTTATGGCCTGCTGTGGGCTGAAAGTTTGTGACCGCCCAAAATCCATATGTTGAAACTTTCATTTCCAGTGTGATGGATTTTAGAGACCAGGTTTTGGGGAAGTAATTAGGCCATGAGATGGAGCCCTCCTATGAGATTAAAGCCCTTATAACCAGACACACGAGAGATCTTGTTCTCTCTCTCTCTCTGTGCCATGTGAGGATACAAGAAGGGAGGTGGCCATCTGCAAACCAGGAAGAGGGTCCTTCCCAGGAACCTGACCATACTGGCACCTTGACCTCAGACTTCCAGCCCCCAGAACTGTGAGAGAGAGATGTTTGTTGTTTAAGAAATGCTTAAGCCACACATGCTATGGTATTCTGTCATAGTAGCCTCAACTTACCAAGACATGATCAAGAGTTATCTTAAGCCTCCCTTCTGGTTCCCTACTGGGTCCCTGAGCTCACCTCAATCCTACTTGAATGACTTAGGCCTGCCCTACAATGTTGGAGCCCTGTCTGCCTCCCCATCGTGCCACGAGCAGAGGACAGGGCCTATGCAGTCATATCTTTGGAGTCCCACAGATGACCAACCTACTCTTGCAGATGACTGACCCAGAGTGTGTTGCTTCTCCAGTAGGCCTGCCTGCTCACTGCCTACTTGACCCTTGGCTTAATGGAACCAGCCTGTTCAATTGAACCACTGGTCGATTGTTTTTATAGCTCAGCCCAACTTTAAGGGAACCCAGCATTCTCATCCACCGACGGTAGGAATGAACGCAGTCCTGACCTTTCTGAAGGAAAATCCAGTACTTTCGCCACACCTGTCAAAAGACTTGGAAATGTGCCTGCCTTTGACTATGACTCCTTTTCTGGAACTGTATCTGTATATTAACCCACGCTGTCCCCTATGGTTTATGTTTGAGGACATTCAAGGCAGTATTGTTTCCAATTAAAAAAAAAAAGAATTCAACAATAGTCGAATTAATAGAGCAATTGTGGTTCATCCAAATAAGGAAACTATGTGTAGCCGTTCATGCTGTGTGATAGAGGAATGCCTATGGATGTGGGAAAATTCTCATTATACAGCGAGCTGTTCTTACTGTATATCATAGTGCATAATAGGTATTTAAAACAAATACATATGTGCATATAAAGAAAAAGATGAAGTTAAAATATGCCAAACTTGTAGCAGCGCTAACCTCTGAACTGTGGCACTGTTGGGCACTATGCTTTCTTCTTCTTTCTACTTTTCTGTATGTTCTAAATTTCCGACAAAAAAAAATATTTTGGGATGAGTGCGTAATGACCTCTCTTCTACTTTGTTACCTATCAAGAGGTTTTCCTTTGAGAAATTTTTGTATAATCTGTCTTTATAAAAATACAAAATTGATTCACTTAATAGAATGCAAAATGGCACCAAGACAGAAATAAAAGCAGCCATGTTCCTCCTGCCCATATAAGCCACAATGACCACAGGAAACTATTTATTTTTATTTATTTATCTGCTTGCTTTATAATCAGAAATTGAAGAGTCACTTAAAATCAGTTAAAATTGATGTTGACCGAAACTTCTTGTGTATCTGTGTGCCAGACAACCGCAAGTAGTCTCCCAGAAGTCAGGGCCCCAAGGAGACCGTCTTAGGGGAGAGACTCTGGACTCCGGGAACAAACTGAGGGTTTCAGAGGGGACGGGGGTGGGGGGATGGGTAGCCGGGTGATGTGTATTAAGGAGGGCACGTGTTGTGATGAGCACTGGGTGTTATATGCAACTAACGAATCATTGAACACTACATTAAAAACTAATGATGTAGTATATGGTTGCTAACTGAACATAAAAAAATAAAACAACAAAAGAGATTGAAAAAAAAAAGTACATCCAGTTCCAATTCTCAGGGGGAAGAGTGTGCATGGACTCCGTGGTGGCTCATGGCTTTCTGCTTGAGCCTTTCTCAGTTTCTCAGTTCTGCTCCAGCTCAATGTCTCCTTCTTTCTATTGTAACTCTTGGGGACATTTACTTTCCTTTCCCAGAGTTTCCTGGACTGAAGTTCTCTCTCAAGCAACACCCCACTCCTGCAAAAAGTCTTTAAACCACCCTTGAGAAGATCAGGGCAGCTGGGGGAACATACAGTACAGGGAAGGGAGGCATCGGGTGCTCCCGGGTCTGTTTACGTGCTGCCCCATGTGAGTACGTGGAGGTCATCCTCATTCCCTGTTGCCTAGCTAGTATTCTCCAGTTTGGACATGCCACAGTTCACTTGGCCATTCTTTCTAGTTTATGACAGTTACAGACAGGGCTGAGTCATATGAGGGTCCAGCGCATGGGACCCTGTGCATTCACAGGTTACCACCACAAAGTATGTACTTTGTGTCCCCACATACTCAGCCCCCTGGGCAGGACCTGCTCCCTGAAGGTAGGTCCAGCCATCCTCCTGTCCTAAACTCCTGCCTCCCTGTGGTCATCTGACCTAGGTAGGGGCTGGTCTGTGTTGTGGCAGTGACGGCCAGTTGCCCATCAGTGTCTATTCTCCCTTCTGCCTTAGGATGGGACTCCAGTTTTATTCTGAAGTCAATGTGCCCAGCCAGCAGGCCCTTCATTCACCAGCCTTCCTTGACGATGGCGATGGCAGGTGGGCTGTACGCAGACATGTCACGTGGGATGTAGAGGCACGCCCCCCCTTCCGAGAAGGTGACAGCTGACACATGCTTCTTTGCCACCATCCCCTTGTGCTTCCTGGTGGGAACATGGCTGTGATAGTGGGGGCTTCTGGACCGAGGGCAACCTTGATGCTCCAAAGGATGGTGGAAGACAAAGAGCCCAGGGCTTGGCACCCTGGTGACCGCGTAGCCCCCATACTAGCCCTAGATGCCCACATCCAGACTCCTTTCATAAGAGAGGAAAACAAACTATTATTATTATAGTTCTCTCCAGTTATAAGTCTCAGAAAGTGCCCTTCGGAAGCTCGCTCAGCTGTTAATGAAATGAGACCACACCGTCAATCCAGCATCGTTCCTGTGTGCACGGCTCCCTCCTACAGGAACCCCAGCGAGCAGGAGCGTGGTTTGGGGTGAGGGTGCCTCCAGCTCTCCAGCACCGTCCAGGGAGCATAGTTACAGGAGGCGGAATCTCGTCCGACAGGGAGGACGGGGATGGGAAGACAGCTTCCAAGGGGAGTCAAATATGCACACATGTCTTCATATTCCTCTGTGGTCTGCTTGCCATTTTAATAATATTTTCAAATGCTAATGTGGCGTAAGTCTTGCTGGCACGTACAGCTCACAGTTACCAACCAATTAATCTAGACAGACGGGAGGTTGAGTATTTAAGAGGGGACTTGTCAGACCCTATGAAGGCCACCCCATAGCAACCAGAGGCGCCAAGGCACCCCTCCCTGAGGGGCCAAGCCCAGCACAGCTGATAGAGCCGCACCTCTCAGCCAGCGACTTCGCAAAGCTCTGGAGCTCTGAACGCAGCCCAGACGGCGGTTTCCAGAGGATCGCAGGGTGTTGAAAACTTGTCACAGATATGCTGTGTCCTGCCCTGTGGTGTTTCAAACCTCTACTCTGTGCGTACCATAGTCCCTCGCCCCCGGTTCCGGGGGAACGCTCACCCAGAGCCCCGCAATCCCAGGGTTTGGGAAATGACCTTGTGTATATTAGTTTGCTAGGCCTCCACAGCAGAGGAGCACAGAATGGGCGGGTTACACAACAGAAATGCATTGCCTCACAGTTCTGGAGGCTGGAAGTCTGAGGTCAAGGTGTAGACAGGGTTGGTTCCTTCTAAGCGCCTTGAGAGAAGGGTCTGCTCCTGGCCTCTGTCCTTGGCTTGGAGATGACCTTCTTCTCCTGTGTCTCTTCACAATGTCTTTTCTCTGTGCGTGTCTTTCTCCAAGTTTCCCCTTTTCATAAGGTCCAGACATGTTGGATTAAGGCCCACCCTAATGATGTCATCTTAACTTAGTTACCACAATAAAGACCCTATCCCCAACTAAGGCCACATTCTGAGGTGGTTAAGACTTATGAATTCTGGGGGTGGGGGGCGTAATTCAACCTGTAACACCATTTTCAACGTGTAACACCATTTTCACAACAGGAACCATGAAGGTAACATAAATGAGTGACCCCCACATGGGTGGGAACTTGTATCAAAAACATCAGATAAGCAGTCTCAGTCCAGTCAAAGGTAATTGTTGGGCACTTCCTGTTTGTCCCTCCAGCCCCCTCCCCACCCTTCTCCACTCTATTCTGTGCCCAGCAGGCCAGTTTATAGGGACTGCATTGAAGGGCTCCCAGGCCCTGCTGTTCTCCGACGGTTCAGCTGTGCGTATAACACGGCAACCATGAACCACAGGTTGCATAAAGAGTTCTCCAGAGAAAAAGAACCAGCAGGATATATACAGATATACATAAGAAGAGATTTATTATAGGAACTGGCTTACACAGTTATGGAAGCCGAGAAGTTCTATGATTTGCCATCTGCAAACTGGAGGCCCAGAAAGACGGTGGTGTAATTCAGTCCAAGGCGAAGGCCCGAGAACAAGGGAAGCCAGGGGTATAAGTTCCAGGCTGAGCCCAAAATCAGGCACATCAATATCCAAGGGCAGAAGAAGGATGCCCCATCCGAGCCAGAGAGCAAACTCACTCTTCCTCTGCCTTTCTGTTGTTTGCAAGCCCACAGTGGATTGGATGATGCCCACCTGCACTGGGTGGAAAGTGATGTTCTCTACTCCATTTACTGATTCAAATGTGAATCCTTTTGGAAACACTGTCATTGATACACCCAGAAATAATGTTTTACCAGCTATCCGGGCATATCTTAGCCCAGCCAAGTTGACTCAAAAGTAACCATCGCGGGGCGCCTGGGTAGCGCAGTCGTTAAGCGTCTGCCTTCGGCTCAGGGCGTGATCCTGGCATTCCGGGATCAAGTCCCACGTCGGGCTCCTCGGCTGGGAGCCTGCTTCTTCCTCTCCCTCTCCCCTGCTGTGTTCCCTCTCTCGCTGGCTGTCTCTCTGTCACATAAATAAATAAAATCTTAAAAAAAAAAAAAAGTAACCATCGCATGTAGCTATTTAAATTTAATTTCAAATTACTTGAAATTAAATAAAATTTACATTTTAGTTAGTCTGTTACACTAGTCACATTTCAAGTGCTTGATAGCCACAAGTGATTGGTTGCTATGGTTTTAACAGTGCAATTATGCACTATGTATTATAATTGGATGTTTCCGTCATCATAGAAAGTTCTATTGGGTGATGCTGGTTCAACCATGAGGGGCGCCAGGAGCCAGTTTAGAAGGTGGGAGGGCAGTAAACATGACATCTGTTCTCCAACTTCTTTCGTGCCAGGTTGCTTGGGGTTGGCTGGAACTCTGTTGAGGCCACATCCCCTATCAGCGAACCCTCTTCCACAACCACTCTCTCTGGCTTGCTGTAACTGTTCCCTCCCTTTGTGCCTTCGGGCTCCCCACTCTTNNNCCAGCCTGGGGGTGTAAGTACCATCTCTTGCTGGTTTCCCTAACACTGGATCCAGGCCTTTACCTGAATTTTTCCATACACCCTGTCTGACCAGTTACCTGTTCCTATAACAAGACCCTACCCCGTTGGAGTGCCAGGATAGTGTTGCCAGATCTTCTCATTTTGCCAGAAAAGCTGGAAATCTGACTTTTATATGAAATCGACAACTTGAACATAGCAACCAGCTCAAAAACAATTTCCAAACGTTATGTAGGCAAATCAAAACTCATCTACTCCTGAGTGTGGCCCATAATTGGTTATCTGAGCTGCTGGTCACCCACTGCGTTAGAGCAAGCCCCCACCCCCCAGTGGCTTTAGGATGTCTCGTGATGTCCTTTGGGTAACTATCACTTTCCTACCTCTCCCTCTCCCAGGGACTGAAAGGGATATCACTTTCTAGTTTCCAGCTGTGACTTGTTTTCTCTGTCTTTCCTCAATGTGATAGTTACTTGTTATCCTAGTGGCTTCAAAAACAAACATTTCTTATCTCACATTCTCTATGGGTCAGAAATCATACCTAGCTTTGCTAAGTCGGGCTCAGGGTCTCTCGTGAGCTGACATCCAGCTATCAGTGCAGGGCCACAGTCATCTCAAGGTTCTGTTTGGAAAGATTCTCTTCCAGGCTCACTCGGGTGGTGATTGACAGGATTCTCCCAGGTCATTGGCCCAAGAGGTTTGGTTTCTTGCTGGCCGTCGACCAGCATGTGGGCCTCTACCCAGGGCAGCTCACAACGTAGCAGCTGGTTTTGCCAGAACAGTGAGCAGGAAGAGGTGGGCAGAAAGGGAGAGCGTGGCATCAGCCCTAATCTTGGAAGTCACGCTCAATCATGTCTGCTGCGTTCTATTCATTAGGAGAAGCCCCTAGGTCCAGCCCACACTCTAGAGCAGGGGATGGCACAAGACTGTAAACTCTAGGAGGTAGGGATCGCGGGTCAACCTCTTAGAGGGCTGCCCACTCTGCTTGGGGTGTGTATTCTGTGGATGGGGGAATAAAACTGGGTCATAACTTAAAAGTGAACTGGGGTGAGATAGGACTGCCGGAAATTGGGGAACCCCAAGATATCTGTAAGCCAGGCCCGCAAGAAAATAATTTCCAGGATCTTCATAAAATTTCTCTTCTCTCTTGCCAAATATCCCTGTCTCTTTTGTTCACTCTGTTCTCTGCCTAAAATTAATCTCTGCTTCTCAACATGTTCCTTTTCAAGACCCAGCTCAGAAGCCTCCCTCTCTGAAAGCTTTCCTTGAGCCCCATCCCCACCCCAGCCGGAAAGGTCGACTCAACGGGTCTCCCCTGATATCACTGACATCAAGCATTTTCACAGCCATCATTTCCTCTCACCTCATTTGAACCTTACAACAACCTAGTAAACAGCTAATTTACATCAGGGGAGACTGAGGCATAGAGAGGTCAAGACCACACAGGTTGGGGCACCTGGGTGGCTCAGTCATTAAGCATCTGCCTTCGGCTCAGGGCCTGATCCCAGGGTCCTGGGATCGAGCCCCACATCGGGCTCCCTGCTCTGCTGGGAGCTTGATTCTTCCTCTCCCACTCCCCCTGCTTGTGTTCCCTCTCTTGCTGTCTCTCTCTCTGTGTCAATAAATAAATAAATAAATAAATAAATAAATAAATAAAATCTTTTAAAAAATAAGAATAATAATAATTTTAAAAGCCCACACAGGTAGTAGGTACAAGATTTATGACTTGAACTAAGGTCTTCAGATGCCAAGGTCTGTTTTCTCTGTTCCCACTATAGCATTTCACATATCTGTACTTTTATTCGTTTATTCAAAAAATATTTACTGAGGTCATCTGGGGTGCCCTGCACAGAACACTTACTGGGTCCTCTCCCTCCACTGTACCCAGAGGTCTTCCTTCCCTTCTTTCTTCTGCTTAACCAAACCCTGGGCATCCTTTAGGCCCAGTTCAAGTCACTCCTCCTCCAGGAAGCCTTCTCTGACTCCTTTAGCTCCTAGAGCACTGAACTTGGAAGTACCTTCAGACTGACACTTTCATTTTATCTTGGGAAAGCTGTGGTCCCCAAAAGGAACAAGACATGTCACACAGAAGCTCCTTTGTACACTATAGCACATTCTAGGGGCTCAGCCCAGATCCCACCTTTGGAGTGGACACACAACCTTCAACCGCTGGGAATCCCAGCTACTGCCGGCTCCTGGTGTGCCCTTCTGGGAATCGTCCTCAGCTGCAGAGAACTGCCTTGCCCTGGGCGAGGCCTTTCGTGGCCAAGCCTGGCTGGTGCAGGGAAACAAAGGCACCACCTTGCCTCTAACTGGGACAGCTCTGAAGGACCACCCTACCGCAGAGCTCCCTAGAGGACCAGCTTCACTCCCTGCCCACACCGGTCTCCTTCACCTCCTTACAGGTGTTGCCTCCGAAGGGAACGGCCCAACAAACCTTCCACACACATTTCTCCAGCTCTGGAGGAGGCCAGCCTCAGACATACAATTACTACTATTCATCTAAATAAGTATGGCAAAAAAGGATAACAATTACCAAGCCATACCGTAAAAAGAGCTGACATTTGTTGAGTGTATACTATTCACTAGGACCTGTGCTTCTTCCTCACATCATACTAAAAAAAAAGATTTTATTATTACACTCATTTTCTAGATCGAGAGGGGAAGCTTTTTTGCTGTGGTTTTCACAGCTCATAAGTAAATGGTGGGGTTGGGATTCTGATTCAGGGCTTTGTGGTCTGAAGCCATGCTCTTTTTCTTTTTTTTTTTAAAGATTTTATTTATTTATTTGACAGAGATAGAGACAGCCAGTGAGAGAGGGAACACAAGCAGGGGGAGCGAGAGAGGAAGAAGCAGGCTCCTAGCGGAGGAGCCTGATGTGGGGCTCGATCCCATAACGCCGGGATCACGCCCTGAGCCGAAGGCAGACGCTAACGACTGAGCCACCCAGGCGCCCCTGGAGCCATGCTCTCAATCACCTCACTGTCACCGGGTGACCATTCCATATATACATCACCGTTCTCAGCCGGCCGTAAGCTCTTTGAAGATACATACCAGGGCTGCGTCACCAGGCAGACAGCAGGTACTCAATAAATGCTGGTTGGTAAGTGTCCATTGGCGGAAAAATGAAGAAAATTGTGGCATATATAGACTGGAATATTACTCAGCCGTAAGGAGGAAGGAAACTGCCACTTGTAACAATATGGTTGGACCTTGAGGGCATTTTGCTAAATGAAATAAGTCAAACAGAGAAAGACAAGTGCTGTATAATCTCACTTACATATGGAATCAAAAAAAGAAAAAGAAAAAAACCAAATGCATAGAAAAAGAGATCAAATTTGTGGTTACAAGAGGTGGGGCGTTGGGAGAGGAAGAATAGGAGGAATGTGGGCAAAAGGTACAAACTTCCAGTTACAAGACAAAGTAGTCCCGGGATGTCACGCACAGCATGACGACTATAGTGTCCACTGTTGTGTGCTAAAATGAACATTGTTAGGACAGTAAATCCGAAGAGTTCTCATCACAAGGAATATTTTTCTTGCTTTGCTTTTTCTTTTTAGCATGTCTCAATGAGATGACGGATGCTAACTAAACTTACCGTGGTAACCATTTAACCCCCTATGTAAGTCAAACCGTTATACCGCACACCTTAAACGTATACAGTGATATGTGTTCGCTGTATCTCAATAAAACTGGAGAAAATAAAATTTTCAAAATGCTGATTGGCTAACTGGCTGGTAGGTTGCTTTATAGAAGGGCTTTCTGAACATGCCGAAATCAGGTCAGTAGCACAACCTGCCGGGCCGGTCCTCAGGACTTCAAAATTCCGGCTGAGGGTCCCCACTCCCACACCTGGCTCTCTGCTATTTACCTGCAGACATTTAAAGGTCAGGGTGGTAATGCTCAGCTGTGAGCTTACCACTTCTACTAGGATTACAGGTATTACAGAGGCAGGTGTGTGCGTGTGTGTATGTGTATGTGTGTGCATGCATGTGTGCGAATGTGTATGCGTGTGAATGCATGTGTGTATGTGTGTGCATGCATGCGTGTGTGTGCATGCATGTGTATGTGTGTGAATGCATGTGTGTATGTGTGTGCATGCATGTGTGCGAATGTGTATGTGTGTGCATGCATGTGTGTATGTGTGTGCATGCATGCGTATGTGTGCATGTGCATGCATGCGTCTGTGTGTGTATGTGTGTGTGCATGCGTATGTGTGTGCATGCATGTGTGTATGTGTGTGCATGCATGTGTGTGTGCATGTGCATGCATGTGTGTATGCATGTGCATGCATGCGTCTGTGTGTATGTGTGTGCATGCGTATGTGTGTGCATGCATGTGTGTATGTGTGTGCATGCGTATGTGTGTGTGTGCATGCATGCGTGTGTGTGCATGCATGTGTGTGCATGCATGTGTATGTGTATGCGTGTGCATGCATGTGTGTATGCGTGTGCACGCATGCGTCTGTGTGTGCATGTGTGTGCGTGTGCATGCATGTGCGTGTGTGCATGTGTGTGCATGCACGTGTATGTGTGTGCGTGTGTGTGCATGCATGTGTATGTGTGTGCGTGCATGTGTGCATGTGTGTGCGTGCATGTGTGTGCGTGCATGTGTGTGCATGCATGTGTGTGCGCGCATGTGTGCATGCGTGTGTGTGTGTGTGCGTGTGCATGCATGTGTACTGTGCACCAGCGTGTGTGGAGAGGGGGCCAGCCCTGGGTGAGGCAGCTGCTTTCGGGGCCTCTCGTGGGTCTACTCCAGAGTGTTCTCCCGCAGCAGGTTTGGCAGGACTGGAGTGTGTTCGGGGATCTTCTATGAAGGGAGCTAGCCGCTCCGGGTCTCGGCAGGGACTCTGCCACCTCACCAGGTCTCTGAGCTCCGAGAGCTCGTAGCTGCCTGTAAGCCGGCCAATCTACCAGCGGATCTTGATCTTGCTTTTAATCACTTCACTGATTGTTTCAGGCAAGTCTTCACTTCACAACTAGACCAAGCTCCTTCTAGGAGGTGGGCAGAGGCCTCATCGTCTTTCCTGGATGCCCACAGCCCCCAGCTGGGTGCTGGACACAGGAGAGCGGCTCAAGGAACAGCTCATGGCTGAGGAAGGAGTCAGATTCCTACGTGCTCAGGAGAGCTCACAAGACACAGTCCTGGCCGTGGCCCGCCATCCTCGGCCTCCGGGCCATGGCATGGGGTGGGCCAGGGAAGGAGGGGGCACAGGAGAGAGCCGGCTCCCCAGGAGCGTTCTCTATTAGTGGTGCATTTTTAACAAATTTAAGGTACAGGGTTGTCATGACTCCCTGTTGGGACTGTGACAGAAGCAGCAGCATGAACATCCTGGTCTGGCCCCTCAGGTGCGTCAATTTTCTGCCTACTATCCCTCCAGAACATTCCCAACACAGCGCTGGAGTCTAAACTCCCCAATCTGGCCTTAAAAGTGTCGTGTTTCTGATCCTTTAAGCGCTACCTACCTCTCTTTCCAAAAATAAAACACTGAAAAAAGAAGTAAGAAAGAGAACACTCAAAATCAGGTGGAGAAGGCAGACTAGCGTCCTGCAAGAAATCAGGCGCAATGATATCAGACTGAATGGTGTACTGCAATATGTGTCATTATTATGCAGACAAGTAAATTACTTTGTGCTGTTCACCACAAAAAAAAAAAAAAGAAGAAGAAGAAGGCAGACTAGTAACCACACATTAGTGAACAACAGAGTAAATGCAAGGATAAAATGTTCACGCAGCTCTTTGGGCTCTTGAAGAAAAGGGTACATAACTTGGGTAGAGAGCTCGGGACAAACTTACTGCAGGGAGAGTTATCTTGCTTGATTCTTAAAACAAGGGTAGAATTGAGGGCTGCTGTCCTCCACACGATTTACCTGTCCAAAAAGATCCAGAGGCTCTCTGGAAAGTCTTCATAAGTTTATTGTGGCCTCTTGGGACAGTGAAAGGCTGATGCCAGATGCTCACAGCAGAAATGGCACATCCCCATATAATGAAAGGGTGCTTAGTTATCAGGGGAAATAGCAGGGCAGTTACCAAGCTGGCCCAAGCTGGGTGCAGTTAAAGGGGACATTTGAGGAAATCATTTCTTAATTGGCATTGTGGCCTTCCTGCCCATTCCAGATCTCCAGCAATGCGCAAAGCTGGGTAAGGCCTCCCTGGCTTTGATTCCTCAGGGTTATCTTTTAAGCCCCTCATCTGTTTTGGGTGAGATGAAATCCCTAAATTCCAACTTTACAGAGACAGACCCACCAATCCCCTCCCCAACCCATTCCTTAGCAACCTCTCAGAATGAGTGTTCTTTTTAAAAGAGACAAGGTCCTTGCTGACATCTCTCTTTAGAGAGCTCCATCAAAATCCTGCACTTGCCCAGTGTCCTTTCCTTGGCCACTGGTAACCAAGGAAACGAGATACTATGGTAACACCGGGAGGAGAGAAAGGGAGGCACCCAGAGCCCTTGCTCGCTCTCTCTCCTCTCTCCTGAAATCAAGGCAGCTACCGGGGCAGAGAGAACATCTGTTCTCAGCTTCCAGGGGGAGAGCTCTCACCAGGACACTCACATGGGTGACTTCATGGCTGACACCCAGTGCTTCCTATTCCCCAACTTGGAAGACTGGCGCCCTAGGACCCCCAAAACTATGTACTTTCCCGGGCTCGAGGCCCAGCCCACTCTGGAACTTATAATGCAATGCCCAAAATACCAGATGTAAGGGGTGCATAGATGTTTACTCAAGTGAGTGAACAAGATACAGATTGGGGTCATGTATAAGCAAAACCCTAAACATAATTGAAATTATGATGTATGACAAAATTACCAAGTGTTTGCACAATCTTGAGCAGTGTTGAATGTATCCCTTGGTTTGCCTTGCTTTTCTGTCTGCAACCTTCCGTCTCCTTGTTCAGCACCCCCTCACCCCACCCTCTCTCTGTCTGCTTCTCTGATGCCTTACCCCTGTATTTTTCTCTGCTTACCTGCCTCTCCCTCTGAGGCTGCCTTCCTGCTTCTTTCTCTCACTCCCCCCCGCTTCCTGACTTGCAGTTCACCTGTCACTCTCAGGATGGAGTGGCTTAAAGAGAAAGACTCCCCATGTTTTGTCCATGTAGAATGCCGTGTTCACTGCCGGCAACCTCACCTCAGACAGGCGTGATGCCGGGCACCTTGGGGATGAGGCTTGAAGGAGGTCCAAACGTTACGAACTGTGACACGTGTGATGATGTCATAAACAAGGCCAGTGCAGGGCCAGAGGCAATAGAGAAACCTGCCTCTTTGTCTCCGATCCTTTGTTGGTTGAATCTTCTTCTACGACCTTAAGAATTCTCAATAGAGTTTTAAAATCTTTCCTTCCGATTCTTACGTGAAACCCTGCTGCACAGGAACGGCCTTTTCTAATTTTTCAGCACTGACTCCCTCCCTTAGAACAGTGGGGTCTGAGCTGCTTTGATCACCCACCCCTATCGATCAAAACGTTTTGAACATGACCTCCCAGTATAAGTGCACGTACGTATTTATAAAGCACACGCGTGTGCTACTATACCCATATTTTGCACATGATAAATACACACAAAAATGGGAGTTTAAAAGGAAATGATGCTATGTCTTCCTGGGCCAGCCTACCGGATTCTCTGTGCACCCTGTAAATGTCTGAGAACCTTGCTTTGTCCCTCACGTCAGTGGGTTAGGGTTCCCGGAGAGCCCAGAGAAGATTGCTGGAGGACCGGAGTATGATAGAATTGCTTTGTCAGGGAGTGTATTCATTTCCTAGGGCTGCCGCGACAAAGGACCACACACCGGGCGGCTTGGGCAACAGAAAGGCATTGTCTCACAGTTCTGGAGGCTGCAAGTCTGCAATCAAGGTGTTGGCAGCGTTGGTCGCCTCTGAGGGCTGGGAGGGAGAACCTGTTTCAGGCCTCTTTCCCAGCTTCTGGTGGTTTGCTGGCCAGCTTTGGCATGCCCTGGCTTGTGGGTGCACAACCTTGAGGTCTGCCTTCCCTCTTCACATGGCATTCTCTCTGGGTACATGCCTGTCTGTATGTCCCACTTTCCCCGTTTTTATAAGGATGCAGTTACATTGGAGGAGGGCCCACCTGAATGATCTCTTCTTGACTTGATGATCTTGACTTACTCATCTTATGTCCAACTAAGCTCACTGTTGCAGACTAAACTGTGTTCTTCCGAAAATCTGCACGTTGAAACCCTAACTCCCATTGTGACTGTACTGGAGATGGGGCCTTTAAATAGGTAATTAAGGTGAAGTGGGGTTATGACAAGTCAGGTACTCATCTAGTATGACCGGTGTCCTCATAGGAAGACGGGGAGAGGCCAGGAGTGTGCAGACAGAGGAAAGGGCAGGTGAGGATGCAGTGAGAAGGTGACCATCTGCGAAGAGAGAGGCCTCAGAAGGAACCAGCCTCACTGACACCCTGCTCTTGGACTTCCAGCCTCCAGAAATATGAGGATTCATTTCTCTTGTGTAACCCTTCCAGTCTGTGGCCTTTTGTTATATCAGCCCCCGCTGACTAACACAGGCACGGGGTAGGGGGAGCAGTTTAGTTCAGAACAAGCGACTAATGGTAAATGGGATAACAAGCCAGGGTTTTTAGATTGAGATGTGGGCGTGAAGCTTCTCCAAGGCGGGCAAGTTGGGACAGCCAGGAGAAGCAGGAAGAGCCCTCTTTGCCAAGCTACCTTCTACCAGTGGATAGGATGGCCTCTTTCTGGGGGCTGCGATCACCCGAGGGCATGGGGCTCTGGTCAGCCACCAGTTCTAGCAAAGTATCTCCGTTCACCGAAGCGGGCTCATGCTACCTTCTATTCTGAAGTTCCCAAAACAGTTTGCAGCTGTTATTTGCAAAAGAAACCATGCTCCGAAAATCTGTAATGTCTGTGTTTGAAACAGCGACACGACCAGGCTGCTCCTAGAAGCACAAGGACACACCCTCCCAACTCCTGATTGAAAGGAAGCCAGATCGTGGTGTTTGTTTCCTAAACAAGAATTGAACGTTTGTCACTTGTGCTATTTAATTATGACCCAAGAGGTTTGCTAACGTTGCACATTCTGTCTGCAGTGCCTGTTTAATTTTGGCGTTAAAGACACGGTCTCTATTAGTTACCAAGTAACAAGTGTTTAAACCTCAATAAATAACATTTTTAATAATAAGGTTCTGAAATGCATAGATCACATCTCCCTGTTCATTCTCTAAGAAAAACATTTTAATTATCTATTGACACATATTGCACATGGAACAACCTTCTTTTTAAAAGATAAATGGGTTTATAGACGAGTCGGGTTAATTAAAAGCCAGTGGAGTATTACAAGTGTATTTACTGGGGAATATTCACTGTAGGAGAGGAACGGTTCCTACACAGTTGTCAGAATTCTGTAAATGTATTGTTTAATAACCACTTGGCACTTAATTATACTGAGATGGCGAGCGTTTAAATATAAGCGAAGTGAACATTCCAGTTATCTCTTCTCAATGGCTTCTCCTCCGTGTCACGGATTCTCCAGGTCAGACCGCACCGAGGCCCGAGCTGATGATCTGGACAATGACAGCCCTGAAGCTTCCCAGGACCACGGGCCTGTCATGAGCAAGTGACTGTTTTGATCCTGCAGGACGAAGTTCAGATTCAGCTCCCAAGGCGAGGCCAGGTCTGAGGAAGGTCTCTAAGTTGAAGTGCAGAGTCCTTACCATGGCACGAAGGGCTTTCACCATCAAGCCCTACCAGCTTTTCACCCCCCAAGCCCCTCGCCTCTAGCCCTGAACCCCAGCGTGCATCTCGCCAGCTCCATTTCCCCCTTGCACAGAGAACAGCTGTTCTCTTTGCTTGATCCCACGGGAAGGATAAGCAGGCTGGCCTACAACGACCACACAGTATGAACAAGAGAAAGGCTTTGTTGTTTAAGTCATGGAGATTTGGGGAGTGTTTGTCCTTCCAGCCTAACCTATGTAGCCCATCCTGGATCATTCGCTTCCCTTCACCGGAGCCTGGCACGGAGAAGACGCTCTAAATGCTGGACGGTGAATAAATACATGGGTCTGTCAATAGATTTTCCCTTTCTTCTCTGGAATGTTCTCTGGTCCCAGGAAATCACCTCCAGTCTTCTGAGGGGCTGTGAAGATCTCTCCCTGCGTGGTATGAGCGAGAAGACCCAGCGCTGAGCTGAGAAGCTTGAGTTCCGTACTGTACTCAGAACCTACTAAAATGCCCTGATCCATGATTATTACTGTAAGCAAATTGGCAATTGTGAAGGGTTTGGGGAAAAAGTCACAGGGAGCAACGCACCACCGAAATAAGTGTCTGTGTGTATGCACGGCTGTGTGTGTGTGTGTGTGCCTGTGTGTTGACCTTCTCGTCATCCATTCTCTTGTCTCTGGTAATGGCACTCCACTTTTTAATTTGGGGGACTAGTGTCTATCCCCACACCCCCATCTCGGGTGTTGTGGTTTGGGTGGCATCGACCATACCCCAAGTTCCAGGAGTCACTCTAAGGGGTCAAGATCACAAAACAAAGTAATAATAGAGCCAGATTGGACCCGAGTCTCATCTTGAACCTCATTCACTTGTTTTGTACCTACCTGGGGACTCCTGCTTTGAGCCAGGGCTAGGTTCTGAGAACACAGCATTGAGGAAACCAGGTGGACACTCTGCTGTCAGCGCGCTCCAATGCCACCCATTCTCTCTCTACCACGGTGCTGTCCCTCTTTCTCCACCCAGATGCCCCCCTCTTCCCAAAAGCCTCTGCTGACTGTCCCAAGCATCACTGACCTTCCTATTTTCCTGAATTGCTTCTGTCACAGACTGTGGCACATGAACCAAACTGGAACAAGGCATCCATGGGAGTGGCCAGCCAGGGACAAGGGCTCCATGGCCCAAAGAGGAGGGACAAGAGAATGACTGGAATGATGCTCCTTCACGGTGCCCCACAAATCCCACTGATGCTGGAACGGCCTGGCTCATGGAGGGCCTAGGACAGTCGATGAACTGTCCCCTTCTCATCCCAGACTAGGGAGTTCCTAGCTGGCCCCCTCCAACCATTCCACCTCTGATCAGATCCTTACAACTGGCTCCCCACCTTCAGGGCAGGAAAACAGAAAGATCTAGAAATGACAGGGCCCTAAACACTCGGTTGGAAACAAAGCCATCGGGAGCCACAGGGAGAAGGAATGGGCCCAGAAGCTGATTGCATTGCTCCTGGCAACCACACGTCCCAGCAGGTCCAGCCAATACCACAGTGCTCACTGGGATGTGGTTTCCTGAAGATCACAAAAGAAATCTATATCATTCTCAGGAGCAACCAACCTTTCTGCAGGCAGCACGTCCCCTCCAGTCTGTGGGCAGCTTAAAGGGACACAGAAATCCAGCCCAGAAGGTGGCTAAGCCCCAGTCCCCAGACCATTCGCCTAAAGGGAAATGGCATTTCATCTGCACGCTGTCCCTCTCCATCGCCCCCACCACCGACACTGCTCAGCCTCACAGCTGCAATGGCCTCCCAGCTGAGATGTGATATTTGTTCTAGTCTCTCTCTTTTCCAATCCAATCTAATAATAGTAATGATGTTTATGGGGCCCTCATCATAGCTAGACTACCTACAAGATACTTTACAAGTATTAACCCATTTTATCCTCAGAAAACCCAGTCCTATGGGGTAGATATTATGAGTTTCCCTATTTTTAAGTTGAGAAATCTGAAGGACAGAGCAATTAAATACGTCGTCCGAAGCCACACAGCTCATTGGCAAGGGCAGCAGGCTGTCTGGCCACCATGATTACCACCCCTCACAAGGAGCCCTTCCCATAGTTCCCCTATTCAAGGCAAGGACTTTGGAAATAGACCAATCAAGATCAGATTTTCAGTTCCTGCTCTGTGTCTTGGTCAAGTTACCAGCGTCTCTGATCCTCATTTTCCTCGTCTGTCATACAGAGGTGATGACAATGGTGCCTGTCTTACAAGGGACTCGAGGTTTCCTTAGATGAGATCCATCATGCTTTCAATCCCCGGTGCTCATCCTATTCCGAGTTCCAGCAACACCAGATTATCCTCAGTTTCCTACACGTGCTTTGTGTACCTCTGTTCCCTCTGACTGGCATGTTCTCTACCCTCCTTCCTCAATCTGGCCAGCTCCTTTTCACCTCTCAGGTCTCAGCTGAGTGCTGCCTCCTCTAAGAAGCCTTCCCAGATTTCCCATTCTGCACTGTCTCTTCAGTGTTCTCCCATAGCCTGTACCTTCCTACCACGCTCCCTATCATACTCGACTCTAACTGTCCATGGACATGTCCTCCGCTGGGCTGGGTGCTCTGCAAGGGCCATGACAGTGAGCTCATCCCATCCTGAATGCACGGTGTCTAGCAAAGTGCAAAGAATAAGTCAGAAATAAGAAATGAAAATTTCTTTGTATTGGTGCTCGTATTCTTGCTTTGTTCCTTCTAATAGACGCCAAGTGTCTTAACGGCAACAGCCATGTCTTATTATTTGTCTCTGAATTCCCCGCTATGATTGGCCCATACAAGCAGACCTGGGACTAGGGTGAGCCAAGTGAGGTGTCTAGGGTGCAAGATGTACAGAGGCTTCAGCTCAGCTTGGCGCAAGTACAGGGTGGGCTCAGAAGGGCCTCCATTCATGATATCTGATACAAATTATTGGGTGATCCAATAGCTGGGTTATAAATCTCCATCTCCATCCTCAAGGAGTTCTCAGACTCCTGATGATTTATATTCCACATTGAAGACTGACAGAGCCACACCTACCCCCGCTTCCACTGGGCTCCTCTCTGGAACCACCCCCCATCACCTGACACTATGACGTCTGGCCACCCATGGGCCAGACTGCGGGAGAGAAGGAAGTCCATGAAGACCAAGGAAATGTGATGGGCCACCTATCAGGGGTGGCCTGAAGTCAGACAGGCGGGGAGGGAGGCAAGAACATTTCAGGCAGAGAAGTGAATGTGGAAAACCAGAAGAATGCCCAGTTCATAGGGCGCCTTCCAGAAACTCATCTGATTGGAGCTCAGCCTACTTGCCAATGAGCACAAGCGGAGAGGAAACGACAACCCCTTGCCTTTGCATAAAGCCTGCAAAGTATTTTCCCAACTTTGTTTCACTTGACCCCGACAGGAAAAAAAAAAGAGAGAGAACTTATAATGACTCCCATTTTAATAATGAGGAAACTGAGGCTAAGAAGTCAAGCGGCTTGCTCAAGGCACAAAACTAGTAAGGTTGGGTTTGAAGCCTTGCTCGGCTACTTGGCATTTCTCACCCTCACAACCTGGTAGCGATCTCCACTGTTCAAGTACCCTACACCTTGTGTCGTATTATACCTCCGGTCACATTACACCTCCCAGGGAGTGTTCATGGGACCAGAGTTTCTTGTGACCTGGATTTGAGAGTGGCTTAAAGCATCTGGGATTGCAATCCTTCTCTCACGCAACTGGACAGAGGTCTAGGGGGACCAGGAGGAAAGTGGCTTCTTCCATCACTCTTGGCTTCTTGCCCAGCCCGGCAAATAGAATAACTACGGCTTCCAAGGCAGTGCTTTGGCTTAAGTGAAAACAGCGATTCAAGGACTCTCTGGCAAACAACACAGCGAGCTTGTCACTGGTCTCCGATGTGTCATCCAGACCTCCATCCATTCAGCCCAGGGAGGACTGTGCCTGCTGCCTTTGTTGGTGTGGATGGAAGAACAAAACAGGATGGATTAGCTCATCCCCTGCTGGTGGTGAGATGGGAGGCTGAAATTCAGCTCTGTGGACTCCTCGACTCCGGGGGTCAAGGAGTTCACAGGTCCAGGGCCAGCCCTGCATGGCTCCCACCACCGACAGCTAGCCGAATGGCCCCACATGGGCTGGTGGGAGGCCAGCGCAGGGGAGTTTCCATTTTAACCCCATTGTTTAGCCAAATGAAGCCAAGATGTTGCTGCTCCCCACTGGAGAAGTCAGCCCAGCTTCAATAATTTCCGAGTGCTGACAGATAATTCAGAAATATTGGACATCTCACCACCTGGGGACTGCCCTTCCCTACTGCAGCAATCAGTTACCGCCTGCCAACCAGGGGCCATGCGGAGGCCCTGGGCCCCCTCACGCCTTTACGATCAGGCTCCGGCGTCCTGGAAAATATTGCTTGAATTTATTTATATAATCACGTTAGGAAGGCGGTGAGTTATTGTGAAGTCAGCATTCTTCCATCTTCCTTCCCGCTAATCCTTTGTTTGAGATTCTGCTCGAAGGACTCCGATTACTAATGCAATTACACGCTACCTGGTAAAGGGTAATCCAAAAAAAAATGAAACCCCTTCACATATTGTATTTTTCGCTCGGAGCCACCCTTCTCCTAAAACTGAGAGCTGACATAAATCGATTAGCTACTGATTTTATGACTACCTGCATTTAAGAACACATGGGCTTTTGTCACTGCCCTTGCAAGTGGTTAGGTCATCTTAAAGGTAAATGCTACCTGTCATTTGGAACACCAGCCCCTCTGCGGTTTCTCAGTAAAAGCAAACCCTCTGAACTGGGTTGGTCCTAATGACACCAGAACACAAGACTGCCACCAATCTGGACACTGTGTGTGTTTTAGGCTAGCATTGCGAAAACCAAAGGCTTTAGCCTGTTTCTCTGGCATTCATAGGCCCCTAATATCATGCGCCCCCTTCTTCCATTCATCATGGAATAAATGTGAAAATCAGTAAAATGGTGCCGCAGAGTCTGGAAATATTCTTCTTAAGGTGGTTCAGGAAGCATGACATTGAACCTGTGGAGAAGAATTCTGATCCTAGGGCACTGAGGGATTCTGCAATAAACAATATTATAGAAATCACCTAAATACTATTTATTGGGTTTCAAATTTCCCATCAATCTATAGACAAACCACACAGGCTTAGCTACGGATACAGAGCAAAATAGAAATGTCATCCAACTTAATAATATAAAAGTAGATACAACATACCTGGGTGGGTGGAGGAGCTTAGGAGGGAAGGGAGAAAAATGGAATGGGGCCAAAGTTGCATAGATGACCAGTAAGTGAAGGAAAACAGTGATTTAATTATACGTAGGGGACTCGTATAGGGAAACTTAGTCTTTTATTGTGGTAGGAAGTCAAAAGACAGTGTCTAGAATTGATCAATCGAAAAACACTCTATAATTATATTAGTTAGACATATGGAAGAAACTGCCAGAAGAATTAAAAATAGAAATGATTAAAGTGTTTGCTTCAATTTATTCTATGGTGTTAGAACTCAAGGTCGTGACTGAACTTGGGGAGAGGTGGATAAGTGGATTTTGGGGTGCTGGTCATTTTCCATTTCTTGATCTGGGTGCTGGTTACAAGAGTGTTCATTTCACGACAAACATTAGCCACATGCTTATGATATGTGTGATTTTTCTGTGTGTAGGGGGCATTTCAACTAAAAGTTTCCTTAATAAATGGGGCTGCCTCTGGGGAGCCGGTCTAAGTGAAATGAGTGGAGAGACAGGGTATTATTGGATCTCATGATCAGGCCAGATGATGGTTCAATTATTTTTAGCCATGCAGATATTGCTTGGATGAAAATTAATTATTTTTATGCTGTTTCATTCTGGACTCTCAGGTGACTCCTCACATATAAAAAGTTGCATGGCCCCTAAAGGCAAAACTCTGAGCCATGTGCATAAACTCCTGGGAGATGAATTTTAGCAGATTTGGGGAAGTGCTTGGTAAACATCAGAGCCCCCAGTAATTTGGGTAGTGAGCTCGCTGTCACTGGGGTGCTCAAGTCAAACAGATCAAGAAGGAGCTTTTCTCAGGTGACCGTGGAGGCAGTTTGGTCATGGCTGAGACCCTACAACTTTGGGACACATTTCGGGGGGCCGCATACAGTTTGATCTGAGGTGTCTGCAATTTTTTCCTTTTTTTAAACCTTTTTAGTCCCCAATAGAACTCGAAAGGTCAAGAATTCCAATGAAAAAAGACTCCTTATAAATTAGGACAAGATCGGAACTGGAAAGAGGAGGATCAGAGAAAGCCCTCTTCTCCAAATCGACACCAAAGGTGAGCCAGTAGTGGGGTGACCCTGGGGAAGAGAATCCATCAGCTGAACAAAGACAGTATAGACGGTTCTCCACCTGGAGACTGCCCTTCACTCCACAACAGTCAGTCTGCCCACCAAGCAGGGGCCATGCGAATGGCCAATGGCATCAGGCTTCCAAGGGCTGAGGATTTAGGATATCTTCTGCTCTGACTGAGACTTCTAGAATAGTCAGGTTGGCCCACTGTGTTACACAGGCCAGCTCTGGCCCTCTACCTGTTTTCGTACTCCCTGCAAACTAAGAAGAGTGTGACTTTTTTTTTTAAAGATTTTATTTATTTATTCGACAGAGAGAGACAGCCAGCGAGAGAGGGAACACAAGCAGAGGGAGTAGGAGAGGAAGAAGCAGGCTCCTAGCGGAGGAGCCTGATGCGGGGCTCGATCCCAGAACGCCGGGATCACGCCCTGAGCTGAAGGCAGACGCTTAACGACTGCGCCACCCAGGCACCCCAAGAGTGTGACATTTTTAAATGGTTGAAAAGTATCAAGAGAAAAATAAAACATGTCATGACACATAAAGATTATCTGAAATCTAAATTTTAGCAGAAGCTAAACAGTTTAACAGAACAGCAGTAACGTAGCACTGCTCCTCACTCACACGTGGCCCGCGTCTGCCTTTGCTACAGCAGGGTTGAGTGGTTTCAACACAAAACCTAAAATACTTATTCTCTGGCCCTACAGAAAAAAGTGTGGCAAGCCCTGCTCTACACCATGGCTAATATAAATAGCGTGGGTTTACCCGGTGCTTTTATCTCCCCAAATATTTGTCTCACTCTGTAACTGTTTTCTTGCTTAACATGCTGTGCAGGACAAAATCCTTCTAAAGCTCCCTCCCAGCAGGGGGTCCAGAAGGGGGCACTCCTGGGGCGCCTGGATGGCACAGCGGTTAAGCGTCTGCCTTCGGCTCAGGGCGTGATCCTGGCGTTCTGGGATCGAGCCCCACATCAGGCTCCTCCGCTGGGAGCCTGCTTCTTCCTCTCCCACTCCCCCTGCTTGTGTTCCCTCTCTCGCTGGCTGTCTCTATCTCTGTTGAATAAATAAATAAAATCTTAAAAAAAAAAAAAAAAAAGAAGAAGAAGAAGAAGAAGGGGGCACTCCTAGGCCAGAGCTCAAGCATTAGAACTTTGGGCCAGCCTGCAGGTAAGACGAAACGGTCTACCTCCACTCATCAAATTGCCAATTTACTGAATTCATTGAGGCTTCATTGAGGGGAAATTATAATTGGCTCCCCATCCTCCTATTTCTATAAACAAGTGAGTTTTCCCTTAAGCACATTGGGTCTTCTCTGTTTAAAAAAAAAAAAAAAGTGCCCCATTTTGATTTTCGGTGGGAAAACGGTAAAGGAAGAGCTGGAGTCCTCAGGCCTGTCCATCACTGGAGCCCTGGGGGATGGTGATGATGAACCAGAGGGGGCCAGTAGGCAGGTTATTTGTTTGGTCAGTCCAAATGACTTATTATACCAGCCCCTGGCAAGGGAGTAGAAAGGAAGAAGATAAAAAATCATAGCATCGATTTTTCCAGCACGTGAAACCAGCGATGTTATTTCCAGATCCATCCTTTCTGAAATTAAATTAAATAAAGTTTAGCTCCGTTTGTCAATTTGCTGAAAACCGTCTCCATCTGACTTTCTGCTTTGTTAGTGAAGGGGCTCATGGAGGATGTTTTTTTCCAGGGAAGCATTATTGCATTAGGAGAAGCGAGAGCTTTTGATGACGTTCCAGAATTTTAAGAGCTTTTCAGCCCAATGAGGCGTCAATTTGCAAGTGCGTTTTCCATAACCATTAGGTGGACGTTTTAACAGACGGGGGCTGTGGTGTGAGTTTTCCAGGAGTGAGTTATAGCCGCAGGACTCTACATTCTTAGCCAGAAATACAGTTCCTGAGGTGGGAGAATTGTCTCCCTGCCTCATAGATAGATTTTTAAAAAACCCAAAGCATATTCCTCTTTTACTCCAATTATGAGATTTTTCTTTCCTTCAAAAACAATAACTGTGCCCATTATTTCAGGTGAGAAAACATCATCTTGAGACTGCCTCAAGGAGAAGTATTTTCCAAGCCCAAACTCACCCAGGTAGGGGGCTAATAAAAGCCTCCAGAAGGGCCAGGCAGGGGCAGACAGGAGTAATAAGTGGCCTGTCAGTCATCCTAACCAGCCAGAACCAATCAGACGGACTTGGGGAAAGATCACACACGGTTAACAGGCTGGGAAGGCGGAGGGGTTAATAAAAACCTGTTCTATATCCCCTGGTTCGCAGTGGGGAAGATTCAATAATTACCTCCACTCTGCTTGGGGTTTCAATTTCCCCCAAGATCCCTGTTCACTGAAAGGTCAGGATCATGGCTTCCAGAAGGAGGTAAAGATGGCCAAGGGACCAGTATTTTATCAAAAGCCATGGTCCAAGCACTTAGTCCTTCCACGTCGTAGGAGCTGCTCAAGAATTTGTTCGTAGGTTTGGAAGGATGTCCAGAGTGGCTTCGACGGGGCCAGCCGCTGAATTCAGTCTTCCAAAAGTGGGTTCCCCCTTATGCTTCAAAGCCTAAATGGAGTGCCCCTGCCTGTGTGGAAACATCCTCAACCTTTTTGAGGCAGAATTAGCCAGTATTCCCTCGCTGCTCCCAGAACATTTCACATATACTTCAGTGAATCCCCTCCAGCACCCAGTGGTGTAAATTGTCTGTGCACCTACAACAGTGCCTGGCACGAAGGGATGTTCAGTAAATGTTAGTCCATTGCATGGAGAAAGGGATCCCAGGGAAACCACTTCAGGAGATAATGACAATACTTCGTCAGAAATTTTGGCTTGACGTCATTATAGTGTGGTTTGTACTTGGGGACAGTTTGGAAAACATCTAAAGGGCCGCTTAAGTAAATCATGGCATAGCCACTCACTAGCCTATCACGTAGCCATTAGCAATGATACAGCAGCTGTACATTTATTGCTTTGAAAAGGTGTTTGTGGCAGGAGGCATCACAATTCCAGACATCAAGCTCTATTACAAAGCTGTAGTCATCAAGGCAGTATGGTACTGGCACAAAAACAGACACACAGGTCAATGGACCCACGACTCTATGGTCAACTAATCTTTGACAAAGCAGGAAGGAATATCCAATGGAAAAAAGACAGTCTCTCCCACAAACGGTGTTGAGAAAACTGGACAGCAACATGCAGAAGAATGAAACTGGACTACTTTCTTACACCACACACAAAAATAAATTCGAAATGTAGGGGCACCTGGGTGGCTCAGTTGGTTAAATGGCTGACTCTTGGTTTCAGCTCAGGTCATGATCTCAGGATCCTGGGAGCCTCATGTCGGGCTCTGCACTCAGTGGGGTGTGTGCTTACAGATTCTCTCTCTCCCTCCCCCTCTCCCTCTGTCCCTCACTCTGCCCATTCTCTCTCTCTCTCTCTCTCTCTCAAATAAATAAATAAATCTTTAAAAAAAATACAAAATGGATGAAAGACTTAAACGTGAGACAGGAAACTATCAAAATCCTAGAGGAGAACACAGGCAGCAACCTCTTTGACCTCAGCTGTAGCCACTTCTTACTAGACGTGTTGCTGGAGGTACGGAAAACAAAAGCAAAAATGAAATATTGGAGGGGCGCCTGGGTGGCACAGCGGTTAAGCGTCTGCCTTCGGCTCAGGGCGTGATCCCAGCGTTATGGGATCGAGCCCCACATCAGGCTCCTCTGCTATGAGCCTGCTTCTTCCTCTCCCACTCCCCCTGCTTGTGTTCCCTCTCTCGCTGGCTGTCTCTATCTCTGTCGAATAAATAAATAAAATCTTTAAAAAAAAAATGAACTATTGGGACTTCATCAAGATAAAAAGCTTCTGCACAGTGAAGGAAACAATCAATAAAACTAAAAGACATCCTACCAAATGGGAGAAAATATTTGCAAATGACATATCTGATAAAGGGTTAGTATCCAAAGTCTATAAAGAACTTATCAAACTCAACACCCAGAAAAGCAAATAGTCCAGTCAAGAAACGGGCTGAAGACATGAATAGACACTTATCCAGAAAATACATCCAGATGGCTAATAGACACATGAGAAAATGCTCAACATCTTTCATAAGCAGGGAAATACATATCAAAACCATGTTGAGATACCACCTCACACCTGTCAGGATGGCTAAAATTAACAACACAAGAAACAGTGGGTGTTGGTGAGAATGTGGAGGAAGGGAGAACTCTCTTGCACTATTGTTGGGAAAGCAAACTGGTGCAGCCACTCTGGAAAACAGTATGGAGATTCCTCAAAAAGTTAAAAATAGAACAAACCTATAATCCAGCAATCGCACTACTGGGTATTACCCAAAAGATACAAAATACAAATTTGAAGGGCTATGACGTTATCAACAACAGACGAACTATGGAAACAGCCCAAGTGTCCATTGACAGATGAATGGATAAAGAAGATATGGTGTACATATTCGATGGAATATTAGTCAGCCATCAAAAAGAACGAAATCTTGCCATTTGCAACGATGTGGATGGAGCTACAGTGTATTACACTGAGTGAAATAAGTCAGTCAGAGAAAGACAAATATTGTATGATCTCACTCATATGTGGAATTTAAGAAAGAAAACAGATGAGCACATGGGAAGGGGGAAAAGAAAAAAATGAAGAGAGGAAAACAAACCATTAAAGAGTCTCTTTTTTTTTTAAAGATTTTATTTATTTATTTGACAGAGAGAGACACAGCGAGAGAGGGAACACAAGCAGGGGGAGTGGGAGAGGGAGAAGCAGGCTTCCCGCTGAGCAGGGAGCCCGACTTGGGGCTCAATCCCAGGACCCTGGGATCATGACCTGAGCCGAAGTCAGGTGCTTAACGCCTGAGCCACCCAGGCGCGCCCATAAAAGAGTCTCTTAACAGTAAAGAACAAACTGAGGGTTGATGGAGGGAGATGGGCAGGGGGTGAGCTAAATGGGCGTTGGGTATTAAAGAGAGCACTTGTGATGAGCACTGGGTGTTGTATGTACGTGATGAATCACTGAATTCTACGCCAGAAACCAATATCACACTGGATGTTAACCAACTAGAATCTGAATTAAAAAAAAAAAAGATGTTTGTGATGTGGTTAAGTGGGACAAAAGTAGGTTACAACACAGTTTGTATGGCACGATCCCATTTTTATCGAGGAAAAAACTGTTTGTATCTTCCACACACGTACACGTCCGTACATAACGCGCACGTGTTACATCGATAGAAGTGAGGTACCAGACCGCTGGACCTACATTAAAATATCAGGTTTCAGAAGAACATGACAAGAGAATGTTCAAAGAGAAGAGAGTGACTAAAAATGGGGAAAGACCCCAAACCATGTCATTTGAACTGCCACAACTGAGTTTCCCTAATTGGAATTGAAACAAAAACCCTCAGATTTGGGCTGAAGGATATAGAACCAGGATAACACTCAAACAGTGTGAGCTCAATGTGCTTAAGGCACAGAGAGAGCGATGGCTGATGCTTCAGGGAAAGATATCAGGGAGAGCTTCATAAACGAGGTGCCATTTGAACTTGGCTCTAAACCCAGTGCTTCCCCACCTTCGGCTATAAGCTTCCCAAGTTCACAGTTATGGCATTTCCTCATGCTACCTGTGTGGTTATCCACTTCACATTTTTCTGTTAATTTATCTTGTTTTAAATAAATTTGTTTCCAAAGGTAGCTTTATCTCACCAATTATATGGAAAAACCAATACTGCAGGCCACAAACAAAACAAGGCAATCACAAAAATGCATTTTTAAACACTCCAAAGTTGTTAAATTCCAGTTAAATGTTGGTGGCCGAAAGCTCGGCACCTGAAGTCTCTTTCTTCTTTGTAATAAAGGAGAGATTAACAAGTATTATAAAGGTGTTAAAGACGTGATCATCCCCCAAGGAACTCTGTCCTGACCAGAGAAGCAGGAGAAGGGGTGAGCTTTTCATCCCACGGGGACTTGAGGCCTCTAGAACTGGGGCACAGCATAGCAAAGGGGGTCCAGGGGTACAGGCTTGCTGGAAGCTATAGGGAGTCGGCGAGGATGGAATTGGAGAGGCCAGTCGGCACCCCTGGCACAGGGAAGTCCAGGAAAAATACAGACATGTCTCCTTGCAATCTTGTTACACCGTTTTGATGGTTGTGCCATGCGAATCTATTACCCATTCAAACAAAAGATTGTATATTTAATTATCATGCGTACTCACACACATACACACACAATCCTTTGCACAACAATATTCAAAACAACCAAGGGGTTCAGACCTGGTACAGAGCAAAGGCCTTGGAGTGGAGCTGCCTCGGGTTGGATCACAGCCCTTCCACTTCTTAACACTGCGGTCTTGAGTAGACAACTTAACCTTTCCAAACCTCGTTGTCCCAACCTGTACAAGGGAGGATATGAACAGTGCCTGTCCTTGGGTCAAGGGACACGTTAACAAGGAGATGGGTGTAAAGCCCTCTGCCCTCCACAAGCATTTGAGGAATCATCGTGTTACTACAGACACACCTGCCTCTGGGGCCCTTTGCTTATTTTAAGAGCATTTCCCTGTGTATCTTTTCCTCGCCGTCTCTGTCACCCTTACTTGGTTCAGTTCTAAAATAAACAAGCATATTTTGTGCCATTTATTATGCGTAGTTAATAGACGGTTCTTTTTCCTGCTCTTAATTTTAATAAGCTAACAAGGAGAATGTTCCCATTTCTAGAAGCAAATACGCCGGCTACATGAAATTGCTTTTTACTTCCTTGGGCTTCCAATTGATTTCATGAGTGCAGGTCAGTGACTTTTGATAACAAAACTGTTGAGCAGTCTTGGTGTAGACTATAGGCCTGTCTGTTGACGTGTGGGTACCAAGGATGCGGGCACATGCACACACACACACACACACACACACACACACGATGTGTACTGGCAAGAATGGGCCTTTCCCATCAAGCATCCTCCAAACCACAATAGCAGGTGAAGAGCCCCAGAGAGGTTGAAACGTTCCTGTTGAGTTCCGTTTCTTTGAATATTGCTGCTGCGACTCTTTATAGAAGTCCGTAAATCTCCGTTTAACTGCCGCTATTGATTGGGGGGGGGGGCACGAACAAAGGGGCAAACGAGTTTTGGCTGGCTCCTGAAGTGTCCATTACAGACGGCGTTGAAGACATGATGTATTTGTTTTCTAGTTTGCAGACGCTTTCACAGCTCTATCACCTTCCACCCCTCCATCATCCAGGGCTGCTTTCTAAAGATAGACAGAAGGTTCCCGCAGGACCCTCGCTCCTCACTCATTAACAGTGATCAGTAAACCCTGTGGTATTCATTAAAATGTTTCTCCGCTGCTCAGCAACAACATTCTTTTCTTTACAAGCCA
This sequence comes from Ursus maritimus, assembly GCF_017311325.1. NCBI lineage: Eukaryota > Metazoa > Chordata > Mammalia > Carnivora > Ursidae > Ursus > Ursus maritimus. The sequence continues at coordinate 7,402,748 of NW_024424341.1, read as the reverse complement.
ACTTTAGCTGCTGGGAGGTCAAAGAAATATATAACAATTATGATGAAGGTAATGTCCACCGCACTTTTTTATTTTGAGTACATCCTGGGGGCGGGCAAGCAGTTGTGATTTATTTCCACTCAGACCCATGAGCCTCATTTGAATATTTACCGGGGTTGTGCTCACCTCCAATGGGGCTTTGCAAATGCGCAAGAAGGGTGAAGAGTCAAAAAGTGACAGCCCTCCACCCCGAGGAGTCGGTGACTTCTGACCCTACCTGGGCTTGCTTTTATGACTTTCATATCCTCGAAGTTATTTAAAAGAAGATGAAATATGACAGGTGCTGGGGTTAGCAAAAGCAGCAAGTTGATTGCATTCTGGGCTGCCAGTGGGAACCCCCTCCCAGAACGGTGTCAGCACATTTAAAACTGTGCAGTTCGTTGCTGTCCTTTGCACTTCTCCCCTGACCTGCAGAGCAAAGCTGGCATGTAGACAGGTGGAGGTAGACATTTTTTTTTTTTTCCTGGCCAACTTCTCTTTCAGGTATGTCTCCATCCGCCAATCTCAGGGCATGAGGTCAGGCAAGCCTGACTCCTTCCCTGTCCTCAGCATCCAGGGATAGGCTGTGGCCAAGTCTAGCCAATCAGAGCTATCTCCTGGCCACAGTGATTGCTTCAGGGCTGGTTACGTGGCTTACATTGGGCCAGGGAGAGCCTTCCCTAGGGCTTCTGAAGGAACTATGAGAAAAATGTTCTCTCTTTTCTCTGTGGTGATCATCTGGCATGATGTGAGCCTGGAGCCAAAATGTGGGGAGAGCCTTCATCATGGGAGAATCTGACATGACAACAGCCAAGATCAGAGATGGAAACAGAACTCTGAGGATGTTGTTTGATGACTAGATCCAGCCTTGCCTGAAGCTATTCTTGGTATTTTTTCATTAAACGAAGGCACTAAATTCCTCTGGATTAAGCCATATTGACTTAGGTCTCTGACACAATCATAAGATGCCTAACTAATGGAGATGGCTTTTTACTATAACCTGAGAATCATAGAGAATATTGCTTTGCCTATAATACTTGCCCCACCAGCTCCCTAAAGCCAAATGATACCCCAGAGTTTGCCACTCCCTTACCGCCTCTTCTGAGAGCAGTTTCCTAAAATACCACTTGCACACGAATCCTCATCTCAGGGTCTGCTTCTTGGGACCCTGAACTAAAAGTGTGAGGCTTAAATGAAATGATTTGAGGAAAGTGTTTAACACAATGCTCGACTATATATCCTTGATAAATGTTGAATACTATTCTTATTCCTATTGTTTTGTTATATTCATAGACCTTGAGCCAGGATACAATTTTTTGACATCCAATCCTGTACTTTTCCAACTATGCCCGTGTTCCCTAAAATGCCAGACGTATACCACAGTTGTCCACAAAATGATTCTAACTGTTAAGCATTTTAATAATTTTTCAAGTTATATAGTTAATGGCAAGTGAGTGCTGTTTTTGATAGCGGTCATAAAGTTTCTTTATAAGATGAACGTCTTTAGGTTCTAAATACAAATCAATTTTTAAGTAAATAAAGGATACCCCAAGTTTTATGAAGACATGGCAAAAATTGTGGGGCTGATGTACTAACAAAACTCGGGACCACCCCTTGCCACCCACTAACCCAAACTTTTCATGCCAATAGCTTTACGACCACAGCTTAGGTCTTGGAGGGCCCTGGCGGAAATGAGCAGTGAGCCAGAGATCCTATTGTAGCCATTATCGTGCACCTTACATGCTGACGCTGGGCTCTGCAGTTGCTGGAGGAAGGGAGGGGGATGAGCAATGGGCTGGGAAGAGAAATGTGGCATCTGTGGGAGCTGGGAAGAAATGTAATTTGGGTGCCTCAGCCTGAAAGGAAGACGAATAAGAACACGGTAAGTAAGAAACTGCAGCCTGAAATGTTTTCCAGGTAGGATGGAGAGGCCCCAACATGAGGCTAGCCCCAGAGAACCTCACTAAATGAGACTGCTTTTCCTTCTCTCCTTTCCCCAGCGCCACTCCTCTGGACACAGTCATCGTCCAGATCCAGAGTCTGTCAAATCCAAGTTCTGGTTCTCCTACCAACTAACTGATTGTATGACTTGAAGCCAGCCGTGTGACCTCTCTGAGCCTATATTACCCCATCTATGAAATGGGGAGAATGATCCCCACATTATAGCAGGCTGGCCAGCAGCACAAACGAAGTTACTTGCAGAGTCTTTAGCCTAGGTTGTGGCCCAGAAGGGGACCTTCAGATGGTCCACTTTGTTCCTTCCAGTGCGAACCAGCACAGAAGGCCCAGTGTTGCCAACAGCTCACCGATAGGTAGAGTCCAGAGATCAGCTGGTCTCTACAGCCAGGGTCTGGACTGTCTCTTCCACATCAACCTGGGTCTTTGGCCCAGCCTCAAGCTTCTCTCCAAGAAATATGCCATGCCCCTTATATAAGGTGCTGTTGGGGTCCCACCCAAATTCCCATCACTGGACCAATCATAAATCATGTACATTGCATGTTTGGGTGGCTAGGGGCTCATAGCTGGACCCTTATCCAGAGAATTGCCCTTGACTAATGAGAACGAGCTTGCCAAGAGAAGCCTGGGGGTCTGCAGGCAGTAACTGGCACAGGGGTATGGGTATAAAAGCCTGGTCACCTTGCTCAAGACGATTCAACTCTATGGGACCATTCATGCTCTGAGAACTTCTGAGCGATTGGCTGAGGCTACCTGTCAACTGAAACTATATCTTCACTTCTTGCCCCACTCTACATGCCTTTCTCACCCTGTTTCAAGTTTCTTCTGAGTATCCTCCCCCCATAGATCACTTGAACAAGAATGCCCTTCACAGTCTCTGGTTTTAGGGAAGCTGACCAAAGATACCCTTATGCATGAGACAAGATGCTTGGAACAGAAGGAAGGATAAGCTGGCTCCTGCAGAAGCCAACTCTGGTTGACATTTTCCCTAAATGAAGACAGTGTGACAGAGGATGTTGAGAGGAAGGTGAGGGGTCTGGTTCACTCTGCCAGGCAGTGCTGAGGGGCAAACCTCTGGGCAGGTGCATGGTCAGCTCCAGGGAATCTCCCCACAGAGGGAGCCCTTCTCTATAGCTCTCTGGCCTTAAAAGGCAGCATAATATGTTAATTATACCTCAATTTAAAAGGGAGGAGGGGGCCTGGGTGACTTGATTTCAGCTCAGGTCATGATCTCGGGGTCCTGGGATCAAGCCCCAAGTCAGGCTCCACACTCAGCACGGAGTCTGCTTGGGATTCTCTTCCTCTGCCCCTCCCCCTGCTCATGCTCTCTCTCTATCCCTCCCTAAAATAAATAAAATAAATCTTTAAAAAAAATGGGGAGGGATACTCGGCTCCAACTGTTTAGAGCATGTAGGATAAAAGCCAAGCCCTTTACTATGGCCACCAACGCCTCACATGACGCAGCCCCTGCCTATTCTCCAGACTCATTTCATATCACTCTCCCCCTCACCCACCATCCTCCAAGCCACAGTGGCCTTCCTTCTGATGCGACATAATGCCTCATTTTTCTATCTCAGGGTATTTTCTGTCCTCCTTCTAGGAATCCCCCTCCCCACCTCTTCCCATGAATAAATTCTCATCAGGACTTAGCTTTAGTGACCCTTCTCAGAGTAGCTTTCCCTGATTACCTGGTCATTATTTGTCACATTTCCCTGTTCTAGTTCCTTTATAGCTGTTATCATTTGAATGTATCTTTCTATATATGTTTGTATGCTTGTAAATCTATGTTGTAAAATCTATGTTGACACAGAACGTTCTGAATCCTCAGTACTTAGGACCTACCAGGCATTGAGTAGGTACTCAAAAAAATCTTGCAAGTAAAAGAATGCCCATGCCCAAGCTTTGGAGTCTCTGCCCCAGGTGTTGTATTACCAGGAGAGAAAAACTGATTGTCTCGGCTTGACCACATATCCCCCTCCCCAGACCACTTAGGGTCATGTCATACAGACATGCTCAGTGAAGGCTCCCCCATGAAGAATGAGCACCGGTTCTAGAGAAGAAAGATCCTAAGCTGAGGAGCTCCCAATTGGTGTTGGCCATACCACGGAGGCATGACACATTCACAGCTGCCACCACACCGTCCCCGCCACGCCTCCTGCTATGAGCTCGCTCCATGGGTGCTTCTTCCTGCCTCTCCGGCTGGAGTGAAATCGTGCCTCTGGGTTTTGTGTGCTGAAACCACAGCTCTGATCTCTGCAGCTGGGCCTCTCCTCAGTGTCATTAATCCTTCCCTCTCCTGTGAAAGGGGAAGTTTTAACATCTCATCAGCTAACACGACCACCGAAAACACTGATGTTTACACTTCCATTTTCTCCACGATCACATTTGCACATGTCATCTTCGCTGGTTCGTAAAACTTCCCTGTGAGGTAAAAACTTGCTGGGGCACTACACTAGAGGGTGAAGGGTTTGCTCCCCTAAAGCAGGAGGCAGCCTAAGATGGCAGCCAACGCAGATGAAAGGAGTGTGAAATGATGGGGAGGCAGAGTCCTGAAGAATTGTCTGGGCCCCTGGCTTTCGAGCCAACTCTACCCATAGACTGTTTAGACATATGCAGCTGCCTGCCACAAATGTGTGTGTGTGTGTGTGTGTGTGTGTGTCTTCAATTTGCACTGAGTCTCTGTCACTTTCCACTTGAAAAGCCCGGATGATTATGAAGTTCCTGTCAACCTGACATTCTGGAGCCCTACTCCCAAAGACGCTCGGAATTTTAGAAAGACATTTTGATTCTGCCCCTGAAGTTCCAACGTGAGTTGCTACGCCGTCTACCAGAGCGGGAGAAACAGGCAAACTCAGAAGCCGGAGTATCTGGGTTCAGATCCTGGTTCTTGTACTTATAACTGTATGACCTTGAGAAACTAACTTAATCTGTCTGCCCGTGTCAGGATAGCATAGGTTATGCTATGATAACAAACAATCCCAGAATCACAGCGGTTAAACATAATAACATTTATTTTGCACTTATAATTCTTGTCCATCGTAGATCGTCGGAGGGTGTTTCTACATATTATCTTCACTTTGGGGCCCCAATGGACAGAGTACCCGGCATACAGAGCGTTGCCAGTCTCTGTGACGCCCGGAAAGGAACCAGTCACATGCTGGCTCTTAAAGCTTCTATCTGGAGGTGACGCGTGAAGCTTAGGCTTACGGTTTTTTTTAATCAAAGTAGTTCACATGGCTATTCCTAATTTCAAAGCAGGCAGGGAAATGCAAACTCCTCATATATTCAAACGAGAAACCAAAAAACCATCTGAACCCTGCCAATAACCACTACAGTGCCCTCCTACGTAAAATATGAGTAATAATTATACCTACACTAGTTTTGTCCTAGGAATTAAATAGGTTAAATCACAGAAAGTGCTTAAAATAGTGTCAGCACACAGTAAGCATTCAGTAAATGCTACCTGTAGTTAATAATACATGCCGTGCCCCCTGCCCCTGGGTCTCACATATACGCACACACCCTATGTGAGAAGAGATTTATACTGCTGTTACGGAGTGACCTGTTTACCAAAGAACTAGTAAAAATATGTCCAGGTCACATCTTACTGCCAGACGTCAGCAACGAGAGGCACAAAGGCCAATTTGTAACTTGATTACAAACCACGGGATGGTTTATAATTCAGCCAGCATCAGCATTTTCTTCCTTAGATCCTTCCAAGTCTAGAGGAAAGGAGCAGAGATCAGCTTACTCCCTAAAAATGGTCAACTCTTTGGGTTGACCATACCATCTCTGCTTCTGAATCCCCCACTGCAATAGGGGGATAGGACTCAGCAAGCATTTCCTCCCAACACAGATAGGACCAAAACATTTGGTCCAGGGGTGGGTGCCTGGGTGGCTCAGTGGTTAAGCGTCTGCCTTTGGCTCAGGGCGTGATCCCAGGGTCCTGGGATCAAGCCCCACATTGGGCTCCATGCTCCGCTGGAAGCCTGCTTCTTCTTCTCCCACTCCCCCTGCTTGTGATCCCTCTCTCACTGGCTATCTCTCTCTCTCTGTCAAATGAATAAATAAAATCTTAAAAAAAAAATAACCACACTTGGTCCATACCCTCAACAGGGCCATTTTGATGGTCTCCAACAAAACACTTCCTGCTCTTGAGGGTAAACATACAAGCATATGACAAAGGAAACTTGTTTTTTAAAATCCCCATGTGGAACTTTAAAATGAGATCATATCTAGGATTACATCCTACGGGTAGACTCTCAAAGGTCTATGTTCAAAAATGTTCATCACAGCATGGTTTGTGCAGCCAAACGCTGGAACTGACGTCAAGAGCTATGCGGTTAAATAAAACATGGTGAATACATTAAAAAGAATTGGAATTAAATGGAACAATTTAAGTGAATTCAAAATTAATGGTAGCCCTTACAAGAATTAGAATTAATATTATGTCCATTAAAATAGATCAAGTAGCTTTATGTGTACTAACATGTTGCCTCTTTCAAATATTATTAAGTGAAAGGACACAAGACAGAGCTGTACCTATATTATAACCCCATTTGTATACATTTTAAGAATGCATGCATAGGTAGGCTGGTAGAGACCTCAAGAAATTAACGATTTCCCTAGGAAATCTACTTCTGAAGAGGTGGGGCTGTGTGATAAGGGAAGGAAGGAGGAGAGAGGTGTGTTGTTTGCGTGGTTCAACTTCTCATGCCATCTGCATTTTTATCATACGTCTTTGTTGCATTCAGATTTAGAATTTATTTTAAAAATTTTAAGGAGTAGTAATTATTTGACCACACAAGAGCCGCTGTTAACATCTCTGGAGAGTCTAGGTGACTTTTACTGGGATCAAGGAACTGGATCTCAAGTATCTTCCTGGGCTTGGGGGAGGGGACACACCTGGCCAGGAAGGACCCCCTGGCTTCTCCTGGGGTGTGAGGGAGACCCCCGGTGACACGGGGCAGCCAGAGGCCTTGCGTGTGAGAACGTGAGGGCTTTTATCCAAACCACTGAGCTGCAGTGATGTGACGATGCACGAGGAGCTCTGCTCGGAGATTAAAGAGGCTCTGGCCGGCGGAACGTCTGGGCTCCCCAGGGGAAGCAGCAGCCCCTGGGGATGGGGTAGACTCCTCATAGGCCTGGTCACCACAGGAACCCCCAGTGGGGGTACATTTCTAACTGTTGGGGGTGTTTTCAGGACTGAATGACGTAAAGTGCGTGAATGTGGATTGGAAAAGAAGTAGAAGGTAAGGGCTGCTACCGTCGTCTCATTTGTGCGGGTGAGGAAAATGAGGCAGGGTCAGGGAGTGTGCCCCTGCTCTCCTGGTCTCATGCTGGGGGAGACAGGATTCAAACCTAAGCTGTCTGGCCCCCCAGCCTGAGCTTTGAGGCCATACAATTCACTGCCTCTCTAGGATGCCCTACGAAACTCTAGCCCCACGCGGGCAAGGACCGGCTCACCTGCCTCATTCACTGCTGGGTCCCCAGTGCCACATGAAACGTTTGCCAGTAAACCAAGGATCGAAGTGCTCATTGACCTCTCCGGTGTTGTCCCCCATTTCCTAAGGAAGCTCCTGTGGGATTGGCAGGCAGCCTGCTGTCAGTGCCCAGGGCTGAGGGTACCAGAACTTGTGCTTCCTGGCTGGGCTCTATTCCCTTACCCCTTGCAGCTGGCCCACCAGAGGCCAGCAGAGACCTCAGTCCCACCTGAAGGAAGCCCTGCTCTCTGCCTCAGACCCCCAGGGCATAGGTCAGCTTCCCCAGCTTCCTTGGCCCTCCACCCTGACTCTTTTGGACAGAATTCTCAGGCTATGCCTCAGGCAAGGTGGTGCAGTAGACAGTTGGGGTGTCAGGACACCTGGCTTCTTGTCCGGGGCTGGCTACCATAATTCTTAAATAAATATATTTTGGGGGTGCCTGGGTGGTTAAACGTCTGCCTTCAGCTCAGGTCATGGTCCCAGGGTCCTGGGATCGAACCCCGCCTCGGGCTCCCTGCTCGGTGGGGAGCCTGCTTCTCCCTCTCTCTCTGCCCCGCCCCCCTCTCCTGTGTGAGCACGCGCTCTCTCTCTCAAAAAAGAAAATAAAGAAAAATAAGTGTATTCTCTGGCTTTGTGGGCTGGAAAAAGCCATATATGTGCTCTATACCTCAGTTTCACTGTCTGTGAAATGCGTCCTGTTCAAGCTGCTCATAGCTTTGTTGCGAGGCACACGTGTCTCATTATAGGTTTAGTAGATGCTTTGATGCACTTCCCAGATCCCTCCTTTAGGACAAAGCACTCCTTCCCTCGGCTGCTGGAGCATTGGCTACTGGTGGCTCAGAGCTGAGGCCCTCCCCAGGAGCTTCCTGCAGCTGAGGGAAACTTCCATTCCCAAGACTGCACCTTCTCCAGGGGAGCAGCCCCATCCAACTCCTGTCCTTATGAGGGAACAGAGGCTGGTCCCCCAACTCGGTTCGGGACACCCCGAAGCCCATCCCAGCAGCAGAGCTGCCCATGGGATCAGCTGAGACCTTTATTGTGACTGCACTGAAGCCCAGCCTCCCCCTCTGCCCAATCTTGCAACCCTTGCTCTGTACAGAGTTTGAACCTGACGTCTCTCCCCTTCAAACTTCTGTGTGTAAATTTCTCAAAGTCTGTTTCAAAGGAAAACTGACCTAAGACGATAGGAGAAACCACTTGTTCAAAATTGAAGTTTATTAGTCAAAAAACAACATTAGCACATTACAAAATATTTGGGGGGAACAGAATCAAGAAAGAGAAATATGTATCATGGTCCCACTGCAATAAAGCGCCCTCAATCATGTGTTATTGAATACCTGGGAAATCAGTGACAAGCCTTCATGTGGCGATTTGCTCTGTTTCTTCCAGTCTTTTTTCCTATACATGTATTTTTCATAAAAGTATAACCAAACAACCTTATATACACCATTTTCACCTGCCAGAGCATTATCTATGTTATTTGAGTCTTTTGAACCATTTTTGGCATAATAACCCATTGAGTAATGGGTTACTGTTAGTGGACTGTTTCCCTAATGGTATACATGCAGTCTGATTCAGGATTTAAAATTATGAATTATACTGTCAGGACATGGCTTTTTCCATATTTAGAATTACTTTCATGGACTGGATTTCCAGAAGTAGACTGATTATATGTAAACCTATAAAAGTGCGTTTAAAACCGTTATATAATGGAATATATATATTCTTGGATGTAAAATCAGGAAAGCTGAGTTAGTAGGTTTCCTGCTTTTTAGCTCTGTGATCTTGGACAGCTCACACAACCTCTCTGGGCCCCAGTTACCCCACGTGGAAAGCGTGGAAGGACAGGGAAGGAGTGGGACAAGAGCTCCTCTGCGTGGGCTCTGTGCTGGCATTCTGCTTCTGCGAATGACCTTCGGAGAGACAGAGGGGCCTGTGGTCCCAGAGTCTCACCTGCTGGTACGTGAGAGGAAGGGTTTGCCGCTTAGAGAGGAGCTGTAATGAATTCTCGTCTCTCCTTTCAAGTCGTCGGAAGGTTTATGGTTGGATTAATAGTGTTATGAATTGAGTTAAACAAGGCTTTCCTTCCCCTAGGACTTCAAATAGCGGAAATCAGATGAACCCATAATCCTCTTCCACATACAGCAACTTTATTAAAATCTGTCTTAGTATAAGAAAGGAGCAGCGCTGAGGGGGTGGAGGACTGAGGCAGGGGTGGCCGCGGGCTGGAAGGAGCTTCTGGGGTCCAGAGCTAAACACGAAGCAAGGTGGGGTATCAGGTGTTTACAACTGTCTAATAAACAATTACTTTAATTAGAACATTCAGACGAAGCTAAATTCCCCCTTGTCATCCTTCCAAGCGCAGGTCCTGCGACGCATGGAAGTAATCAAATAGCTGGGATCGGAGAAGGGGGTGGCCAAAAGAACTTTTTTAATAATTCTGATACTTCTAAGCTACTAATTTGATGTCTTCTTCCGGACCTGTTTTATCCTTTACCAGAATACAAATATGTACATGATTGACTGATACAGGTATACAGATATAAGTATTTTTCCACAGAAAATGTGCAACATTATTTCGTATGATTTCTTAGCATAAACGAGGTCCCATTGGATATACTGTTTAGCCATCGGCCACTATCCGTACTGACATACAGAGATCTAGGTCAGTCCTTGCAACTGCTTGGTAGTATTCCATCATTTGAATATACCACATTTTATTTTGCTGTTTCCCTATTCTTGGACACCGAGGTGTCTGCTGCTCTTTGCTGATAAATGCCACGATGCAAAGAGCATCCCGGAGCCCGTATCTGTGTGCACACGTGGAGTCGTCTCTGCAGTGAGTGCGAAGCAGTGTTATGGCTGGGTTCTAAGGGCTGGCATCTCCCCGACCCTCTCAGGGGTCAGGAGAAAACCAAACAGCCAGTGGTTCCAAATTCCTGGTCTAAATTCCAGGCATCCAGCCAGCCTCCTCCTTGGGAGCAGGAAGAGTAGATGATTCCATTTTACAGATCAGGTCCAGAGAAGTAAGGGGATTTGCCCACATTCACAGAGCCTGTAAGAGATGAAGGGCAAATAAATCAGAAAGTGATGTAGTCAGAGGACGTCGGGGGAGGAGTCGGGACGGAACTGGCTTGTTAGCTGGGCAGAAGCAGGGCAAAATGGGGTACCTCCTCCCCAAAGGTATCCTGGCCTCGACAGCACCTGTGTTGTCTAAACACACTCAGAACCCTGACAGAAAAGAACTCCAACAAGCCCTTGCTAATTGCTATCCTCTAAATGAAGTGATTCATACTCCTTTGCCCGTGCATAATTAGCTAATAAATTACAAATGAGTCATCATCTCTCAGGAGGCAGGAGGGAGGAGAGGAACCATCATACCCTACTTTTCCTTTGGGATTATCGCTAAATCAGGGTTCCCTTGGAATCTCAAGCAATTTTTTTCCCTTTATTATTACAAGGCTATTCTTGGCTTTGACAAATCAGAACTTCTGAAATCATCAAGCCAAGCCTTTGTGCCCCCACTACCCCTTTCATCGGGGAAGAACTCCATCTGCTGTGACACATATCCAGTTTGTGATACGACCTTCAACAGCCCTTCTATAAGGAAAAGAAAAGAAAATGCAATAGGAATAGTACACCGGGGGCTCTCAAAGCAGCCCTTTCCCTGGCCCGTGAACTCTTAGAGGGGTGCCAGCAGTTGCTGTCTTGAAGACAAACATTTGCTTCAATGTCTGAATTAGGAATTGTTTACGTGGACCTGAGGCGTGTCCTCCTGAAGAATTTCCCATCTTGAGGAAAGAAGCAAGGCCCTCACAGTAACGTTTTGAAAAGTGCCCCAGGGGTTGCTAAATTTGGAGTCACTCGGCTAAGAATGAGCATTGTTTCTGTTAGGCAAAACCACAGTTCTAAGGAGGACACATATCGCATGGTGCACTGGGTGTTATACACAAGTAATGAATCATGGAACTTTACATCAAAAACTAAGGATGTACTGTATGGTGACTAACATAATATAATTAAAAAATTATTAAAAAAATGATTACCATAATAAATTTTGTACATTTTAAACAAAAACAAAAAAACAAAACAAACAAACAAACAAAAAAAAAAAACCCACAGTTCTCCCTGACTGCCAGGGAGCAGCAGTCTGGGTACGTGACCTATCCCCCTTATCCGAGCACACTGGATTATCTTCCTCCTCCCACAGAGAACCTCCAAGTGTCTTCCCCAAGCTCTCGGGAGCATTGCTACCCTGTCTCAGTAACTCTCGGGCCCTGCTTATACCTGCCATCCCAACGTCCATCCACTGGCACAAACCAACAATGGTCTGACCTCTTAATCCACCAGGGAACTGGAGGGCACCAGCCTGGGGGTGTATAAATTTGGGCTTTTTCACTTTTTCAAGCAATAGAAGCCAACCCTAATGGTTTAAGTCCTTTGCAAGATGAAAAAGTGCTGGCGATTGTTTGCTTGCACACCCACGTGAATATACTTTGCACTACCGAACTGTATACTCAAAAATGGGTAAGATGAGGTAAGGATGTGAAGACATTGGAACCCCTGCGCACTGTTGGTGGGAATATAAAGTGGGACAGCTGCTGCCTAAGACAGTATCAAGTTTCCTCAAACAAATAAAAAATAGGACCACCTGATGATTCTGCAATCCCACTTCTGGGACTACGTCCAAAAGAACTGAAAACAGGATTTCAAAGAGATATTGGCACCCTCATGTTCACCAAAACATTATTCACCAGAGCCAAGACGTGGAAGCCACCTAAATGTCCATCAGTGGATGGACGGATACAGAAAATGTGACATATACACACACAGTGGAATATTATCCAGCCTTAAAAAGAGAAGGAAATCCTGTCGTCTGCTACCACATGGGTGAAACTTATGGACACTATGCTAAGTGAAATGGGTCCGTCACAAAAAGACAAAGACGGTAGGATTCCATTTACATGAGATAGCTGAAGAAGTCAAACTCACAGAGCAGAAAGCAGGATGGTGATTGCCGGGGGCTGGGGGAGAGAAAGGTGGGGACATGGTCTTCAGCGGGTAGACAGTTCCAGTCATGCAAGACGGGTGGGAGGTGTCCTGGGCGGTCTGTTTCACCACGATGCCTGGGGTTGACAATATCATGCTGTATACTTGGAAATTGTTGGGAGGGTCAATTTTATGTTACTTGTTTTATTGCCACAATAAAAAAGAATATATTGTGCAAATATTTCCATGTCAATAAATATTACATCATCCCCCTAAATGATTAAAATGGTAAATTTTATGTTATGCTTATTTTATCACAATTAAACATTCTTTTCTGCTGAAGCCAAAAGAAGAATTTAAAGTCTCATGCAGTTAAAAAGAATTATCTTGAGTAATAGATTTGGAGAACTGATCGTGGAAAACACCACCTGCTAAGAAATTATTCGATTGTTAGAAGAATCTAGACATGCAAAGCCATAGATTGCTACCCTGTCCTGTCAGGGAACCAAGAGCAACCAAGAGGAAACTCAGGAACCAAAGGCCGTGCTTCTCCAGGGGACTGTGGTAGACCTTTGGCTTCTCCTTCCACCTTTGTTAGGACTTGAACGTGCCCCTTGACTCTCTGCCTCAGTTTCTCCATCTGGGCCATGCGGGGGCCGGAGCAGTTTGTTGATGTTTGTGACTCTTTAATCATTAACCTTGTATGATCCCATCTCTAACTCTTCTTTTCCTGTCTCCTGTTTTCTTTTTTTACTTCTTTTGTGTTGGTGAAGTCTTGAAAAAAAAAAAATTCAAACCTCACACACTTTCCATATGGTGCCCCTCCTGGAGGCTGGCCAAGTCCCCAGCTCCCTAGGGCTGGTATGATGCATTTGCATGGGCCAAGAAGGCTGTCCAGCCACCCGCAGTGTGATTGCAGCCTGTCGCCAAAAGCATCCGTGCCAGCCTGCCCCAACACCACTCTCGCCTCCCGTCAGTCCCTCATCTCCCCTGCACTGTCAGGCCTCGGGATTAGCAGCACTCAAGACGTTTCCACAAGCCCAGTCCGCACGCTGCTCACAGAAGGCCTCAAACTTAGCCTCCACATTGTCACCAAATGTGTCATAAGTAAAGTCACAGCGATGCACAGGGTACCGATCCTCCAACTTCAAACGTGGGTCCCCTCACTGGACCCCACCACCTGGCAGGTGCTGTGAATTCAGTTCTTAAAAATAAATCCTGTAATTATCTTGTGAATAGCAAATTGCCTTGTAGGACATTGCCACCTGCGGCAGAACACGGAAGACCAGAATTAAGTCCGGGATTAGGAGTGACGTGTAGCTATCACTCAGACCGTGACTGGTATAACACTACCTGCTATATCAAAATTTCTGAAGTGTCATTATTTTCCCATAGATGTTTTGACATTTTGCATTAGTCAAAATTATCCGGTCACGTACTTGATGGGCACAGAGTAGTAAATTATTCTGTTGCATCTGCTTTAGTGTAATTTGTTCAAAGAAAACATTTAAAATATACAATTTTCGCTACCCCATTTTGGCATTTCTTCATTTTTTAATATAGAGGAGGAATCCAAATAGGGACACTACCCCATGTCTCTCTACTCCTAAAAGGCTTGTGAACACCTACTGTGTGTGAGGGGCTGTCAGGGAATCAGGGATGAATTCCATATGATCCTACCATCAAAAAGCTCATGGGGTAGGAAGAAGACGAAATGGATACAGAATAACCAAGACACAAGGCAAAATCAGAGCTGGGCAGGTAGGGGACATACTGGCAGCCTGCTTGGAGGAGGCAGCTCTTCAGCTGAGCCCTGAACGAAGAACCTAAGCTTAGTATTTAAGGAGCTAGAAGAAATCATGGAGCTGAACTATCCTAATCCTCCTTTTTTTTTTGCATAAACTGAGGCATGAAACAGGGAAAGATCTATCCAAGTAACATACTGACATCAAATTAACAACTAACTGGACATGAGGAAGTAGGAAGTGAAGGGCAAGGAGGCGAAGCAGAGAAGATAGGGGATGGCTCCATGTAGAAGAAATGACGTTAGCAAAGGGTAGCTGGAAAGCTCAAAGGTCTGCAATGGCTCCTTTAATGGGCATCAGTTTTACTCCCCTGCTTGGACCCTCTCTGAATCCACGCCCTTTCACATGACATTGGCCCAACTCCAGGGCTGAGCACATGACCTCGTTTTAGCCAATCGACTTGTTGATACCCAGGGATTGGTGCAAGAATGGGCATGTCGCCCAGGTGGGTCCAGAGAGACCCAGTGTCCAGAATTTCACCATAGCAACAAAAGTAGCGGTGTAAGTCGGAAGCTGCTGGTGCAACCACTTGGGACCAGCTGGCTTGAGAAGCATGAACCCAGAGGAAAAGAAGGCTGAGAGGTAGAGAGAGACCAAGTTCCAAAATCAATGTTTGAGCCCCAAGTTCTGCTGTTTGATCCCATAATTGTTTTTCGGTTGCAGGGGCCAGTCAGATCTTCTGGATCAAATCGATCTGTCTGGGGTTTCTGTCATTTGCTTTCAAAGAATCCTGACTGCCTCACCCCCAATTAAAGGGTAGCCCAATGTTCTGGGAGAAGAAGGACACCTCCTCATCTTCTCCCACTTGGTACATCTGCTTGGGTTAATCCACCAGAAAAGTTGACCGATTCCTGCAATATCCCATGGAAAAAACACACACAGGACGGTAAAACCTCCATCAGCCAGATTTGTCCTCCAAAGGACCTGGTAGCCAGAGCATTTACACCTGTCTCCCAGCACCAGCCTGGAGTTCACGTGGGGCACATGGGAGTATACAGCCAGCGTGGGAGCCACCTGGACGTGTGGGAGCCTTTTCAAGGGGAGCTGTCCATAGACCCCTTTCTGTTTCCTTTCAAGATCTTTCTCTGCTCCTCCTAATCCTTGGTGTTTCCAGTGGCTAAAACCATGGAATTGAAAACTTCTGCTCAAACTTAATCAAAAGCAGGTGGAAAGCACAAAGCATGACAGACTGTTGAAGGCCAACCTTCAAGACAAACTTCCAAACAGTCCACAGCCCCACAGATTCAATGTCCCAAGAGCTCAACTCTGCAAAGGAATGAGTCCATCTGAAACGCCTAGCAGGCAGGGAAGAACAAAGAGTTTTGCAAATCACAAGATCCAAAAGCTGCCAGCCACTAGGCAGGGCCCAAAGTACACCCGTCACAAGGCTGGTTGAACAAAGATCGGCAGGGTCCTGCATGCTGAGAGGTGACGCGTCTCCAGTGATGCCTCCCAGGACTATGTTTACTCGAGGTGCGGGGACCCCAGGGCTTAGCTGGTACAGGAAGACATGAGGTGAGTTTGAGCATGCAGGGGGATTAATAAGAAATCCAGGGGGCTAGGGAGCCATGCAAGGTCATGGGGACATCACAGAGTACCCAGCCAGCCCAAAATACGTAAGCACGCACAGTGAGGGGAGCAGGGATCAGGAAGAGGGATGAGATGAAGCCTTGGGGCCATCTGTTTTAGGAATGGAGGGGCCATGGCAGGGGCGGAGAGTCTCTGAAAGGCCTTGCAACCTCAGCAGGATGGGGAGTAGTCCCTTTCTGCCATCTGCCCTGAAGACCAGTATTTTCCAACTGACATGGTCCCTTCTTGGGCAGACAGGGCAGTGCCCAGACTCAGAGGAAGGGCCAGAGATATGCTTGCCCTCCTGCCTCCTGGAGGGCTGTGCTAGCTCGAGAGTACTACCTGTGCCTTGAAACCCACATGTTGTCTGTGGTCTCTCAGCTGGGACCCAGCCACATGGGCTTCATCGGCCCGGTTCAAGGGCAACATGACTCCTGCCTTGGCCTGGTTTTGCCCAGGGAGACATCCTCGCAGCCTACTAAACCTTGGGAAAGTGGAGAGTCCTAGAGATCCACAGAATCATGGTGGGCGAAATCCCAGGCCTTGTTTTCCAAATCAGGGATCAGCTGCCTGGGCGTTCTACACCCTGTCCTATCACCCAGGGCAGTCCTCCACAACTTAAGGCCCTCCTCCGCCACCTAGGCATGTCTCTACCACTTGAGACAGTCCTCCACCAACTGGGGCAGTTGTCTATCACCTGGGGCAATCCTCCATCACCAGGGCAGTGCTCCACCACCCCAGGCAGTCCTCCACCACCTGGGATAGTCCTCCACCACTCAGGGCAGTCATGTACCATCTGGGGCAATCTTCCACCACCAGGGATACTCTTCCAACATCCAGGGCTCTCCTCTACTCCTCCATCCATCCAGGGGCACTCTCCATCTATCCAGGGGCACTCCTCCATCCATCCAGGGGCACTCCTACATCCATCCAGGGGCACTCCTCCACCACCTGAGCCGTCACCCACCACTTGCAGCAATCCTCCACTACAGGGCAGTCCCCTATCACCTGGAGCAGTCCTCCACCACCAGAGGCACTTCTCCACTACCTGGGGCAGTCCCTTACCAACCAGGGTAGCCCTCCACCACCGGGGACACTCCTCCATGACACAGGGCATTCCTCCATCACTTGGGGCACTCCTCCACCATCCGGGCAGACCTTGAGTACTTGGGGCACTTCACCACCAGAGGCAATCTTCCAGCACCTGGGTCAGTCCTCTACTTCCAAGGGCAGTCCTTCACCAGCCAGGGGTACTTCTCCCCACCTGGGGCAGTCCTCCACCATCTAGGCACTTCTCTACCACCCAGGGAGGTCCTCCATCAAGTCAGTCCTCCATAGTGTGGAGGAACATCTTGGACCAGGCATGTTACTGACTGTGGGTCTAGCTGACACAAACCTTCATCCCCAGCCCCCAAATTACGGACTTCCAGATAAGAAGTACTCACAAAGGATCTGCTCAATCTGTGGCCATCATTGAGCATTAGGAAGAAGTACTCCTGGCCCTTCTTAGCACCGAGGGGCCACCCCGAAACATCTATAGCAAGCATTTGATGTTTGGAGCAAGTTAGTGATGAACGTGGGCTTTGGAATCAGACTCAGATTCTGCCAGACTTGGTCCCAGCCCTGCACGGCCACTTGTGAGCTGTGTCACTTCAGTCAAGCCATTTAACCTAGGGCTTGGTGTCCTCCCCTGTCAAGTGTGGAATCTTGGGGTGATAGTGGTATGTACCGCAAAGCACTAAACACCAAGAGCTCAGCACGACGCTGCTGGTCCATACATGTTTGGGGCTAGCACCCTTCCTTTCCAGGAGAACTTTTCAAGGCAGGTCTTAATATTTATCCCCATCTTATGGATGAGAACACTGAGGCTCAGATAGATGAAATCACTTGCGCAAGCTGAAAAGTGGCAGAGTCATGGCTTGAAGCCAGGTCTGTCGGGCTTCCTAATCACAGCCCTCCCTGGCATCTGCATGGCCTGTTCTGCTGTGCCCGGCACATGGAAGGGATTCAGGGAAGGGTGCTAAGCTGTCTTGATGATAAGGGCAAGGTACTGGGAGGTCCAGATAGTAGAAGGCCTGAGCTGGTGAGTTATAACACCTACAGACGGAATTTAGGAAGATAGAGAGTTGCCACGCCGTGGTCCATTGCGGGACGGTGTCTGCGAAGCCTGTAGCTTCCCGCAGAGTCCGTGCATCGGCCAGTCACCCTTGGGTGTCATTGATGGGCGCGGTGAGGCTGGAGTTGGTGGATCACCTCATTCATTCATTGATCCACTCACCACACTCTTATCTACAATGTGCCGGGCACAAAGCAGCAGGGGGAGGGTGAAGGAACAGTGATGTAAGAGTGGCTGGGGGGCCGCAAGGGTGCCCAGGCTTTCTCCTCCCTGCAGGAAGGAAGGAGGAGAGAGGCCAAGACCACCCCTACAAAGGGCTCCTGGGGCTCATCCCTAGAGCCCATTAGTGCTCCCACTCCCCCAGCCTCCTCACTGCAGTACAACCTTCGAGCTCCAGACAATACTTCAGGACCTTCAAAACCACGCACCTGTTGGGAGGTTCCCAGGTCAAACCTGAAATCAGCCCCATTCCCCGCCCCCCCATGTTAAAGAACCCGCAGCCCTCTGGCAGAATTGCTGTGTCGCCTGGCCGCCTGTGACCGGCACTGATGGTGTGCAGGGGGAAATGGAAGTTGACGGTTGGCCTTTATCCACTCATGACATTGGTATTTATTACACACCTGCTGGGTGCCTGACACAGTGAGGCAGTGACAGGCGCCGGGGAAGAGGCTGTGGAAGCCCCACTCCATGATGGGGCAGGGAGAACGAGTGGTGTTCTCTGGGAAGGACTGGGGAGGACCCCCAGGCTCCTTCATGCCTCACCCCTTGCACCTCTGATGGCCCCAGGCTCCTCACTGAAGTCCCGGGGCAGGGGAGGAGAGGAGGGTCCTTCAGGCCTAAAGTAGCATCCATCTACTGGAACGTTCCCAGCTAGAATGAGAACAGGTACCCTCCCAACTCTCCAGGAATGCTTACGGCCCTGAAGTCTGTGTGCTGGCTGCCACCATTGGCTGGCGCTGGAGACAGAGGCCCCCCCTTTACCAACGTGGTTCAACACCCCACAGGCTCATTCCCCGTGCCAGCAGCCTGCCCCACCGCAGCCCCTGCCTTCCTCACAGCACTGTTCTCCGTGGATGTTCCCCTGGCCGTGAGGTGGTAAGAGACTGGCCTGGAGGTCTTGCCCTGTTGCGTGGGCCCCGAAGAACATTAGGACCAGAGGCGTTGGGGGTGGGAGGTGGGAGGTGCCAGTCCCATCCTGTCATCTGACAGATGGAAAAACTGAGGCCCAGAGTCCTAACCTGCTCTGCAACCCCCATCCCTACATCCAGCACCCATACACCGGTCTCCCACAAACCACCCACAGCCTCTGGTGTCAGAACCTTCCTGAATGGAAGCAGGAATGCCTTTTCCAGAAGTTGACGCACTCCTCGGTGTTGCTATGGATTGACAAGTAAACACAGCCCAGCTCGCGTCGTGGTGTCCTCGGGCCACCTTCGCATGGCAAATCGAACCTGCCTGCTCCAGCATTCTCCCGCCCCTCCACCTTCCTCCAAAAACCTGGGTGACAAATTGAGACCTAGGCCCCGGCAGACCAAATCACCCCTGCACATTAGCCGCTCGGTTCCTCCCTCCTCCCTCCTGCTGGAACCCACCAGAGAGCAAGGGGGAGGCATGGGGCTCAGCCAGACAGGCGGCTCGGCGCAGACAAGCGCCTACAGGGCTTGCTCATATTTAAAACTTCCTTTCATATATTTTTAATAAAACAACTGATACAAATTCAAAACCAACTTCATAAATCAAACATTATTCAATGTTGGCGGCTTCAAGGTTTCCCTGGCGCTTGGCTGGGAGCGTGCGGCTCTCCCAGACGGGGGCTTTGCTCTCCGGTGCTTGAGGTTTTGTGAAAGGTTTATTGGATTTCATAGTCCCTTAAGGGGAAACCCTTTAAATGTCTTTGCAATTATAAGTCTAATAACACTTTCAGCCCTTGGACACAGCCTTGACTTGACAGAGATAAGGAACTCGAAGTTGCTCAGTCGATACCAAGCTATTAATCTCTGTCACCTCGCTGTCACCGCGGCTCAGGAAAACAATGTCGTTTCTTGACCTAGGTGAAGGCATGGAGTGATTTTATTCCGAACGTCAGCATTCATCAACCCAGATTTTGTCACCCCCTCACTCCCTAGAAGAACTCCCAGTTCTTTATCCTGCCGGTGTTGACACCCTTCCAGGGGAAAGAGTTTCTTTCAGTCTTGGCCTATGATTATTATTTAGCACTTATCCAAGTGTAAAAAGCCTTTAAGAATAAAGTTTTTCCTGCCGTGAAGAGACCCGGCAGAAGAATCACTTGATCCTGCTCCTCGGCGACCCAAGCCAAGGACGCCTGGAAGTTACCAAACTCTGTTTGTTTACATATTCAAATGAAGGTTAATTTTTATCCTGTCTCCACTCAAATGTGATTAGAGTGGGACTCTCCCCCCTTCCTTCAGTGCTGTCCTCCTCCTCGACCTTGAGAGAAATCCAAGAAGTTGTTTAAAAGAAAAGGCAACAAAACTCCGAATGAAACACCAACAGGGAAGAGTCCGAGGGTGCCCGCCAGCTGCCCCCCGACCACGGGAAATACCCACTTTTGCCCGGCGGGGACTTGGCCCCTCAAGCACAGGGTCGGATGAAGCAATGCTGGGGGGGCCCCATCCTAAAACTCAGGGTGCCGTCAAGTCCAGAGAAGTGCCACGAAAGCTTCCAAAGGCCTGGGTCTGACTTCTGGCAGGACCCAGGGTAGAGAACTCAGAGAGAGTCTTTGTGGCCCCATGGAATGCCTCCGGCGTGAGGGTAGAGGGGAAGGATGGGGGGGGGGCTCCAGGCCCCTACACCCTCAGTTGTATCGGGGCTACAAGGTGCATCTCTGAATCTGAGTTCATTGGGATTTTGTTTGAACCCTCAGAGGACTTCAAACCTGGACCACCTTCATTCAGCCACTTTCTGGGTCACTCTCCTGACTTACGCTGTAGCAAGATGCCCTGGCTTATTTGAAGGGCTGTCATAATGAGCAGCGATGGATACGTGCTTGTGCCTTCACAGGAAGCGAGCACTAAGCACCTTCTCCTGGTAAATAGTCCCTATCCAAAGATCTTGAATGGATAATAATTCAGGCAAGAAAAAAGCAAAAACAAAACACAAAAACTCTAATCTGCCCTGAGAAAACTCTGAGGGCTTTCCTTTTTTGCTGTGGGTACCAGGAAGCTCAAGCCCCAGTTACCTATTAAAGCTAGAGTATGTGTTAAACTTTGGTCTTGATTTTCTTCTGCTGTTTGCATTTTAGCAACGTGTCCTCATGCCTTTTCCTATAGGTCACTTTGAATCCCTTTCCTGTAGAGATGGGGTTTGAATGAATAAAGACATACCCAGGAACCCATGGACTGAGCAGAGGCTAGGACATGGTAGACCAAGGTGGGCTCCCAGCTCCTTGTCTGGCTTCCCTGAGGTGTGGGTAAGAATGAGCCAGGCCTCAGCTTTCCCATCTTTAGAAGGAGGGCATGGGGACAAAGCTAACTCTGATTCACTAGTCTTCTTCCAGGTGCCCTCAGTGCCCACAACTGAGAAATAGCATGGAGATTGAGAGCCAGAACTCTGGAGCCAAACTTCCCCAGGGTATGTAGGACGACCAAAAATCCCAGTTGACCTGTGACTTTCCTGATTTTAGCACTGAAAGTCCCATGACCCCGGAAACCCCTCAGTTCCAGGATGGTTGGTCACCTTACAGGTTCACCTGCCAGCTTGCCACTTACCAGCTATGTCCCCTTGGGCAAGTTACTAAAGTTATGTATGCCTCAGCTTGATCAGCGTTTAAAACGGGGTTATAAACAGAGCTGCCTCCTAGCACGGTTATAAATTAGAAGCACGTTCATATTTGCAATGCACATCGAACAATCTTGGCACATAGAAAGCACCAAGAGTGTTTATTAAAGAAATGCTACGGCCGTTTGCTTCCTGCTCAAGTAGGGAAAATTTCTCAAAATAATTATTTACCCCCAAAAAATCTACCATGACATTCTTTGAGCAAGAGGCCTTGTCCTGAGAGAGGAGACTATCTCCGAGCTATTTGGGGTGAAAGCAGAGGGAGGCACTGTTCCCAGGGACAGGCAGGGCTGTGTGTGACTCAGGGAAACGGACAGACAGAACCCACCTGCCCTGCACAGAAAGGCCAGCAAGCCAGCTGTCCTCAATATTTTTGGTGAGTTCAGCTGTCACGCGAGGAGGCTGGGGTGTAGCCCTGGTCTCTGCCTGCAAGTTCAATCAGATCATACCTTCCAGAAAGTCATGGAAACCAACTAAGTTTGAATGTCACTGGTCATTCCTCATGAGAACCAGGACTGGTGCTGCTGGGTGCGGTGGAAGGGAAGCCCTGGGGTTTTTCTGAGGATTAGCCAGTTTCTCCACAGGGCTCCGTCTCCTCCCCTAAGGCAGGACCAAGGAATTCCTACCTTCCACACACCCCCAGCCATGCCGAGCTGCCCAGATGGTGTTGAGAACCTGACTGAAGGACGTGTCTTCAGCTCGTCTGGCCGTCTTACCGGTACAACCACTGTGCACCCAGCCCTGGCTGAGCCGGGAACCTCCTCTCCTTGGTGGGTGAGACTAACGGCATCTGCAGACCCTTTGCCCAGCACCTGCTTCAGCCTTCAAGTTTTTCACCTCTGTCTCTCCTCCCAAGTGAGAAGTGAAACTTTTCCAAGGCTAAACTCTCTTTTCTCAGGTGTGCCCTACAGAGACTGGCACAGGGTCCTCAAAGGTCCTCAAATAATTCCTCTTGGGCACTGAATTCCTCCATAAAATAAAGGAGAGATGGTAGAGAGCTGTGCTGTCCAATATGGCAGCCACCAGCCATCATGTGGTTATTTAAATGGGTACAAATTAAATAAAAAATCTAGTTCTTCGGTCACATGAACAAGGTGTGCTCCAAAGCCTCTTGGGACCAATGGTTACTATACTGCACGGCACGTGTATGAAACATTTCCATCACTGCAGTGCACTCATCGGCACCCCTCCCAAACCTGAAGATACAGAATTTGCTAGCCTCCTGGCTCTCTCGGTCTTGCCCTGGGCCCAGCCTCCTTCGGCCAGCAACCAAACACTGAAACAGAGCCTAGATATCAGCTGCGAGAAAAGGCAGGAGACCACAGAAGGGAAATAAAGTAAGAAGTTCACCTCGTCCTCATCTTGGGGCAGCCAAGACTCCAGACTCTGACCACGAAGTGCAGGATCCCGACAGGCCCCTAAGATACGCTGAAGTCATTCAAACCATGGAGAGCCCCAGACTTCTCTCCTGCAGAATCCATTTTGGGGAAGCATCCAGGCAGGGGAGGAGACACATTCTGTCCCTGTCACCCAAAGGATTCAGGTATCTGGAGGAGAGGTAAGAAGAAGCAGGAGGTCCATGTGTGTCTTTACTGAAATAGATCTGCTTGAAAAATAAATACAGACCTTGTTCATAAAATGATGGCAATACCAAGCCTTTATTTGGGGACTTAGCTTTTACAAGAAACTTCTACATACAAGTGTTTCATTTCTTTCTAGAGCCCAGGGGAAATAGTTGCTATCCCTATTTCATTGTTATAAGATATGAGGATCAGTTTGAATAAAATACCCATCTTAAATCACAAGGATAGAAACTTAGCTGGCTAGCAGATTCCAAATGAATGGAGGAAATTTGACTTTGAAAGACAATAACATCTTAAATGATACTATTAATAGGCAACATGTCTTGAACATTCATTATACATCCAAAGCAGAGCTAAGCAGTCCCCACGCATTACCTCATTTAATCCTCACCATGGTCCTATGAGACAGACACAAAGAGCCAGCCTATTTTACAGATTTGGAAACTAAGGCTCAGAGAAGTTCAACAACTTGCCCATAGTCACACAGCAGGTAAGGAGGAAAGAAAGATTTGGTCCAATTGTAGTTATAAGGTGAGTTGACAGGCCACACTATGGGGTCATAATCTTTTCAAGTTTGAATGAGGGAACTAAAAATTCAATAGAAAATGTCAAAGAAGAAATTAGCTTCTATAACATCTTCTAAATGGCCCAACTCAGCATCTCTCTAAAAATTCAGATGATTAAAGACATAGTGGAATGTTTCCTTTGGCAGTAGGAAATTGCCTTTGCTTGAGAAACATTTTCTGTCCCTCCTGTTCACTGGGGTGAGATCAGGGTTGGAGGCCTGGTGGTAGAGACACCATGCAGGCATGAGATGGGAGTGGATGGGGCATCTTTGACCGGGTAGCATGTCAGCACCTATCACCTCTGTCCCCGAACGGCAGCCCACAGGGAGTAGGCCCAGACAGCGTCACGTTCTGCCAGCTGCAGCTACAGCAGGGGCATCGGCCTGGCTCCTGTGGCACACGGCCCATAAATCAGCCCCCAAGCCTGCTGCACAATTGCCATGCGTCTCTTTCAAGCAGCTCTGAGGAAAAATGGCTCCATCTGCTCACTGCTAGGTAATAAATAAAACAGAATTGGTGCAAAATGGATGGAAAGCAATTTTTGGAAGATGAATTTCTGAAAGAATTGGCGACCATTTGCGCATCTCTCCTGGTGCTGGAAATTGCTGCCTGAGACCCTGCCAGGCCCAAGGGCTGTAGGAGGCACTACTGGGCAAAAAAGAGAGAAGGGTACCTCCTGGCGATGAGCTGGTTAGGAAAGGGTTTTTACAAAGGACTTTCCATTGTTGACTCCTCCCCTTTCTTCTCTTTGTCCTTCTCCTTTGTCTTCTCCATCACCATCATCCCCATCATCACCCCATCATCACCACCATCATCACCACCATTATCACCATCATCACCACCATTATCACCATCATCACCACCATCATCACCACCATTATCACAACCATCATCACCATCATTATCACCATCATCACCACCATTATCACTACCAACATCATCATCATTATCATTATCACCATCACCATCATCACCATCATTATCATTATCATCATCACCATCATTATCATCACCACTATCACCATCACCATCATCACAACCATCATCACCACCATTATCACCATCATCACCACCATTATCACTATCAACATCATCATCATTATCATTATCATCATCACCATCATTATCATTATCATCATCACCATCATCATCATCACCATCATCACAACCATCATCATCATCATCATCACCATCACCATCATCATTATCATCACCACCATCATCATCGCCATCATCATCATCATCACCATCATCATCATTGCCATCATCACCATTATAATCATCGCCATCATTGTCATCATCACAACCATCATCATCATAGTTCACTGGCTTATTGAGGCCTTACTCGGTACCAGCACTGAGCTAAAATCTATATATCTTTACAGGAATCACCTCCTTTCAGGTCTCATTGAGGCCTGTGCTGGCCCCACACTACATTAGACTGCAAACCTTCTCCCCGTGGCATTCTCCATGCTCTCTCCTTTGTTTTATTTCTCTCCATAGCTTTTATCACCTTCTAACATACTCAATAATTTACTTATTCTGGTTATTGTTTTATCATCTGTCTTCTCCATCTAGAAGAGACCCTCTCTTTTTCTACAGTTATTGAGATATAATTGAAATACATCACTGTATGAGTTTCAGGTGTACAGCATAAAGGTCTGACTTACATATATTTTGAAATGATTACAATAGGTTTAGTTAGCATCCATCATCTCATATAGATACAATAAAAAGAAATGGAAAAAAACCCAAAAACTACTTTCTCCTTGTAACGAGAACTCTTAGGATTTTCTCCCTAACAACCTTCCTATACATCATTCAGCAATGCTACCTGTAGTCATCATGTTGTGCATTACAGCCCCAATAGAATAGATGCTCTTAAGGGCAGGGAATTTGTCTGTTTTTTTACCACTGTATCCCCACTGCTGAGAATAATTCCTGGACTATAGAAGGCACTCAATAAATAACTTGCTGAATAGGTGAATGAATGAATGAATGAATGAACTCCTGGAATCCTCACAACCCTATGAAACATATCTGGCCCATGCCTGTCTTTACACACTCGCCTCTTGCCTCTGGCACCACTGCATTCCACATACACTCGACATCTAGCCCCAGTTCCCCCAATGCTGGAGCCCCTAGCCTACCTTCTCGGTACACCTTCCCAGCAGGCTTCAGCTCTTCCTTCCAGTCTTCTCTGACCATCCAGAAGAGCCACCCTTGTTCTTCCACTCTCCTTTAGTTCCTACAGAGCATGTGCTCATTTGTTTACTTGGAGGGATGAGCATCTGCCTGAGGTCTACAAGGCCAGCCGATTTCTCTAGATCACCGTTGTAGTCCCGTAACACAGCATGAGGCCTGGCACAGAATAGGTACTCAAGAAATGTTCTGAACCCATTTATGGATGAGGAAATTGAGACGAGGAGCTGGGATTTGATACCAGGTATAAATTCAAGGCCCATCCACTTAGGCCCCACATCATGCTATTCTCTGAGTTTCTTTGGTTCTTGGTCAGCCATGCCCACAGCCATGTCCATTTTCTGCCCTGCCTCCCAGGACCCCTGAGCACCCCATTTAAGTAACCACTTCCTTGTCCGTGCTTTCAGTGAATGTACCGGCACCTCTGTGGCAGGCACTGCTCTGGAAGACATGGTCGAGGCAGATCCGATCCCTGGTCTCATGGGGCTTACATTTTAGTGAGGGGAGAGATTATGACAAGTAAGACAACAGAGAACAAGAGGTGTCAGAGCAGGATAAGTGCTGCGAAGATAAAAACGTGAGAGTGACATGGCAGAGAGTGGTAGAGGTGAGATGGTTCCTCTAAGGTGTTTACACATCGTACAGCTCTGCCTTCCCCGTGATCAGAAAAACCCTCTTAACCACCTCTCCTTCTTCACAGGAATATTTAAGCCACTCTCTCTGCTTAGACTGATGTCTTCTCTGTCATGGTTTTTCTCATTATGTCTCTTTGTCTCTCAGCTCTCTCTCCCCCACTGTGTCTCACTGGGCTGGGCCTAGCATCTCCCCCGGATGGACCTTTGAGTTGAGGGTTCCATATAGATATCTGGCATCTTGGTGATGGCCCTCTTAGACCATGGTCCCTCTGCTCGTTGGTCCCACCTAATTCTGCAAAGCAGGAGAGATTTGAAGCAGGCAGAAGAAATGAGGTCAGCACTAACAAAGCCAGAATGGAAATTGCGACAAAAATATAAGATGTTTATTTCAAACCTAATGAGGCAAACCACACTTTGGGAAAATGGCAATTATAACTTGATGGTAACAGATTGGAGGTGCCATTGCTGCTGCTGCACCCCCACAAACAGTGTTGTTTCCTGGGCCTACCTTCTCCAGGAGCCAGCAGCCTTCTGGGGACCAGGCTTGGGCAGCAAGTGGGAAGCCTTGGGAGAAGGAGACCCAAGTCACCTGCCAGGGCCTGGGCTGGCCCTGCCACCTCCACCATCACCACCTCTTCCCTCCCCAGCTCAGGTCTGAGGTTTCCCAAACGTCACTGACCTACTTGGCATCTGAACATGTTTTGCCACATCCACTTATCATATGACCTATTACTTACTTAAATTTTTTCCTCCATTTGATTTATCATAATTAGAATAAGCACATAGCTATTAAAATAAAACTTATTCTTCCATGAACCACCTAAAATCTTGCACACTCACAGTGATCCCCATCCCACCTTGAGATTCCATGGTGAAAATCAATCCCGGATTAACCCGAACTCACCTCAGTATGACTTTCAAGGCCTGAGATCCTTTTGGAACTAAGGAGATCTTCCCTAGTAAAAGCTTATCATACTGTATTGCTTTTCATTCATTCGTTCTACAGATAAATAGCAAGCAATTATCGCTGCCAAGTCTAAATACTTGGCATACAACAGTAAGTAAAACAGACCAAAACATTCCTGACTTCTTCGAGCTCAAATTTTAATACGCAAAACAGACAAATAAACTTAATAAGGAAATAATATAGTAAATGGGAAAGTTAAGAACTGCTATAGGATTATGAGATTCTGAAAAAGAGAATGGAAACTTTAAATAGATGGTCAGAATAGGCCTCATTGAGAAGGTGAGATGAAAAGGAAGTGAGAGAGGAAGCCAGGTGGCACCTGGGAGAGGATTCCAGGCAGGGGAATAGCCATTGCAAAGGCCCGAGGTGAAGGAACAGCAAGGATGCCAGTGTGCGTGATACTGAGAATAGTAGGAAATGAGGTGAGAGAGGTGGTGGGGACAAGACTCTAAGGACCTTGTGGGCCAGTGAGAGAATTTGGGCTTCACTTTGTGGGGAATTGGGAGTCATTAAGGAATTTCAAGCAGGGGCAAGAAATGATCTACTTTACGTTTTAAAAGAATGACTGTGGCTGCTCTGCTCAGGACAGACTCTGGTGGAGGGTGGTCAGAGATAGAAGTAGGGGCCTGCTACTAAGAGATTGGCGACACAAGCCAGGAGTGAGATGTTGATGGGTGGATAGAGTAGTTGGTGTTCAGAGGTCAGATTCTGGACGTACCGAGAAGATGCAGTTGTGAAGGATTGAACATGGGAAAACAGAGAAGTCGAGAATGACAACAAGATTTTTGGCCTGAGTAACCGGAAGTATTGAATTGACATCAACTGAGATGAAAAAGACTGAGGGGAGCAGGTTGGTGGGGGAAGGAGCTCAGTCTGGGATAAGATGAATTTCGGCTATCCATTGAGCATGTCTGGTAGACTGTGCTGTTGGTCACAGATGTTTGCTATCTTTCCCCCACTTCATGCATGTTAGGGTTGACCTTAGGCTTGATTTGACCAATAAAATGTGAGTAAAAGTTTTAAGAACCAGGTTATGGTTTGCTATGTTTTCTACTTTCCCTCGCACCGTGATCAGCAGTGTTCCAGAAGAGAGCTGCTCCATCCGCCCGAGTCCTGGAGTGGTGATGACATAGTGCGGAGCATGGGGGATACGTAGTGTGAGTGAGAAATAAACCTTTTTGTGACATGCCACTGAGATTTGAGGTCATCGTTAGAAAAGCATAACCAAGTCTCTCTTGTCTGATACAGCGTCCTAGTGGAATTTCAAGTAAGCAGCTGGGTATACTTGTCTTGAGTGAAAGAGAAGTCCGAGCTGGAGATATAAATTGGGAAACCATTGATATATAGATGGCAGTTGAAGCCAGTAGACCGGGTAAAGCCAAGGGAAGATAGACAAGAAAAAAGGACCAAGAACTGAGCCCTGGGACCTCCAACCTTCAGAGACAGTGAGGGGAGAAGGAGGCAGAAAAGAAAGCTGAGAAGGAGTGAACAATGAGAAGGAGAAAAACCAAGCCAGTGTGGTCCTGAGAGCTGAGGGGAGAAAAGGTACCAAAGAGGAGGAAAGATTGTGAATGATGCTGCTGACAGTCCAACCAGGACGAGGACTGAGAATTGCCCGTCAGATTTGACAACATGGAAGCCATGGATGATCTTGCCAATGGCAAATTTGGTGGAGCAGTAGAGGCACAAGTCAGATTGGGTTTGGTTTAAGGGGAAGGGGAGGAAAAGACCAGAGACAGCAAATATAGACAACTCCACGAGCAGTTATGCTGCACAGGTAAGAAGAGAAATGCAGTTGTAGCTGACACGGTAAATGGGGTCAGGATACCATTTTACGTGAGGAGAAATTACAGGATTGCTTGTGCGTTTTAGGGAAAGATCCAGTAGAGAGGAAAATTCTAATGAAGCAATAGATGGAGGGGAGAATTGCTGTAGTGATGTCCCTGCAGAGGCAAGAAGGGGTGGAATCTAGTGCATGCCTGGAGGGATTCGTTTCATACAGGTGATTCTCTACAGTAACAGGGAAGAAGGCAGAGTATACGGACATGGGGTCTTTCACGTTCTAAATTCAGAGAGACACCAATGCTATCTCGGTCCGCTTCCATAACTTCTCAGCCACTCCAGTTACTGAAATAATAAGGTTCCAGTAGTGTAGGCTCGCTCCTGTAATTTTATTCCCTTCAATCTCCAACTTAATTCAAAGCTTCTCTTCTTCGCTCCCTGAGCCGCCCCAAGCTACTTAGAGAGGAGAAGGAAGTGTAAGATCTGAGATGAGGTCTCTACCCTTCTTTCCCCTTCTAGCTCTTCTAGTTTGGGGGATAAAGAAAGATGAGAGCAGATATTTCCCCCCTCACAGGTCTGCTGATTTATGGGTGTTGGGGAGGAGTCCTGCTCAAGCCAGTTCCATCTGAAGCTGTGGATTCCACGTAAGTGTTCCTGAGCTGTGTTCAGCTCTACCATGGCCTCGAGACAATGAGGCTCTCCCTCAAACAAGCTGCCGCATCTCCCTGTGGCCCTGTCAGTAGAACCATCCCCAATCCCTGGTTTTGGGTCAGGCATTCCACTGCTTGGCCCAACATTTCCCAGAACGTCCCAAGGCCCTTTCCCTTCTGCCAACTTCATGCTCTGTCAGGGTCTTTGTCGACAACTTCCAGAGCCAGGGAGCCCTGGACTCCCCATCCACCGCTGCCTTATTTTTTGTCAGTAGTCCTTATCACCATCTGACTACATTTTGTTTATTGTCCAACTTCCCAACTAGATTGTAAAATCCACGAAAGCAGCATTGTTTTTCTGGTTTACTATGAAATGCCCATTGCCTTTGAGTGCCTGCCATCTGGTTGACGCTCAGTATTTGTTGAAAATAATGAATGAATGAATGAATGAATGAATGAAGTAGAAATTGCACCCAACTTTTAACTGAACACATTGTGGTAGATTATTACAGTATGGTCCCAATGAAACATGTCTCCTGTACAGGCCCCTCCCACATCGGAACTGAGCATAGTCATGTGACTTGCCTTGACCAATGGGACAGCAGCAAGAATGACCCAAGCATAAGCTTGTGTGTTCAAGCTTCTCTTCTTTCTTGCTGCTTTTGGAATATAGCCACGATGTTGAAAAGCTCAGGATACCTTGCTGTGAAAGTGTGGCTCCGGGGACAGCTAGTACATCACCAGATACATGGGGAGGCCATCTCAGACTACCCAGCCCCAGCCAAGCCACTAGCTGATGGCACCCACAGGGGAGACCCCGATCAAATTGGCAACCTGCAGAATTATAAGCAAATAAATGACTATAGTTTTAAGCCACTGAGATTTTTTTTAAAGATTTTATTTATTTATTTGAGAAAGAGAGAGAGACAGAGACAGAGCATGAGCAGGGGGGAGGAGGCAGAGGGAGAGGGAGAGGGAGAAGCAGACCCCCGCTGAACAGGACTCGATCCCAGGACCCTGAGATCATGACCTGAGCCGAAGGCAGACGCTTAACCGACTGAGCCACCCAGGGGCCCTGCCACTGGGTTTAGAGTAGTTTCTTATGCAGCAATAGGTAACTGTTACAGCGTATAACACTTTGATTCCTTCCATCCTGCCAGTACAAGATATTCCACAAAATAATTCCCAAATAATACTTCTCTTTTCTGCTCAGCAGTATTCAAAGTCAAGAATCCACAGGTTTTGACAAAGTCCATATTCCCCAACCCCATAAGTCCTTGGGGCAGCTAAAGCAAATTGTTTCCCAGAAACCCCACCCATTACTCAAGCCCACCTTGGAAAACAACTGGGGTTGCTTCAGCATTCACTCTGTCCACCTGTGCACAGGAATGAGAGAGGGAGATTTCTCCTGGACTTTCTCAGGGGCCTCTGGCCAGGAAATCCATAAGTCTTTTCCAAGAGGGAGTAAAAGAGACCCAGGGTGGGGCTGTGGGGGGACGGCAGCTTCGGCAGCATGAGGCCCTGGCCAGCATGCTCCAAGACTGACTCAGCCTTCAACACGTTGTATGGCTTCCAAAGCCCCCAGACAGAGGGCACTGCTGGGTTTCATTGAGACTTGCCTGGCATTTCTCCCTCAGTCCCCTAGGTTCCTGTGCTCCCTTCTTCCAAAGAAAGATCTGCTGGCAGTACTCACCAGGGAAATCATACTCTGGCATCCTGACCCCATGGAATTAAAAACCTGGTTTGTCGTGTTAGCAAGGGTGAGTGGACAGAACCTGAGACGGTGCCTCAAACACATGCAATCCTGGTGCCACAAGCCACAGGGGTAATTAAGGTACAGGAGAAAATGGGGCCTCATTCTGCCCAGGCCATTGATTCCAGAACCTTAGAAGCGAAGCGTCTGGGGACCCAACAGGGACTGGATTCCTCTTTTGAGGCTGGCTCACTTCCAAAGCAAGCACCCAAGCTTCCAACCTTAATCACACGTCTCGAATGGGAAATGCCTGGAAATGGTAGATGTGCACAGCAGGGAAGCTTCATGCCCCTTTGAGGCCCTGCCCAGCCATTTCCTCCACTCAAGAGCTCCCCAGCTCTGTGAGATGGCTCTGGACTCACTCAGGGACACCTCAAGCTTTCTTCTGGCCCTAAGACTATCCAGGATGCATGCTAGCCCAGATGTCAACCCAGAGGCATTCAGAGGTGTTATAATTGGCTAACTATATGGTGGTGTAAGAATCAGAAATTTTATGTAAAACTTGAAATGTCCAGAGTCTCTTGAGTTTGGGTAATAATATGCCTGCTTGGCATAAGTCAACTGGAGTTGAGTAGTGGCTGATCCCAGGTCACCACAGTCCCCACTACTCTACATTGTATCATTCTCAGCCTACCTCACTCATAGGCATTATCTGTCTGGAGCCTAAAGACATTTTCATTTGGACTCTGCAGCAGATATGGAGATCTGCTGCCCAGATGGCCCTGCAAGGAAGGGCTTGCTGCCCAACTGCAGAGAGTGTGGCCAGTAGACAGCCTCTGTTTGTCACTTCTTCAACATCTGCCTTGGCTACAGAGAGCTGCCTCACGCTCCATCCAGGGCTGCCCATAGCCAGGACTGAGTGTTGTGGAGGTCAGAAAGGCCAGACAAGTGGAAAAGGCAACACGTGTCTCTTGGGAGGAGTTGGCCAATACTTAGGCCTCCAATGCAATTTGACTTTTTCCTCTGCTCAACCCTGCTTTCTCCCCCTTCACTTCCCAGGGATCCCTAATTAGTTAGGGTCCCTAATTATTATTTTGTACCCCAAACTCCATCTCAGTATCAGCTTCTGGAGAAACCTCACTTGTAACACAGGACTAAACAGGCTCAGACAGGGGCAGGCTTTTCCAGCTTCTCCTACACAGGAAGAGGCAAAGCCAAGGTCTCCTGATTCTAAGACTAGAACCTTGTTGGGAAATTCCTCTTGCAAATCACTCCAGATCCACCTTCCCCTCTACCCTTATAATACAAAAGAAAGTATGTTGTTCAAAAAGAAGACGCCATTTTTTAAAAAGGTGTATTTGATTGATTTCCCTCAAAAGTAGAGCCCAAGACAAGGATTTGGGTGCAAGGGGTTAATTTGGGAAGTGATCCCAGGAAGCAGGAGTGAAGGAACAGGAAGAATGGCACAGTGAAGGAAAAAAAGCCAATAAAATCGTGTGTTATTACAACTGCTGCAATGGACAAACAGGACTAGAGTCCATTAGGATCTCTGAGAAGTATCCAGACCGCCTCCCAGAGCTATCCACCTGAAGGATGGCTCCTGCCCCTAGGAAGTGAGGTTGTCCCCAGAGGTAACCACACACTCTGGGCTCCGCCTGAGCATGGGCCAAGCTCATTCCCACATTGTCAAAGAAGGTCCTGGGGACAAAAAGTGGAAAGCCATGCCCTGCACAGAGAAGCTGGCAATAGGCCATTATAATGAAATACAACACTCAATAATGAAAGAATTTACTAGCTACAGAAGTCTAGTTGTAGGAAGAAATCGGAAAGAAAGCTACACAAAGGAGGCTAGCTCTGAGCAAAGTTTTGAAGGATGAATAGGAGTTGACTACATCAGTAAGTCTTTAACCTTACTTGTCTGAAGGCAAGACTGCATAGCGTGTTTGGAGTGCTACAAACATTCTGGTATTTCTCGTGCATAAAGATCAGGAAGCGAGGGACCAAAGACAGACCTGTGAGGAAGGCAGGAGTTCGATCTACTCTAATACCGTTCCAAAAATTTGCATTTTTGCCCAAAGGGTTTTCTTAATTTTATTTTTAAAAATATCATATGGTGGGGCGCCTGGGTGGCACAGCGGTTAAGCGTCTGCCTTCGGCTCAGGGCGTGATCCCGGCGTTCTGGGATCGAGTCCCACATCAGGCTCCTCCGTTATGAGCCTGCTTCTTCCTCTCCCACTCCCCCTGCTTGTGTTCCCTCTCTCGCTGGCTGTCTCTATCTCTGTCAAATAAATAAATAAAATCTTTAAAAATAAATAAATAAATAAATAAATAAATAAATAAATAAATAAATAAAATATCATATGGTAAAATTGACTTTTTCTTTTGTTGTACAGTTCTATGAATTTTAACACGCGTAGAAATTCATGGAACCACCACCATAATCTAGGATACAAAATAGTTCCATGATGTGAAAAATCTCCCTTTGTAGTCAAATCCTCCCTCTACTTCTTCCCCTGGCAATCACATATCTGTTTTCCGTATATTTTTGTCTTTCTGCAAATAAATAGAATCACATCATATGTAAACTTTGAGACTGTCTTCTTTGACTCAACCAAATACCTTTAAGACTCATGCAAGTAGTTTTTCTTGTATCAGTAGTGGATCCTCTTTGTTACTGCTGGGTAGTAGTCCGTCGTGTAGATGTTTATCTATTCACCTGTTGAGGATCATTTGGGTCATTTCTAGTTTGGGCCAATTACCAATAGAGCCACTATAAACAGTTGTGCACAGGTGTGCGTATGAACATAAATTTTTATTTCTCTGGGGAAAATATCTATGAGTGGGATCACTGTGTCATGTCTTAAGTGCATGTTTAACTCTTTGAGAAACTCCAAAAAGTTTCTTTCCAAAATTGTTGGGCCATTTTGCCTCCTCACCAATAATATGTAAGAGTTCTGGTTGCTCCATGCCATCATCAGCTCTTCAATGGGTTTTTTATGTCAGCCATGCTGATAGGTGTGTAGTGGTTTGCCCAAGAGGTTTTAAGCAAAACGATGACACGAGCAAATCAGGAAGAAAAAGTAAAAGCAAGGAAACCATTTAGGATAGTGATGCAGTAATCTAGACAAGAGACACGGGTGGCCTGGAGAGGGTCATGGCAGTAAGGATGAAATGTAGTGGAGAAATACTCTAGAGAAGAATCAGTAGGACTTGGGGTTGCAGAAAGGAGTCTAGGATGACTCCTCCAGACCCCAAAGTCCCACACAGAGAGGAAGTCGGAATTCTACTGTGAAGGCCTGGGGTAGGTCAGTGGGGAGTAGAACAGCCTCCTTTCCCCGCTGGGGAGGAGCCCTGTGCAGATGATTGCACCAAACAGCTTGGCTCCATTTATGCAGGAAAATTTACATCCCACTCTGTGGGGGAAGACATGTCTACCTGCCAGCCTGCGTTGGCAGAATTATAAACCTGTCAACAGCCCCCATTCTGGGAGTGACCTATGCTGGTTGTAAACACGAATGCATATGTCCTGATAGTGAATCAGACAGAGTCCCAAATGTGGAGCAGTAGGGAAGCAGGAAACCTCACCAAACGTCCAAATGCTGCCTCCTCCTTGGGGATAAATTAACTTCTTTTGTCTAAGTTACTGATGAGTTTGGAGGGCTGTTGGTTCCAGTTGTTCTCAGAACTCTGGGTGAAGTGATCAGTTTTGAAGCCGCAGACAAAATAATGAATACCAAGAAATGAGAATGCTGCTAGAAGTTGCCACTTTGACATCGTATTTGAGGCTTGCATTTATATGGTCTTGGGTAGGCTGTGTGCCAAGACACTGGCTTCTCCAAGAACTCCTTTGGAGAAGGTACTTCTAGTCTTCCCCCTGAAAAAGGGATTGCAGTATATCCTGAGAAGCCCAGGGACAGCTCCCAAACTCTTGAAGCTGGGGGAGAACCAGCTGCCACCGTGGGGGAATCCTGCAGAGTTTTCTGGTAATTTCCCTTCCTCTCATCTCTGGAGCATCTGTCTTCCCTGAGGACCCCAAGGACTGTACCCTATTGCAGGATTTTCAAAGCCTCTTGGTATCCTGGCTTTTTTCTGAACCTCACAAAAACTCTAGTATTATTATCCCATTTTTCCACTGAAGGCTCAGGGAGGGTAAATGACTTGTCTAGGGTCATGCATTAGGTCAGTGGTAAGCTTGGGATCAAATATCAGGTCTCTGGATTCCCCATCCAGAACCCCGCCTTCCAACAGGTTTCATCATTACTTTTTATTTGGGAATTAACTTCAAACTCCAAAGCAAATTGGATGCAGGAACCTCTCCATTCATCCTAGTCCGTCCGATCTGTGTGCTGGATCGGCAGCTCCCTCTACCACCCCACTTTCTGCAAACTCCTTCTGACTTCTTTCCATATGATTAGAGCAGCCATGTTTGTACAACGTCATACACGCTGCTCAACCCACTGCTGATTGGTCCCCAATAGGAACCTCACCCAAGCAAATCAATCAGAGCTCTGCCCTGGGAACTTAGGGTTGTGACTGAGAAAGGAAGGACAGGTTCGCTCTGGAGGGCTATAGCAGGTGACCTTGACCATATCTTCTACTACGTGGAATGGGAAACAGCATCCCCAGGAAGAGGAAAGAACAAAGTTAAGAACCGAGCAGACCAGAGGAAAGGGATGGTGCGGGTAAGCTGTTAGGAGATTTCCAGAAAGGAAACTCCATAAAATCCAGCAGTGGGGTCCCAGAGCTTGTCTGGTTCTTATATTTTCTGAGGTTTGGGTGTTCAGCTCTTCTCTAGAGTTTGTGAGAATCCATAATAGTGCCAATAGACACCTGTCCCTGCTTTTTTTCTTTTTTGTCCTTAAACTTGTCTGAGTTGGTTCTTGTACCTTGTGTAGGAAAAAAAGAAAAGCTTGATGAATACAAATCCTCTTGCTTTTCTTTACAGAACTGATCACCATCTGAGAGGATCTCACTTACTTATTTTCTGATCCTTTACTGGAATGTTAGCCCCCTTACGGCAGAGCCCTTGTCTCTCCAAGCTCCATCCCCAGTGCCTAGAACTACTATGGCATGCAGTAGGCTCTCAAAACACAAGGATCGAGCAAATCGATCAATGGACAAACTGGATATGGCGGCCCTTAGAAAGTGTCCAGTTCTCCGACCCTATTTTATAGAAGGAAGCATTGAGGCTCGAAGGAGAGTGTTGATGAAGGACCCACAGTGAGTCAGTCAATGAATCTGGACTAGAATGCAGGTCTCCCAAGTCTCTGTCCAGTGCTGGGGCAGTAAGCGGTCCGGAGCAGCTACCATGAGAGCCACCGTGTGCTGGCCAAGGCCTGCATGCCCGCCACGGCACTAAGAGCCTTCTGTGTGTTGCCATATTTAAGCCTGACATGTGCCTGAAGGGCAGTCTCGTGAGTCCCATTTTGCAGATGAGGAAATGCGGGCCTTGGAGAGATTGTACAACTTTCTCAAACGCCACACACTTAGGAAAGCACCAGTATACCCTTCCTGTGTCCCTTCACCCATAACTTCTACCCTTTTGGCTTCAAAATCTTATAGGTACCATGCCCTTGTGCTGACCTCAGCAATCAGGACCCTGACTCCCTCGGGACTGTGTTTCTCTGAGCCACAGACCCAGACAATTACGTCTGGTGACATATTATGTGACATATGACAATTATGACTTGTCAAGATGTGTCTGTCCCACATCCCATACCCTTGGATACTTGTAGTCTGGGATGCCCCCTAAAAAGTGAATTTGGGCTGGGTGATAACGACAGGGAGAGGTTGCTGGTGACTCCTTTAAGAGATCTTTGCACTTCAACACAGGACTTAACCTGAGCTCCAGCCCCTTCTGGGTAAGGAGGGGTAATTCTCTGAGACGGGAGCTCCAGCACTGGCAAGCCAGGGCCATGATGTTCTGAAGCTGGAGGCCTTGTGGATCCAACACATTGTGTCCCATGGATGACTACTTGTGCCCTGCTTACAGACACTCAGCCCCAGGTCCTGCACACAGCAAAAAGCCTGAAATGGAGAAAAAGCATTGAACCTGGGGACAGAAGACCTGAATTCAAGGCCCAAGTCCACTCCCGCCTGGCTTTGCAACTGGACTAGTTACTATACTTCTGTGAATGCTATGTAGTTTTTATTAAAAAAAAAATTGGAGGAGGGAGATGAATAATAATATTGTCTTCCAGGAATGTCATCCAGCAAAATTCTTATAATAAAAAGGGCGAGGGGGTAACTACGGTAGACTCTTTGGACACGCATTCACAAGCGTCTGTTGTGAGCTCGCATTGTGAACCAGGCCCGTGCTTACTGCTGAAACCAGCCCAGAGCTGCTGTCTTTTCTGACTTTGAGTTTGAAAAGACGAAGACCCAAGCTTTCCTGACAAGTGCTGCTGGACTCCAGGAATCAAAGAACATCCCAGCAAAGGTTAATTGGTTAAATTTATTAGCCACCGGAAGAGGAATTTCCACTTGGCAATTAAGTTTGCAAATATTGTGCAACCTTGTAGAGCGTATTTCTCCAAATTGATGTGTTCGTTTTCATGTAATAATCAATTAGTGGGTGTTTCAGTTGCTTAATTAGCTCTGCATGTAAATTAATCTCTGCATATTGAAATTGCAAACCCAGCCTTGTAATGTTGGCCTGTTTCTGAGATAAATCAAATTACTGCATCCCCAGCAAAGAGTCTTGGTTTTCAGTCACCAAAAGCCAGCAGGTTCCTTTTGCTGCCCGAGTGTCAGGGCTTAGGGAGGATTTGGAGTATAATAGCCAGGCTAATTATATTTACCCATAAAGAGGACTCTGCGTCAGTTCTTATTTCTGCTCTTAGGCAAAGCTGCCTGTCGCATGATTAAAATCTCTGAGCCATTTAGGTCTTACGTCTGGGTCTCAATATCGCTGAGGAATCAAAGGTTTCTGTTCCCCAGACAGAGGTGAGAGGTGGCAGGTGAATTCCATTCCCTGTTTCATTAAGGAGACTGGAAGTGAAAGGAAGGCTAAATTCATGACCACTGCTGACTCCTCAATCCAAGGAAATGCCAACTCCACCGAGGAGCCCCCCCTGACTACACTTACCAGGACTGACTTCTTCTTTCCCCAAATTCTGCTCAGAAGGCTGTATCCCAGGTTTCACCTCTCACACACTGTGGTGTGGGCTTATGCCCTAGACACAAACAGGCCTGCGTTCAAATCCTAACTCTGCTGTTTATTAGCTGTGTGATTTTAGACAACCCAAGTACTGTCCTCACATGTAAAGTGAAAGTAATAACTTTCCGCGTCCTGATACTCCCCAAGTGAGGCTCGAACGAGAACAGTGATCTTAAAAGCCTTTGGCAAATAGTAAAGCACTTTGTACACAGTATACGGTGTGGGTTATTTTTATGTTTTATGTTATTTTCTTGCATCTTGCGAAAGTAGGGGCTGAATGGTTGCCTCCCTCTTAGGTTCCCCCCGTGGTGCCCACCCCCGGCTGGTTTGAAGCAGAGCTGAGTGCTCAGCAGGGCAGAGGGGAGATGGGACACCTGGCCTTGGCCAGCCTTCCTTGGATTTCGCCTGCCTGTTCCCTGAACTCCCACGTGGTTTGGTTCCCTATATTGTGAGAAACATGAGAGAAGCAAAATCCTATCTCTGGAGCACTCAGATTCTTGGGGCTGTGTAGACAGGCAAAGGAGGCCTGGGTTACCCATATAATCAGAACCTACCGACCTCTATCATTACCTTGTAAACATGGCCAACAAAACCAAGAAATGGAACCCTGGCCTTCTCCACACAACTCAGCCAGGAGAAAATCCACTTTGGGGCCAGAACCATCTTACTGGTTACCCCCAGGTTCCAGTCCCCAGAGGCACATCCAGAAGGCCCATGGACTCCGTACCGAGCCTCCCCATGACTCTGGGAGCATCCAGGAGTCCTACACAGTTCTTTGGTGACCAGTGTCCCCCAGCAGGCATGGTCTAACATCCACTACCAGAACTCTGCCCTTGGATTTGCGTTATGGCGGAGGGATCGGTCACCACAGGGGGAAGGAGAGCTCGCTGAGCCAGCGACCCCTTCTGACCCAGAACCCTCAGCACAACTCTGAGCACATAGTAAATGCCCAGTAAAAACTTACAAGAAGCGGGTGGGAGGAGCACAAATACAGGAGTAAGGGAACCCACGTATATGTAGGAATAAATAAGTAAATGAATGGACAGAAATGAAAGAATGAAGAAAGGAGTGGATTTTAATGAAAAATGAATGAAGGAGTGATTCCAGTGAAGAATGGAGAGCCCAGCCTTCCTGTCCATGCCCCCCCTCTAGAAAACATTCTCCCTTGCCTCCTGGGTACACTGAGAGTCACACAAGAATGGGATCATTTTCCATGACATCTAGGAATCCCCCTCATCTTTAAGGGCTCAGGATGCTTTTTTCAAGTCATTGAGAAATTCATTTTCACACTTCTTTATCTGCTGCCTGAGAACACAGAGCGTTTCTGCAGCCAACAGTGATAGGTGTCTAGAATGTTCATTCAGAACTAAGCAACCCTCACCTGCCCGCACCGTGGTGTGAAAAGAACTTCCCCAAGGGACCACAAGTTCTGGAAACACCACCCAGAGCCTCCGGGAATGCTCTGATGGCCCAAAGCTACATTTATTTGGGGCAAGTAACTGACAGCTGAAGCTTTCCATGCGAAACATGGGGGAATAAACGCTCTTTCTGCCCAGCTGCCAATTCCTCTCCCCAGCGTTGGAAGTGAGGCCTCCCTGGCTCTGTGTCCCCAAAGCCTGGTGACGATGCTGCACTGTGGTGCTCAGGACAGACTACTGAGCACCTCCCAGGAGGGAAATGCTGAGGAGCTGCTAACTTAGGTGGGGTGCTGGTGAAGGACCCAGAGCCCACATAAGCTACCCAGCTTTTCAGCAGAAATGCTGAATAACTAAAACTGGTTTCTTTCATATCCCTCTCTGTCCTGCTCAAGGACGGGATGCCCAGCCTGGCCTCTTTTCTAGCTGCTAACTAACCCTTTTCCCACATCCTTCCCCCCACACACACAATCCTGCCACATGCAAACAAGATTCACTGTTCCCCGACCCACAGTTTTCCTCTCTCTCCTCTCTCCCCTTTCTGTGATAAATCCTATTTCCCTGGCAACAGTCCGCTGACTGCTCTCCCTCGCTAGGTTGACCGACCATCTCGTTTTGCCCAAACCTGAGGGGGTCCCTAGGAGGCTGGACTCTCAGCTTTAAAAACGAGGCAGTCCTGGACAAACTGGGACAAGTGAGTTACCTTGTCCCTTGCATGCGAGAATATTGGCGTGTAAAATTGCCCTCACTTCTCCCCTGGAATCACTTGACAGGTGATACCCTTGAAACACATACACTAAGCGCTCAATAAATACCAAGCATGATGGTCATTTTTGTCGTTATACTCAGGTGTTCATGAGCAATGTTCCCCCCATCCCGGTGATGTTCCTTCCACCCTCCTGTGCCCACGACGCAACAGTGTGGCACGGAGAATGTTTGCGGTGAGTCCAATGGCATCATTTTAATTTAACAAAACTCACTGGATTCCCAAACACTAAGCTAGGTTGAGAGTCAACTGTAAACTCTGGATACCGTGGCTCTGCCCGCCGGAGGCTTATGGCAGAGTGTGGGAGCGGACCAACGAGTAAAGGAACCCCAGAGCTGATACAGACTTGCAGACCGTGGTAAGAGTGAAAAGGAGATACATAGGTGCTGTGAGAGAGCTTGCTAGGGGAGCCTTAATTTCAGCTGGGAATCCAGCCAGGAATTTCTGAGAAAGTCTTAAATTAAGACTAAAAGGGTGGGGGGCAGGTAGCTGGGAAGAGGTAAAGGGCCCTTGAGATCCATAAGGAAGCAGCCCTGCAAATTTTGATTGTTCCTGGAGTTCTGATGATTAATGAACCAGAAAGTCTACTTATTTAAAGGGCGCAAGCGGTGGAAATTGTAAAGGTAAAGACATTCACATAACATACGTGGTTATTCCACGTTTAGCTGCTTTGTGAGAACTGTGACAGTGCGTTCGCCACAAAATCTAGTCTGATAGCAGAGCTCTTGCCCTTAGAAAGGACTCTCCATCTTTCTCACAAGCTCCTGTGGGTAGAAGAAAGGGTATGAGATTCTGAGTTAGAGGCCCTGGAGTCAAGATCTCAGTTTGCCTTTTGCTGACATTTATGACCTCTGGGTTTCACTCTGCCTGTCTTGTAAATGGGTACAAAGATGCCTTTCCCTAACAAAGGCGTAAAGCCCTGGAAGCAACAGTCGTTCTTAGCATCTATCTTCCCCTCCCAACTGTGAGCTACTCCAGGACATAAACCACGTGTCCCAAGAACATGGCAGGAGAATGGTGGGTGTCTACGAAGTGGTTGGTGAAGTCACGTGGTGGTGACAGGTAGAATGACCACGCGAGTTCTAGATTCAGGAAAACTCGGGCTGGACTCCAAGCCCCGCCCCTTTCTAGCTGTGTGACCTTAGGCTGGTGACTGAACCTCTCTGTGCCTCAGTCCCCCCAGCAGTGTGGCAGGGAGGATACTGTCCACTTTCAAGTTGCAGCTGAGAAAGAACGACAACGAAAAATAACGGGGTTAGTTTAGCGCCCAGCCACTACCTTGTTACCACGACTCTTTAAAATCATTCAATGGGTATTAAGGAGGGCACGTATTGTATGATGCACTGGGTGTTATACACAACTAATGAGTCATCGAACTTTACATCAAAAACCAGGGATGTACTGTATGGTGACTAACATAATATAATAAAAAATATTATTTAAAAATAAATACATAAATAAATAAATAAATAAATAAATAAATAAAATCATTCAAGCCCTTTCCTGCCTAAGAACCTTTGTACATGCCGTTCCCTCTGCCAGGAAAGCTGTTCTTCCAGCTCCTCGTATGACTGGTGTTCCCTATCCTTCAATTCTCACCTTAAATGCGACGTGCTCAGAGCAGCCTTTCCAGGCTACCCCGCTTTGGTAGGGCCCCCTCTGTAAATCTCTGTCCAAAAAGTCCACTTGATCGTATTGCTATCAGTAAAACATCACCGCAAAACTCAGTGGCTTGAAACAACATTCATTATCTCTTAGCTTCTGTGTGTCAGGGATCAGGCCATTCTTGGGGGGTCTGGCTCAGGGTGTCTCACAGGCTGAGATCAGGTGTGACTGAGGCTGCGGTCATCTCGAGGGTTGACACGAGCAAGAGCCAGGCTCACTTGCGAGGCTATGGATGGGACCTGGGCCTCACTGGCTGTTAGCCACAGACAGCAGCTCCCTGCCGTGTGGGCTATGCTGACAGGGCAGCTGGCTTCTATCAGCATTTGGGCTTGGACAGAGAGAGGGAGAGAGATGGTGACGAGCACGACAGGAGTCATGGTCTTTTTATAATCTCTGAAGTGACATCACTTCACTTTGAAGTGAGTCATAGGCCTGGACCACACTTGAGGGGAGAGCATGACAGGTCCTGATGGCCAGCAGGCAGAGTCGCTGGGCTGCCTCCCGGAATAACCTTATCAACACTTTAGCAATGCCTCAGTTCCCATTTATTTCACACACCTCTTCAGAGTGTGACACTTTCCACAAGACAGTAAGCTCCATGAGGGCAGGAATCGTGTGCTCAGAGCCAGACAAACAGTAGGAGTTTAATAAGTCATCGATAAACAAATTAGCGAAAGCTGGTGCTGTGTAGGGGCTGGTGGAGGACGAGACTCAGGCCCCCTTGCAGGTATGTGAGACAGACAAGTAAACGGACAGCCACAGCAGGTGATGTCCTCGCTTTTCTGCTTTTTTAAACCTCACAAGGGACCGTGGCTCTTGCCTTGCAAAATGACTGAGAAAATTTCCCAATTTCTGCAGAAGGATTTGTTTTGCCTTCTGGGTCCCTGTCATAATTTCCGATATTGTGCCAACTCATCCCTCTGTGTTGGGGGGCCGGCAGGGGAGACACAGACAGGCAGTGGAAGGAGAAAAGTTCTACAAGGCACAATAATCCTCTGAAAGGTTTTGACGAGTCGACCGGCCAGGGGCCTGTGAGCTGGCTGTCTGCTGCCCGCCGCCCTGTTTGACGAATCGTTTGCCAAAGAGCCTGGCCAGCGGGAGCTTTGACCTTGGAGAGAGAGCGATCTGTCTTCATGGAAACACACTGTCATAAGCACATGTCTCAATTTGGCTTGGGCAGGCGCTGGGGCTGCGTGAGAAGAGAGCCTTGGACATGGCTAAGGAGGAAAAATGTGTGGTCCGTCCAGGGGCATGGAAGCAGCTAAAATTAACCCAGAGTGACCCTGGAGAGTGGGGCTGGAAATCAGCATGTTTCCGAACCCCAGTGGCATCAAGTCCCCGGCAAGGCCGGCAAAGTCATTCCTTCCTTGGGGAGGTAAAGAGCCCCTCACCTCCCACGTCCCATGACCAGGCCCTCCGTTTGTCACCAAGGACAAGTGGGGAGGGCCTCCTCGGAGGCAGTGCCTTTGGCATCGAGGTCCCTCACAGCCAACACCACACACGGGCCCCCGCTTCATCCTGAAGGTCAAGGAGGTGATGCCCTAGGGGACAGGATGGGTGATAAATCTGGCATCTCCACAGTCACCTCTCTGAGGACCTGGCTGAGCCGCTTCCCTCCATCTGCACCGACAGGTCTGGGGGAGATTTATCTGCCAGGATCTAGGGCCCGCTGCAGAAGCAGCC
Source organism: Ursus maritimus (assembly GCF_017311325.1). Taxonomy (NCBI): domain Eukaryota; kingdom Metazoa; phylum Chordata; class Mammalia; order Carnivora; family Ursidae; genus Ursus; species Ursus maritimus. The sequence continues at coordinate 7,358,248 of NW_024424341.1, read as the reverse complement.
AACTCATGAATCTGGAGGAAAGGCATTGACTGAAGCCCGGGTGTGCTTATTAAAGAAGAGAAAGGACAGGAAGAAGAGCTCAGAGCTCCTGCAGGGCTCCTGTTTTGAGTGACACAGGATGGAGGTATTATGGGATGGCTGGCCAGGGCTATTTTGGGATGAATTGGACAAATAGACAATGTTCATGGGGAGAAAATAAAAGCCAGAGGTGCTCTGAGAAGCTGATCATGGGCAACTGATAAAGAGGCATTTGCCAGGGAGGGAAAAGCAGGTGAGGGGCTTCCGAGGGACTGGCCCTGAAGGTAAACCACAGGGCTTTGCTATCAGAATGAGGTGTGGTCCCCTCCCTGACCTGCGGGGGCACTGGCAGAGGGGGTAGGGGTCCAGGCCTGGTGAAGAGGGGAGGCTTCTGTCTTTCTGAGGTGGGGCCAGGGTCAATCTGCGTGGAGGCAGAGAGCTGGACAAGATGACCTCAGGAGAGATTCTTCCAGAAGAGCTGTGCTTTAGCTCCCAATTTTAGGTGGTGGTTGTCTTTCCTTGTTTTCTGTGTGTGTGTGTTTGGGTCTTTGCCAGGGCCATTTTGGGGCACAAAATGTCAGGGAGCCAAAGATCTAGTCCAGAGTTTTTAAAAGGATGATGTTCTGTGTATTTATTGTTGTTTTATCTTCACATTCCACGAGGTAGGGCAGATACTGACCCACAAGCCTGGCTCAGCCTTGACTCTAGCCAGAGACAGGATGGAGCTCAAACCAGTCCCACAAAGGTGTCCCCAGCCTTAGGGGGCCAAGGGAGCCTGAGAAAGAGGGAATCCCAAGACTAAGCCAAGAGGATTTGTTAAGAAGACACAAAGGAGAATTGAAAAAAATCCCCAAAGTCCATGCAAATGGCACGGCAATTACCAAGTATCACCCAATGCCCACAGAACCAAAGCACCATGGGACTGACCCCTACCAGCTTTTCTGAGTATATACGTCTGCTCCACACCACTTCTTTTCTCAGTTTGATTTTACGCCCTGTGATAGTTAATTTTATGTGCACTGGATACCCAGATATTTGAGTAAACAGTATTCCAGGTGAGTCTGTGAGAATGTTTCCGGATGAGAGCAGCACTTGAATCCGTAGACTACTTGAAGCAGATTGCCCTCCCCAGCGTGGGTGGGTCTTGTCCAATCTGTTGAGCGCCTGAACAGAAGACAAATAGAAGGAAGAATTTGCTTGAGCCTCAGTTGCACTTGCTCCGGTACTGAGTCCACTGGCTTTCCTGGGCCTCCAGCTTGCCGATGGCAGATCATGGGACTTTTTAGCTTCCATAACCATGTGAGCTAATTCCTTACATTTTTAGCCTATTGGTTCTGTTTCTAACTGCCTAACACACTTCCCACCCCAGGATGACCTTGATCTGGTCACTTCTCGATCTGGAAAATATTCTTCTTCTTTGGGTAGTGATGTTCTTATCTCCTATAAAGGTTTAAGTTTAGAGTAATTTAAAATCTCTGAATAACGGTTAGCCAGCTATTAATATTTCAAAAGGAAATAACACTTTGAAGACAGCCACGTCAAGAGACAGTATCATATGAATTCCACTTATAGAAAACTCCACTAATTCTTCTTCTGCCTTCCTTTTGGCTTTGGGGATGATGTATGCTAGTTAACCAGTTTGTAAAGTTGCGTACATCGCCAACATTCAAAGAATTGGAAAAAAGTAAAATATACTGGCACTAAGTTTTATCATCAGTCAATTATAATTCCATGGGCACAGGATAGCCAGATGATCTGATATTTCAGAAAAAGCCATCCCTCTAAATTTTTGTATGATATTCCCAACTTAAAAATGCAGTCAACTAAAGTTGATATGTTCAGTCCTGGAAGAGGTGATTTGTTCTTGTTGTTGTTGTTGTTGTTTTTAGCATTTTATTTATTTGACAGAGAGAGAGCCAGCCAGTGAGAGAGGGAACACAAGCAGGGGGAGTGGGAGAGGAAGAAGCAGGCTCCCAGCAGAGGAGCCTGATGTGGGGCTCGATCCCAGGACCCTGGGATCAAGCCCTGAGCCGAAGGCAGACATTTAACGACTGCGCCACCCAGGTGCCCGCTGGGAGAGGTGATTTGATCAGCACGAAGAAATGAAACATGACTGAGTGCCAGGTTCCGCCCATTAGCTAAAGTCTGCTCTACCCGATTTGGGGTCCTAGAGTCTGGGTTACAACTACAATGGTAGTTGTAATTTTCCTGTTGTTTGGATTTTGGATTTTTTTAAAAAAATTAGCATTAAAGGGTCATGGAGAGATAGTAGAGGGGAAAGAAGGGAAGGAATAAAAAACAACATAATCCTAGCTGAGCCCCTTCTTCTCCTATGAACGTATACACATGAGTCTTAGATGAGTTCTAGGATGCCTTAAAAGGGCACAGTTCAAAGTGTGAGGGTCCAGTGGCAGGTGGATTGAGATAAAGGAGCAGGGAGAACAACGAAGAGTTTTCAGACTCGACCAGGGCTGCTCAGCCTCCTGACACCCCCCGGAGACCCTCTTTGAAATGACAGCTGCTTGTTCTGCAAAGGTTCCTCTTCCAGCAGCTGACCATGAGCACTTGCTGACCAGCTGAAAGAGGGGTCTCGGGTCACTCTAATCTATGTACTACACACCGATCAATAACACGGAGTTGTGCTCCCCCCAACCACAAATGGGTAACTCAATCAACGATGTGAAGGTGGAGGCAGGATTTGCCCCCGAAAGCCTGCTGTGAACAGCAGAAAATGTGGGTGATTTCATTATCTGAGATTGCTTTGTCATATTTCTGCTGAACCGAAGGATAACTGAAATGAACATTAATAATTCAGCACAACAGCCAGAGCAGCAGAACCTCTGGGCCCTGCCCATCCCAGCCTTGGGCTCCTCCTGGGTTTGGCTCTAGAAACAGCCTGGACCTCCCACAGCCAGGAGTAGCCCCAAAGACAGGGTCTATGCCATTACCCAATGTTTTTCAAATCTGAGGGGTTATGTGACCCCCCACAGGAGATGAAATCCATGTGGAACAGATACTGGTGGATCCCCAGGCCCAACCTATGGTCAGGACCTCTAGGCAATGACTGGGAGCTCAGGGAATGGGGGGGGTCTCTCCCAAGCCGGAGTTTGATCCTTTCTTTTAATGCTGTTTCCTTCAGAGGGAGTCTTGGGTTTTCTTTTGACCCAAGGGACAGGTTGGGGGGAAGTCTGGAACAGAACTTTCTTTCCTATCTGACCTCTTCCTCCACTTCAGATTACTCCTCCTCCACCCCTCCCTGTCTCCCTTTTCTTCTCTTTCTCCTTGTCTCTCCCTCGGCCCCTTTTCTTCTGTTTTCCTCCATTGATTGTCCCTCTTGTTTTAGTAGAATTCTATCATGCCAAAGCCAAAATGCCTTAGAGGCTTCCGGCACCAGGGGTAGCAAACTCAGATGCCCTCGGGGGCCAGGCAGGTTACCTAAGCATGTACAGCAGGCAGGGCATCAAGTACTAGTGTGAACAGGTGGGCCGTGTGTGTCCCCTACCTAAATGCTTGCAAGTTTTATATTTTCAAAACCCAGTACTGGCCAAACAGAGCACACTGAGGACCTGAAGGGGCCCGTGAGTCCCCAGTCTGTGACCCAGTCCCAGCTGGCTCTCTTCTTTCAGAGAATGAAATCAACAATCAGAGGAAGAGAAGAAGTTGCGCCAGGTCACGCAGGATGTGGGGTCTCCCAACTTCCAGGCTATGGCCCTTCCCACACCCTCCTGTGCACTTAGTCACTTACTGATTTATTTCAGCTTTCAGCGCTAACTCATTTTTGCCCCAGGCACCAAGGACACAGATGAGCGAGCGTACCATGCCCACCCACCCCCACCCGCCCCAAGGACCTGTGGTTTGACTGTGGGAGATCAGAGGGTGGTGTTCAGTGTGACCTGGGCTGAGCAGGGTCACAGGCCATCTGCCTGCATTCCAGAGGCACCAAAGAGACTCCTTCTCAGGCTTTCTGAGACACCCTTCCTGCCGACCTTGGGCTGTCACCTGGAAACCCCAGGTTCTTATGGACTGGGTAACTAGCTGAAACAGGTGTCACCACCAAAATGTCTACCTGTTAACTCAACCTGAGCAGACTGAGAATGGCCTTGGCATCCGGTTAGCCAGACTGCCCCCCTTCCTCTCCATCTAGGAGCAGAATCAGATGAATCCCTCTGGCTCACCTACTACCCTCTGGAATAGGGGCTCAGACACCCACAAGCTCACTGCTGGAATGAAAATCATGGTGTGCCTTCAGCAAGGCAGAAATAAATCTGAGTTCAGGCTAGAAGGCCTACAGACCAGGTCTTTATTTCTCAGGAGTCTCGAGGCTTCCAGGCATGTATCTGTCCTGCATGGGCCACAGGCACTTAGAAAACACACAACCTCACTCATTCACTCACTCAGACATTCACTCGACAAGCATTGGCCAAGGATCTCCTGCATTCTGGGCCCAGAAATGGGTGAGATACAGGCTCTGCCTCAAGCAGCCCCCAGCCTCATAAGGACATGGCAGTCATCACCATTCTTCCTGGGCACCAGGATGAGAAGACCAGGGTCTGTAAAGCCTGGGGGTCTTTTAAGCTTATTGTCTCCCTGCTTCGGGCTTCCCCTGACTTCTGGCCTCTTTTTTCCAATTTGGCAACTCCATTTCAGAGTCTCAAAGAACTTCTTGGTCCTCTTCAAATTCTCATCCTGTAGCTTCACCAGAACCCCCCGAGAAATATCGGGCTGCTAGTCCTAACTCACAGATGAGGGAACTGAAGCCCAGAAAGGAGAAACAATCCACTCAAGTCACAGGGGTAAGTGGCAGCACTGGGATGAGGTCCTAGCTTCTCTCAATATCTGTGGAGAATGAAAGGGGATATTCTGGAAGACAGCAGTGACCAGGGACACAGGTGTATCCTTACCTCTGTGAAAAAGCTATGACTTTGAGACAAAGGTTGCCTCTGGGGGTTGGGCCTGTGTTCTGTTGTCAGAGCCTCAGGGATGGGCAAGCATTTCAGGGGGAAATCTGTTGAAGCCATAATAATCCCCAACATTTGTTGAGTCTTTACTCATTACTTAGTATTTACTAAGTACTCCATCCTGGGTTCTAAGAGATTTACACTTAATATTTATAATGACCATAAGGCAATAGTTATGATTTTCACCCTGTATTGTAATTCAGAGACTGAGATACTAAGAAGTCGTCTTACTCAGCTCACAGAGGGAGATGCATGACGAAGCAGGGAATGTGGCCCCAAAGACCATGCTCCTAACCACTCTGGCACACGGTTTGGCCCAAGCACACCTTCCCACTTCGAAGAAAGAGGAATATTGATGGATGAGGAAAAGAGAGCAAGGTCATGGATTGGTAATTGCCAAACAAGTAAGTGGGGAGCATTCGAAGCCCTGTCAGCATGAAAACCCAAGAAGGCAGATCATGTCTGTCTCTGGAGAACATCACAGCTGGACGTTGGTCCTGTCAGAGAGGCCTTTGTCAGAAGAGTAAAAACAAAGAGAAAGAGATTCTATGCAACTGAGTGAAGTGGTGTTCTTTCAGCAAACCTCAAAAACAAGTTCCAGACACCCCCAAAATCTCTTCCTGTCAATATCCCATGGGCTTCCCAACGTGCCACCTCCGTGCCTCACCGTCAGAGACGTACACCTGCGGTTAAGGTGCCTGTCGACATGTACCTGTCAGGACAGGTAGCCCACTCAACCTCTGTCAGTTGTGCAAGTTCTCTATCGCCGTATAATAAATTACCACAAATTTATTGAATTAAACACACACACACATTTCTTATCTCACCCTTTCTGTGGGTCAGGAATCTGGGCACAGCTTAGCTGGGTCCTCTGTTCAGTGTCTCACAAGGCTGCAAACAAGGTGTTGGCCAGGGGCGGGGTCTCATCGGAAAGCTCATATGGGGAAGGATCCCCTTCCAAACTCAACTGGTTATTGTCAGGCTTAGGTTCTTTGTGGGTTATTGGACTGGGAGCTTCTTTTTGATGTTGAGTATTATCCAGAAACCATCCCCAGTTCCTTGTCATAGGGCTTCTCCAACATGACTTCCTGTTTCACCAAAAGTGTATAAGCTGAGAAAGCAATAGAGAGAGTCTGCTGGTAAGAAAGAAGTTACAGTAATCTTTTCTAATCTACTCATGGAAGTGGCATCCTCTCTACATTGGTCCTATTGGTTAGAAGCAAGTTACTCCAGGGAACAGGATTACACAGGTTGAATACTGGCAGACAAAGATCATTGGAGTCATCTTAAGAGCTACTTACTATGTAAGTCATTACTATATTAGTATGAATTAGTTTATTAGCTCTTTACAGGAAAATGTTTAGATGATAGCAAGGGGATTTTTTTAAAAAGGAGGAACAATTTTTGGATCTGGGCTCTGCCCTGGAAAGGAGGTCTTGTAAGCAAGCTGTGAGGAAGCCAGTAAACCAAATGTGGGCTTCCCAGAGCCTTGCATCCCTATTTGCAGACAGGTGGGGGCAGAAAGAACTGGGCCAGTCCATGTGGTTTTTCTCCATTTGTCTCTGTGCCATGGCTTTGGCACTAAGTCATGAACTCAATGTCCCAAGGTGGTAAGAATGGCAATAAACCTGCATTGTCCATTGTTCCAGTCACCAGAACATCCACCCTCTCCCTCTGTGGCCTAAAGGACACCCGACTCTGGCTTGTGCCACAAATTTTGAGCTATTCTATGGGTCTGCTACTAAAACCCCAGCCCACACTGTGGGGATTAGCCTTTTTGCTTGCATTTTCAACATTGTGGCTCCTTGTATTTCCAAAGCCACGGCATTCTCCCTGGAGAGTTTATATAAAGGAACACTTACTTTATTAAAAGACCTCTGATGGAAACATATCATTATCTAAGATCGGTTTAACAAAGCCTTAATAAAGACAACAAGGAGAAGATATTAACTCATTTGGCTCATGTTTTAGAACCTGACAGATCTGAGAGTTAGGGCTTTTTTTCAACAACAGTGATGGATCAAATCTGTTTGCATTGGAAATTGGCTAATGTGCTGATGCCCCAGAAATCTTGTGCTGAAGCCGAGAAGACATTGAACCTGTCTTAATGCCTGAAGCGCCTCCCCACCCGCAAAGCTCACCATCACCCAAGCCAGACCCTTCAGAGGCTGAGACATGTTGCACACAAAGCAAGGAGTCTATTTCCTTCCCCTTACATAGCAACTTACCATTCTCATCCATTTATTTTAAGCAAATTATTCAGCCAAGTTGACAAGCATGAAAAAAACATGACCTACCCTGGGCTTTTCAAAAGAGATTTTCTCCTAAATATGATTCATTGTGCTCTGATCTCTCACTGTATTTTTATCAAATGTTCCATGCCAGCTCTTAAAAGGACACTGTCAACTCTGCTGGTTATGGCTGATTTCTTTGACTCTATTGTCAGATGACTCCCTTATCAACTTGCAATAGAAAATTCCACCTTCCAGAAGCTTTGGGAGATGCCCAAAGGAGCCTCTGGGAGTCTGGAGACAGACCATAAAAAATTCAGTCACAAACATGTATAAAATAACCATGATATGCCAAGCTCCATTCTAAGTGCAATGGTACCCACTACTAAAAGGTCATTTATTGTCCCCAACCTCCTGGGGGGTTACATTCTAGAAAACGAGACAGACTATACATAAATAAAGAATTAAATGAGTAAAATGATGTTGGACATTGATGAGTGCTATGAAGAAAATAAAACAGGGTGATGTAACACAGAGCGACTGGGTAGAGGGGATTAGGAATGCAGAGTCTTCCTGCGGAAGCATCATTTGAGTGGAGTTCTGAGTCAAGAGGGTGAGCCAAACAAGGTTCTAGGGAAATAGCATTTCAGTAGGGAGAACAGTGGCCCTCCATCTCCCCTGTTGTGGATGCCAGCAATCAAGCTGGTCAAGTCGCTGCCATTATAGATTGTGTGACAAGAAGACTAGCTCTTCCCATGACCAGAGAAGAGAGGAAAGATCTGCGAGGGGAGATTCTGGGATGTGGACCCTGTAGTCTTTGCAGGAGGCATCAAGGGTACTAACAACAGGGAACACTCTGACTTGTTTACTATTACATTCCTGGAACTCAATGTATGGTACAAAGCAGGTACTCAGTAGAGTTGGTTGAAAAAGGAAATGAATAGTGAATAGAGGAAAGAGGCTTAGAAGAAAACAACTAGCTAACCAAAAGGTCATAATCAACGATCCTTAGTATGCAAGGCAGAGGGGCAACTTGTTATACCTCGCTTCTTGATAATAATTATTAACTATCATTCATTAAACACTTCCTATACTCAATGTATTCACTGGGCACTATGGTAAGCAATTTATATGTATTAACCCCTTTAATCCTCCCCAAACCCTTTGAGAAAGGTACTGCTTCCTCGTTACACGCAAAGACATTGAATCGCACTGATCCACCACGAATCCACTTCACTTAGAAGTAGATGTGGGAAATGGTGGAGGATAAAAGCTGGGAGATCTCATGACAATCCTGTATCCCACCTCTACATGACTCCATCATACCAGTAGAAAAGACTTAAGAGAACTTGCTTCCAATGGCTTCTGATATTTATAGCCCTGGGTGATGATTCTGTGACTTTTTCAGGTTCTTTGCCCTTCCTTTATTTATCCATTCATTCAAAAATGTTTGTTGAGTACCTACTATGGGCCAGGCACTGTACTGTAGATATATACCAGTAAACGAAACAGATAAAAGATTCTAGAACTGTTGGCCTCCCACCAAGAGGACATTCTTGGCATGTGGAACAAGAAGAATACAGCAGAGAGACTAGCAACACAATAATTCGTGTCTGTTTCCTGTTCACTCCCCACTTCCATGGTCTAGGCATTTCTAAAACATATGGCAATCTGCCAACTGGTAGAAGATGGCAGGGAGACAAGTGGGTAAGAAGAAATAGCAGTGAGGAGCACTAGAGACAAATATAAGATGAAAAGCGCTCTTAGCCAGCACCACGGCTGGTCCCTTTGTCCATAGGACGTAGGGTCTACGGCCATACTACCCTGAACACGCCCGATCTCTTCTGTCCATAGAAAGTAGGATGCTACAGCAGTCAATTTCTGTGGCCTAACTTCGTGGCTAGACTCCACAGCTGGTTTTCAGAGCAGTTCGGATTCAAAGCACCCCCACCACCTTTGCAACCATGCCCACCTGAAGCATCCTTGTGTTCCATCCTTCCAGTCCCTTTCCATCACTTTTAGTTCCAGCCCACCTCCTGGGCCACCCATCAGCCTTCCCTCTCCCAACTTGTGTCATCTCCATGTTGCCATTGGACGCTTATCTTTTGGATTGTAATAGCAGGAAAAGGAGGGCTTCTTGCCTATAGGGCAAATGAAGAAAAGTGTTACGTGACAAAGATCAGCTCTCTTGGACACAGAGGCAGAGGACAAGGGGCTGGAATGAAGTGGCCATAGCTTTCTCTTTAGGCTCAGTTTCTCCAATTCTTGGGTAAGCTGTTCTTGGAAAGCAGGTGAAATTCCTTGCTTTATGCTGAGCCAAAGGCACAGTGTTTATTCTCATTGTCCTGGGTGTGTGCCCTTTTGCAGAAGACCTCACACCCATCTCTGGGAAAGAAAAACACTGCCACTCCCCAGTTTCTCCCATCAGTTTTTATGCTGTCTCAACTCCCCTAGTCCTTAATCCTCAAACTATTCTAACACCCTGTGTCTAAATACGGCCCGCACTTCAGAGCATCTAATCCTATCAACCTGTCAGCGCCACCTGTTACCTGGTTGATCTTGGATAAGTTTCTGAACCCTTCTGGGTATCATTTCTCTGTCTATAAAATGGGAATAATAGGACTTCAAGTGAGTATGTGCAAATCTCTTCGCACAGTTCCTGGCACGTTGGAGGCACACCATCGTGATTCCCAACCCCGGGTTCTCATTAGAATTACCCCGGGAGCTTTTAAAAATATTGATGTCTGAACCCCAACTCAGACCCATGAAATTGGAGCCTCTCAGGGTGGGAGCCTGGACATCAGTACTTTTTACGACTCCCTAGGTGATTCTAATTTGCAGCTAGAAAGACAGCCACTTCACTAGATAAATGGTAGCTATTATGGCTGTTGCTGTCGCTGCTTTTAATCCACACTGTCCAAATGCAAACCTAAAAGCTACAAGACCTCTAAGAAAAAAAGCACTCGCTTGTATCTGAAAATGGTAGCGAGCTTGTGGTCCTCAGCCAAGCCCCTATCATCTTTCAGCGGGAAATAAACGAACCTCGGAAGTCCATAGCCCATGGCACGGTGTCTTAGGTAAAAGGCACCTAATCAAAAATTTCAGGGATAATTGGCAAATTGGCTCTTCATAAGAGGGAAGTAATCTGAATTAAGCACCATGAGCTAGCGGGGAGAGGAGCCTGTGGCTCTGGGCTCTGGCATATGCCACATCTGCATAAACGAGTCAGTGTCAGGGACACGGTCTCCCTCCCCCTGTGACCCTGCAGCACTCCTCCACATCTGAGATCAGGGTCGAAGGCATTCAGAGAGGGGAGCCCATTTGGCAAATTTGAATTCCAAAGCCAGAGCTGTTTGATCTGGAGTAAGAACCTTGGCACCCACACAAAACCGAGCAGGCAAACGGGGGGAGCATGAATCCCAGGAAACAAAACAGGCTCGTGTTCCATTTGCGGTCTGATTGGAACAAGCTGCCCATTTTGTAACATCGTTGCCTTGTGGTAGAATTTATGACATCAATGTCTTCAAAGGCAATTTGAAACAAAAAAAAAAAAAAAAAAGGAAAGAAATTTTAAAAGAAACAATTTCCTCTCCCTGTGTCCCTTTACCTGAATTGGAGTCAGAGCTCTCATTATTTCATTAGCTGGTCTCATTCCCTCGATGGCAACTGGGTTCATGAGCATTTGATTTAAGCTGCAATTAAAAGCCCCAATCGCAGAAATACATTTTCAGAAGATAATTGGGTGCATCATGCCAGCTTGTTGGCCTGTTAGCCGCTCTAATTGTTGGCCAGTGAATTAAAAGAAGTACAAGTAAATAGTTCATCCAAAGACACACCAAAGACGGAAGTCGTGTTTCCACCGATCAAGGCCTCTGCCCTCTGCCCTGACCGAGACTTTTGCCGATGTTCAGAACTACAAATCCATCACACTGGTCTGAGAGATGTATGGGGGTGGCAGGGCTTTCTCACTGCTTTGCATTAATTACAATGGAGAGCTCTGGAGAGAATGATTTCTAGTCTTGCTTCTTTCCCTCCACACCCCGCTTCTTTTTCCTTGCCTCCAAAATGAGTCATAGCTCTTTACTTTTTCATCTGTCTCCCCATCCTTCTCTTGTATAAGCTCGTAGTAGTAGCTCGAGCTGAAGAAAGCCTTTTTATTTTTATTTTTTTCCCTGAAGGGATGGCAGAGCGCTCAAATTAGAGAATAGGGTGCCCCTACGAGTTCCCCTTTACTGGGGGAGTGGAGCCTCGGGTAGCACCTTGGGCAGTAGAGAAATTTCAAGAATTGGATGGGGGTGTTATAATATATCAAAGGAAGGTGACTGATCTTTACCATTCTTCTAGAAAAATCACAGCCTGGTTTTCCTTTGGGAAAGCTCCTATTCCCCTCTCAGCCTACAGAGGTTGGGAGTTATGGTAAATCCTATTACTGTTTGCAAGTACTCACTCGCCTTTCTCTCCGTGGGCAGAGCATACCTCCCAGCCCCTAAGGCACTGTCTTAGCCATGTGACTGACTTTGGCCAATAGTATAAAAATGGTCATGACAAACCACATCTGAGTGGGAGCCTCAGATTGACCATAGCGGTCAGCTCAGTTTCCTGCTCTTCCCCTCCGCCTCAGAAATGATCTCATATACAGAGGGGCTGTTCCTGCAGCCTGAGTGAGAAGACACATCCTGGGGACCCCAGAAGAACCAAGAAGAACCACACAGCAGCTGTGGCCAACCCACAGTCACCAACGTTTAACAAGAGAGGGAAATACTCAGCAAAGCCAGTGAGGTGTGGTTTCTCTTCTCCTGGAGGTCTAGGAGAGAAAGAGGAAAACTTCTCCACAGGGCATGAAGCTGGCTTGGGGAAGACGGAACTGCTGCTCCTTTCTTGTCACAACAAAGCTAGAAAATAAGGCCCAGCTGTGTAGGACAACCAGCCTGAGATATAGAGAAGCCAGGCGGTGTGGCATCACTTGAGCTTGGACCAAACCATGTTGAGAGCGGATCCTCCCCTGAACATTTCCCTTAGGAGAGCCAGATTCCTCTTTGCTCAGGTTTGCATCGGGTTTTCTGTCACTTGCCACTGAAAGAATTCTCACTGAAACAGATCCCAAATCTGAGTTTCTTATACTCCCCCCATTGCCCCCTCAAGAGATGAAGGAGCCCAGACATCAGGAGCAAAAGTGCTGTTGCTTTTTAGACAGAAAGGCTCCTAAAGACCTGGAAACTTAAAAGCCTTAAAATAAGCCCTGCCTTGGAGTTCTACTGACCAGAATGGCTTCCAGAAGACTGAATGGGAGAAAAGACCTTATAAAAGCCCAAGGGGGGCTTGATATTTCACCTGTAGCCTTGGAACTGCAAACTGAAGCTTTCTCCTCGGCCCACATCATAAATCATCATAGCAACAAACATTAGCCAGTAAGAGACTCAGCCGGGCCTATGCTAGACTTTTATTTCTAAAACCATCGATGACAATTTGATTTAGATGATTAATTTCTTCACCAATAGCCATTTCTTCCTGATTTAAGTCAGAAACTAAATAATACAAACTGACTAAAATATCATTGCAGAATCAATAAAACATCCTCAACAGATAATTATAGCAGTAATGCACTCATTCTCTGCTTGGTGCATCAATCAAAGTTAATGGGGAGAAGTTGAAATGATTTTAATTAAAGGCATTTGAGTTCTGTTGCCCTGAGTCATAGAATGCTGAAGCGTAGGGTCCTAAGAAGTAAGAGACCAAGAGTTTGCAGACCCAGGGTTTGCCGAAACTCTGGGATCCTCAGAAGTGCTTCTTAGACCACTATAGGAATTTGGAGGGGGGGGGACAGAGAGCTGAATGTCAGGAGCTCCAGGAGCTCCAATCTCATTTCAAACAGAACATCACTGAATATGAATCTATTTGAAAATGGGTTAGGCTACAATAGGAATAAGAAGAAGATAAAAAGGGGAACAAATAAAAGAAAAGAGAAAAAAAATACGTTTAAAAAGAATTCGTCTAATCCAATCTCCTCCTTCCAATGGGGAAACTGAGGCTCAGAAAGTGGGAGAGATTTGCCCCATGTCCCACAGACACCCTACAATAGAGCCCGTCCAAACACTCTGAATCCCAAGCTAATGTTTGTTCATTGCATCAGCTTTACATATTTTAGATATTAGAAATAAGGATTTATTTCACAGTGGCAAGGAGATTTGGGGGCCATCTGTCCCAAAACATCATCAGGAAAGATCCCTACTCTTCGTATACCTCTAACCAGCAACACATGCCATTCCTTCACCACGGCCCAGGATTTCAGTCAAAATGTTCCATTCAAGATCTTCCCTAAGTGATCTAGAGTCCATACCCAACAATTCTTGGTGGGGAAACCTCTGGCCTAAATCGGTGACTGATTTTGCTTTTAGCCATGTTTCATTTGCTGATATACCAATTGCTATCATGAAACACTATTCTGTACACACAAAAATTTCAGGAGAATATGGGACAGTAGCCATGCCCTCATAGTATAGGAAATAAGGTAAAATCAATAGACCAATCGTTACAATACAGCGTCCAACTGGTGTTTCTTACCTGTTAGAATGTAAGCACTACAAGGCAGGGTGGCACCTGTCATTCGCTGTATATCTCCATTGTCTTATCTGATACTAGACACATAGTAGACGCTCAGTAGCTATCTGTTGGGTAATTTAAAATAGCAATAGTAAAACATAACGCTTACCATGTACCGGAAGCTATTGGAAGTCAACATGTAATGAAGTATTTAATCCTTATCACAACCTGTGAAGTGATTATATTATGGGATATATATGGGATATATATATATATATTATATCCCATTTTCTAGCTAAGGCACAGAGGGGTTAAGAATATTGTCCAAGCACGTATTGCATGGTGCACTGGGTGTTATACACAACTAATGAACCATCGAGCCTTACATCGGAAACCGGGGATGTACTGTATGGTGACTAACATAATATAATAAAAAATCATTAAAATAAAAAAAATTTTAAAAAAAAGAATATTGTCCAAGGTCACAAAGCAACTAAGTAATGAAACTGATGTTTAATTCTAAGCCATTTCCAAAGGCCTACCCCTTAACTATATTATTAATACTCCTAAAATGTCTTAGGAGCTCAGAGGAGGAAGTGTTCAGTTCTAGAAAGAGATCAAGGAAAACTTCATGGAAGAAGTGGAAACTGGTCTATGTTTTAACAAATGAATAGAATCTGAACTTAAAGAAATGGAAAGGAAAAGGAGAATAGGGGATAAGGTAGGGGGATAGAGTGAGTGAAGGCATGAGGGAGACAGACCACGGGCACACATGAAAGGCAAGTTCGGTTAGGCTGGAGCATGTTGCATATAAAGCAAGGATGAGGAAATGTAGCCAGAGAGAAGGATCAGGGCCAGGAATACGGAGGTAACCGAGAGCTGTTGAAATGACATGATTAGAGCGCAGTCGTGGACAGACTCTCTACCAGGCCCAGCTTAGAGGTCGGAAAGTACGGGGGGGGGGGAGGGTAACAGAAGAAGACTAAAACTTAAAGGCCAATGTAGGCCTCCATGACAAATAGACCAGAGTTGGATGCTGGACTCAGACCCTGGACAACGTACCACAGGGGATGCCATTGCTCAAGCAGGTAGCTTGGTCAGTTTCACTCCTCACTGACCTAGCCTCACTCTCTTGGCTTACGAGTGACCTTAGATTCAGCTCTAATAACCACGCATCAGTGACTGGATTTCCAGCATCATGCAGAAAACAGCTCCTACTTGCTTTAGCCATGAATCCAGAGCTGATTCTATTGACAGTATTTCTGGCCCCAAAGAATTCATATTTTTCAGGGCTAGATATAAACATGTATTCAGACACTGGATCCTTGGAGATCTCCTCAGCTGAAAACTGACAAATTCTTTAAATTCTTAGGATCCTACTGGAGAATGCACACAGCTTAAATTTTATTTTTTATTTATTTTATTTTATTTTTTAATAATAATATTTTTTATTATCTTAGTCACCGTACAGTACATCCCTGGTTTTTGATGTAAAGTTCCATGATTCATTAGTTGCGTATAACACCCAGTGTACCATGCAATATGTGCCCTCCTTACTACCCATCACCGGCCTATCCCATTCCCCCACCCTCCTCCCCTCTGAAGCCCTCAGTGTGTTTCCCAGAGTCCATAATTTTAACAAATGCATTGAGGCCACATTTACTGTAAAAAACAATAAACAAACAAACAAAAAACCCTTTTGATTATGTGCAAAAATATCATTGCCGATCAATTTTAAAATAATTGGTAGCTATGCCTGTTATCTCTGGAGACCTAAAATCCATGACTGGTCTTGGTCACCACATTGATTCCATTGCCCTTGACTTTAGACTACACACATCTGACTCCAACTAGTGCAGTACTAGGGGAAGAGTATAGGAATTAGCAGATAAAGATGGGACAAAAGCCTCTTTGAGATGACTTTGAGATAAAAGACCATCAGGTTGATGGGAGAACATCATGAAGCGAAGGGATCTAAACTTCAGTTGAAGTTTATAAAAAACTTACAAACTTTGTTTATAAAAAGTATAGGCAAGCCCAGTTGAGGTCACTTGGCCAAGCCCAGCTCAGCACAGCTGCCAGCAAACTGTGAAGCTCGAGGTTCGCCCTGACTTGGAAGGGTCTGAAATATCCTTCTGTCAATTGATTGCATTGAGGGCCTTGTTTCTCCCTTCTCCTTGTATTGATAACCTTTGCAATGTGACTTCCCAATTCTTCTCATTAAGAGGTGAAGTCTGTTTCTTCACCCCTTCAATCTGGGCTGCTTTGTGACAAAGGGTGAGGCCAGCAAGATGTCTGAGACTCCAAATTTAAGAAGGTATTCACTGTCAGGGTCATGCAAAGGTAGGAGTAACACCTAGAGTGAGTATCTCCTTAAGGGTTATACCCTAGGTGCCTCACTTCCCTCACCCTGCTCCCAGCCCTATTTGAGACTTGCTTTGGCCAACAGAATGTGGCAGAAGTGACATCATGCCAATTCTGAGCCTTGGCTTCAACTTGGAAGCTGCCATTGCCACAAAAGCAAGTCAGGGCTAGCCTGCTGGAGGATGAGAGGCCATGTGAAGGAGACACACACTGTCCCAGCCGAGGTTATCCTGGACTGGCCAGCCCCTCGCTGTCCCACAGCTCATCATAATGCATGAGCAAGCCCAGTTGAGATCAGCTCAGCCCAGCCCAGCTCAGCAGAACTGCCAACGAACCTAGACTCATGCAAAATAATGAATGGTCATTATTTCAAGATATTGTGGGGTGGTTTGCTCTGCAGTGGTAGATAACTAATACACCTTGTTACCTTCCCATTCATTGCATCATCGGTGTTTTCTTCTCCTAAGAAGCTCGTGAAAAGTTAGTAAGTAAATGACTCAGGATTCAGTGGTATGACACATTTAGAAGAGACCGAAGTTCCCAGAATGTAAAGTAAGAGAGTGCTTCTGACTCTAACTGCCAGGAATGATGAACAAATCTCTTTCCATCTTTGGGACTTGAAACCGTCCTCTTAAAAACGGGCGTTTACTCCAGACCAGTGGCAGCTGGGTTTCTTTCCTCCTGACAGCTCCAGGTTCTCGGAGAGGGCTGCCCAGCATGTACAGTTGAAGGGGTCTGGGACTCAACAACAAAGAATGCTGTTATTAATTAGTGGTGTGTGCCATGATCAAGGACGGGGAGCAGGAGGGGGGTGAGATGGATGCACAGCACACATGCCCCACAGTTGTCCAACTAGACTAGATCCACTCGAAGAAGCCCTCAGTGCTCGAAGTCTCTTGTGTTCCCTGTTTAGAGGGGTTAATCCTGCCAGACCAACCAAGCTCTGAAGACCTCTGAAGGCCTCTGAAGACCACAGACAGTCTTCCCTGATTTCCCACCCTCTGCCCTTCAACTTAAATCCAGCAGTTTCTTGAAAAACAAGGACACAAAGGCTGGGATAGGTACCTTGTTGTTGTCCTGGGACAGTAGATTCTGGACAGTCTCCACCCAGTTTGACTTGCTCCACCCAGCTGGCCTGGTTGTGTTGTCTGTAGAACTGGGAAGTGTAGTGCTAAGCAGAAAAACAACTCTGGTTGCCATGCATTCAAATTTGGGGGGCTTCTTTCTACTATCATGATAGAAATCTACTTTCAGGAATACCTCTTCTGTGAAGCACAGAACATTCAGATGAACGAGGGCATAGGAAGGGCTCTTGGAGTGAGGGTCCTCTCCAGAATGGACATCTTCACACCAGCTTGCACCACTGCCCTCGCCACCCCCCCCCCCCAGATACACACACACTCACTTGCTTAGCTGGACAGTAAATCTCCACTTATATGAAGACTCGAATCTTTAGGTCCTAAGTTCTGGCTGTCGTCATTCACTCGAGAAGCTTAAAAATAGTTCTTTGCATAGGGAAATCACTTCGCAGCTTACAAATTGCTTTCACAACCTTAATTTCATTTGAGCCTCAAAACAGCCCTGTGATGGGAAAGCTGAGGTCCAGACAGGTTGGGTGATAAGCCTAAGGGCAAACAGAAAGTAGGAGGAAGAGCTAGGACCAGAACGCAGGTCTTCTCATTAAGATCCTGCCTCCTGCACAGCACAGAACTGCCTTTTCTTTTTTTTTTTTCATGTACTTTTTGGTTTTATTTTTTTAATGTTTTTTTATTATATTATGTTAGTCACCATACAGTACATCCCTGGTTTCTGATGTAAAGTTCCATGATTCATTACTTGCGTATAACACCCAGTGCACCATGCAATATGTGCCCTCCTTACTACCCATCACCAGTCTATCCCATTCCCCAGCCCCCCTCCCCTCTGAGGCCCTCAGTTTGTTTCTCAGAGTCCATAGTCTCTCATGTTTCATTCCCCCTTCTGATTACCCCCCCTTTCTTTATCCCTTTCTTCCCCTACTGATCATTCTAGTTCTTATGTTCCATAGATGAGAGAAATCATATGATAGTTGTCTTTCTCTGCTTGACTTATTTCACTTAGCATTATCTCCTCCAGTGCCGTCCATGTTGTAGCAAATGTTGAGAACTCGTTCTTTCTGATAGCTGAGTAATATTCCATTGTATATATGGACCACAGCTTCTTAATCCAGTCATCTGTTGAAGGGCATCTCGCCTCCTTTCTTTTCTTATCTACTGCCACTCACCATGGACAGATGACCACAGCCAACAACATTGCCACGTCTCTACCTGCTCCATTATCAACCGGGAGAACGAACTTGTCAGCATCCCATAACTTTGGTTCACCCATCTCCAGCACTCGCCAAGCCTGTAAGTTCCCCAAATCTACCAATGGAGCAGGTCTAGCTAAATTTCGTTCCCTACGGGGGAGACAATACAGGGTTGTGGTGTACGTATAAGCTTTTGAGCCAGGCACACTTCAGCACATATCTTGGCTCTGCCATCTCCTGATGGGTCATGTGGGCAAGTCACTTACCTTCTCTGACTCAGTGCTCTTCTCTACAAAATGGGAATACTAATCCCCATATCATACGTTTTCTGCAAGGAATAAATAAAATACTACATCCATGAATAAGATAATAAGCTTAAAGGGGTTTAACACAGTGCCCGATTCATAGGGAATTCGGCAGATGGTAGCAGTAGTCACTGAATAATAACAACAATGCCTGTAATGCCTGGAAGCTACACCAGGCAGGCAGGGGCAAACCTGTTGCCTCAGGAGGCCTGAGCATCTCTTCCTTGACATGTGACCACTATCTGAAGGTCTTTCCAATTGTGGAGGGCCAGAGGATACACCCAACACACATCCCCTTGCGCCATTCATCAGGCCTAATGAGAGCTACGCCAGTGCTGGATTTATTGGGTGTAGGATGCAGAAAATACACTGGGGGAGGAGGGGTGGGCTGTATAATCAGGTGTGTGATTAGTCATGTTAATGGCATTTATTATCCTACGAGTAAAACTAATTTACAATAATTTAATCATCAACAAACAACGGTGTGGGGAGAAGAAGCCGAGTTGTCAGATTTTCAAATATGGGCTCTTAGCTACCAGTTCCCGTGTGACCCTGAGCTTGTGTCATTCTGGAGGGGAAAACTGGGGCCAAGTCTCAGTGCGTCTGCAAGAAAGATGACCAACATTTGCATAGCGGCTCTAGACTTTACAACGTACCTATTATGGATGGAATCTCATTTGACTCCTGGGACAACCTTCCACAGTAATGCATTTTTTTCACTCGATTTAAGATGACAAACTCAGGTTGAAAGGTGAGAAGGGGCGCTAGATAACTCAAAACCGGGACTTCTGATTCCAGATCTTGTGACCTTCTTTCTAAAGCAGCGGAGCTCATTCGGAGGTATGCATCTGGAGCTGCCGTGAGGTCTTAACAAAGAAATACACACGAAGCTGAGCCCCAGAGTATTGTTACTATGATTTAGGAATGCTGGGATGATGGACAGGAATCTGATTCAGGCACATGCTCCAAGGTGAAGAGAGAGGGGACAGCCCAGGATGGTGGGAGGGCACAGGTTAGACTCTTCTCTGCATGTGTTTAAAACTTGACTCCATCCTCTTACCGACTGTGTGAGCTGGGTACAGCCACTTAATCTTTCTGGGCCTCGGTTTTCTCATCTGCAAATGGGGATGATCATACCTACATCCTGAAAAAATATACCTTAGGAGACGATGTAAATGAAAGCGGATGAGAAGACACGACTTGAGCTCTGATAGCAGACCGCATAAATGTCAGTTACGCTCTGTTCCCTTGGATAGCAGATACTTGAAACAAGAAGTCGAGGATGTGATAGATACTTCCTTTGCTATCAAGGAAGATCAGTAGGAGAAGAAAGGGATAAAGAAAGGGGGGGTAATCAGAAGGGGGAATGAAACATGAGAGACTATGGACTCTGAGAAACAAACTGAGGGCCTCAGAGGGGAGGGGGGTGGGGGAATGGGATAGACCGGTGATGGGTAGTAAGGAGGGCACGTATTGCATGGAGCACTGGGTGTTATATGCAAGTAATGAATCATCGAGCCTTACGTCGGAAACCGGGGATGTACTGTATGGTGACTAACATAATATAATAAAAAATCATTAAAAAAAAATAAAGAGTTAATCCTTAAAAAAAAAAGAGCTGTTGTTTCCCCGAATCAAAACCAATTATAAAATGTTTTTTTAATTCAATGCTTAAAAAGAAAAAAAAGGTACAAAACAACCCTCTCCCCAAGAGCTGAGCGCTCAGCTTGTCCTGCCGCAAGATCAGCCACAGAGCCCAGGCGGTTCTCTTAACACCCAATTACTGCGACAGCTGCCCCCGTGGCTTGGACGATCCTTCCGGGCACAGACTCCTCCCCAGCCAGGAGGAAGCTCCAGTACTGTTTCCAGTTTTGCTCTCTGAGAAAAACAAAAGGGTCAAGTAAAAGGCTAGGGAGTCCCCAGGAAAAGAGAATCGGTGAGTCCCTTGTAGCTGGAGTAAACGCATGACAGATATTCTGAATCTCTGGTCCTTTGGGGCTCAGGAAAAAGCTCTCGTAATGTCTCCTCACCCTTGATCTAACTTGCTGAGTTCTGCTGGCCCTACCCAGTTGGTCAGGCGGCGGAGGCTTGCCACCAGAAGGCCTTGGCAGCTCGAACACGGGCGTGGAGGCTTCTCCCCCTTTCCAAGCAGAGCTGATCTGACCTCTTAGCTCAAGTCTTTGCCGTCCTTATCCTCTGGTCAGACCAGTTCTCCGGATGGAAGGGAGATGCTCTGAGAGAATCAGTCCAGAAACCCCGGGAGCCCATGACTCAGCCCTCTCCTGCCTCCCAGTGCAGGTCAGAGAACCTCGTTACCAAATTTTAGGTGCTCTCCCTGGGCTCTGGGAGGAAAAAACTGGCTCCAGCCAGCCTTGGGAATGCTTCAGCTGTCAAAGCAAGAAGCTTAATGAGCTGGTGATGCAGAGAAAAGTGTCCCATCTTTTTAAACCTGGGCTTAATCCTGGCTGCCTAATTGTACCCGCTGTTCCACGACTCCATCCCAGCCCGGTCTTGAGTGTCCGGTGAGAGGGCCTGACCGGCTGGCCACACGGGCAAAGTGCAGGGAAGGCCTATTACCAGCCAAATTAGATCTCGAACTCAACAGAGAGAAACCCATGTCCGTGGGCTTGGTGGCCCACAGATGCTGGCCCGTAACCCAGAAGTCCCACACAGGAAGTATGCCGGCTGTGCTGGGTTGGGAGAAATGCATGGGGAAAAAAAAAAAAGGAAATTCTACGGTCATACCTAATTGTGTAATTCCAGGTAGTTAAAAACATTTCTTTCTGCAGATTTCACCTAAAAAAATTAGATTTCTGGTTTCTCTTACAAAATCT
Source organism: Ursus maritimus (assembly GCF_017311325.1). Lineage (NCBI taxonomy): Eukaryota > Metazoa > Chordata > Mammalia > Carnivora > Ursidae > Ursus > Ursus maritimus. The sequence continues at coordinate 7,336,711 of NW_024424341.1, read as the reverse complement.
AACTATACTAAGCCCTATTCTGTAAGTGTTGCTTGTCAGCTGGAAGTCAGTAGCAGATGCCCCTGTGACTGGAGTGTATGAACACTAGCTCACCACTGTCCCCACCACTCCCTACTGCCCCTTGATACGTGGGCCCTTGAAAGCCTTTGTGTTTGTCACTCCTGATGGCCGTTTCCTGACCTGGGCATGGGTTTCTTCATCTGTACAATGACAGGGTTAGCCGGAATGGACTCTGTAGTCCTTAAGGAACCCTCGCTAATCCCACAACCCCCAGAAGGCTGTGGGCTGTGATCAGAGATGCTGGGGCAGCTAAGTAAATCACCAGGCTATTCACTCCGGAGGGGCCTGGGGAGAAGCACATGCCCTCCTCTCTGGGGCACACAGCCATCCTCAGAGCCCACCCATCACTGCCCCCTGGCCTCCCTCGCCATCCAGCAAGACAGTCATTGCCACGAACCGCTCCAGCCTGAAGAGCTGTTCACACTGCGGCTGTTCACACCCGACACACTGCAACACTCAGAGGGGCTGTTACTTCTCCACGTTCTACTCTCTCCAGCAGTACTGCCACTCCAACCCCTTCGCGTGGCCAGATTTAATAAAGGACAGGCAAGAAGAACTATGGCAGGACTCCAAAGGGAAAGGGTTTGAGGATGGGCCAGTGGGGTGCTTGCTGGGAGCTCGTTAGGGCAAGAATGCCCAGCCAAGACAAGGTGCGCGCCTGCTCGTCTCTAATTGCACTCCCCTTTTGCCCCCTCCATTCAGCCAACCCCGCAGAGCATCCCGACGTTTAAGGATTACCAAGGCGAGTTTGTAACGAAGCCTCTCCCTCTTTGTCTGTCCTTGCACCAACAGCAGCAGAAGGGATACTAATTAGAGGGTGAATTATTAGCTTCCCATGGTGCACTGCAGGGACATTAAAAATGAGGGGGTTTTGCTGCTTGCCTTTTAGATGGTTAGTCTTGGTTTAATATATTCGTGTTTCTAGGTGAGCAGCAGGGGACAGTTTTTATGATTATAATTGTTGCATAATTACTGGCCTAAGGTTGCCTATTGTTAAATAAAAATGCTGAGATACTAATGTTTTATTGAACAGTACAAGGAGATAAAATTGTAATATCTTTTCCTGAGCAATCGAAGCTGCTCATTTGCAGCCTAGTGACAACCCTTAGTTTTCTTCTGGAAGAGGTGGATGGGTTCTGCCTAGCCTGGAAGTCAAATGTGAAATATTTGCTTGGGGGGAAAATGGAGCAGAGAAACAAGAGAAGCCAGGTCGCTCCTGCATGTACCCTCACGATCTCTGCGTGCTGCAGGGGGGAAGGGGTTAAGACCTGGGTCAACTCACACGCACTGAACGTGGAGGCTGGCTCTCAGCCAGCTGGTCCATGGGCAACAGAATGGCACGAACAGTCTTTCCCATGAAGGACATCCCTTCCTGCAAGACAAACCGAAGGGACACTGAGGCAGAGACAGCAAAGATTGCCAAGGTAGGGGTGTGGCCACCATCAGGTGGACAAATGGGGTCCAACATTCTTCCCTTGGGTAACTCTGACACATTCAATCTTTCCAGTCACTAGGAAGTCACCCGGAATCAGCTAGACAACACATCTTGAATATTCCCAATCGCACCTCTTTCTCCTCACCCCCTCAACCCATTTCACCCTAAGCAGCTATCCCCAAGACCATGTACGGTCTCCCTGCCTCCAGATCTCCTACCTGCCACCCATCTTTCCCATTTTGCCGGGATTTCTGCCCCCAGGCAAGGGACAATTCCTACCAGGAACTGACCAGATACAGGGAAAAAAAAAAAAGATGTATCTGAGTCAGGTCTGCTGCCTCACGAGGCCAGGAGGCATAACGAAGTGTGGGAAATGCACTCAGTCTGGGCAAAAAGCAAACGCCCAATCCCTTCGGTCTGGTCCCTCAGGTGCCCCATCCCTCAGAAAGTTGACATGAAATAGATGACTGATTTTACTGCTCGTCCAGGTGCATACAGCTAGAAAAATGGAGGCAGGCATGAGGCAGAGCAAACCTGAATTTCAGGAAGTCAGGGCGAGGGCAGCTCCCTCTGCAGAAGACCCTGGGGGCTTCCCTAGACCAGGCCCAGCAAAGCCTCCTGATTCTTGGCCAAGACTTTCACAGCAGGCATAAAATAAAAACCAATTTTCCTCTCTACAGGTTTCCACGTGGTTCTTCCAGGGCCAACCTCAGTCTTGTGGAAAGAGCCCTGGGCCAGGAGTCAGTTAGCCTGAGTTTTGTTCCTGGCTCAGCCATGCCTCTGTAATTCTTCGACAAGTCACATCAACCCTTATCTTTGGAACAGAAATGACACCACCACTCCGACTACCTCACACAATTCATGTGAGGCCTGACTGGACTTCAAAGAACCAAGGGCTGTCATTTGGAAGGAGCTCATCTGGTCCAATTTCTTTCTAAATTCAGGAAATGAATTTGGAAGTGCTTTCCAGAGCATTCCTGACAGATGTTCATCCTCCCTCTGCACCAAAATGAAGATTCCAGACAGCTTGGAGCAATTGTCCTTTGCTGAGTGGCTCTGGTTTTGCTTCCTCAGGTGAGCTAAGACCCGCCCAGCCCGGGTCCCAGGGCTCCCCCGAGCGGCATGTCATCCGCAGAGTAGGCCCCCAGGTATCTGAGGACAGTTATTTGCCTGCACTTGCTCTGTTCTTCTCCAGGACAACTATCCCAGATTCCTCAGCCATTCTTCATGCTTCCAATCTTTTATTATCTTCCTCCTACACCAGAAAAGAAAACAACTCCATATGCAACCTGACTGGTCTGGAACACAATGACCTCCCTCAGTCTCGTCACTATACTCCTGTTAATGCGGCCTACAGCTGTGCAGGCTTTTTAGCAGGCACATTACACAATTGGCTCATATTGAGCCTGTGCTCAACTAAATCCTCTGGATCTTTCCTACATAAACGGCTTTCATTCGGAAAATGAAAGGTCTTGCCCTTCCTTCACACATACAATTGATTATTTTAAAACTCAATGTATGATTTTATATTTCTTTGTTTTGTTTCAATATCTTGGTTTACATGGTTCTTTCGAAAACCATGATAAATTATAAATCTTGGTTTTCTCGCCCCAGTTTGAATTGGAAAGCTCTGCTCTGCAGCTTTGTATCATCTGCGGATTTGTTAAGCAGACCTTCACCGTCTTTGATGAAAAGTGTTAACAGTACTGATCCCTGGGGAATCCATTCTATCAGAGTAAAAGAAGTTATCAAGGCTAATAGAAATAAAATAAATTAAATTAGTAAACTGAGGGGTAAGTATACAGGTCAACAAAACCTTGAATATAAAAATAAACATAAAAGGGGAGGAAATGCCTAATGTTTGCCGATAAGGGAGGCACCCAAGGTCCCAGGATCACAGTTGGATTTGACCAAGCAAAGTGAAGGTTCTAGTCATAAGGAGAAATAGAAGTTACTTGAAAAAGAGTTAAAATAAGCTTGCATCCTGCGGAGGCTCATACCTGAGGTTTCCCCGTGGGTTTAGCTGCAACCTGTACCAAGAAATTAAGACGATGCACAGCCGTAGCTTCCACCCTGCAGCGTAGCTGCTAGAAGGACCTTGGGCCAGGCAATGGGAGAGCTATCTTCTTTGTAAAATGTTTGGAGTTATTACTTATGCTGTTCTCCCTGTCTTCAGTATTGGTTCAGGGGTATAGAGGGGAAAGCACAGGTAAAATCCAGTGCACTCACTTCCTAAAGCTGCTGTAAAAAAAAAAAAAAAAAAGTTACCACAAATTTAGTGGCTTAAAACAGTAGCAATTTATTCTCTTATAAATCTGGAAGCCAGAAGTCCAAAATCAGTTCCACTGGGCCAAAATCACTGTGCTGGCAGCCCCACACTTCCTCCGCAGTCTCTAGGGTAGAATCTGTTCTTTGCCTCTTCCAGCTTCTGGTGGCTGGCTGCATGCCTTGGCTTGCGGCCACATCTCTCCAACTTCGGCCTCCTCTTGTCTCTGTCAAATCTCCCTCTGCCCCTTAGGATACTTATGACTGCATTTAGGGTCTACCTAGATAATCCAGGATAATCTCCCCATGCCAAGACCTTTGATTTATTCACATCTGCAAAGACCCCTTTTTCTTGGAAGATAACATTTATAGGTTCCAGAGATTGGGTCCTGATATCTTCGTGTGGCCATTTTTCAGCCTACTGTACCCAGAGACAAAAAAAAAAAAAAAGTGTTGACCAGGACAAAGTGAGCAACTCTACCTTGCCTAGTCTACCATCCTGGGATAATCACTCTTTAGTCAGTATCCTGGGAAAGATCACACATCTATCTTTTAATAGCTGCTTGGGAAATCACCCCAGAAATGTATAAAATCAATCCAGAAATATATGAAACATTATTACTGGTTCTCCAAGGAGAAATAACCCAGGGTCCACACATGGAAAAATGAAATTATTTAAATCTCCCAAAGGATGTTATTCTTAGGACACACCTGCCTGTAGTTACTTGAGTTCTGGGTCCCATCAGCATAGAAACAAGCAGGCATGAGTGCTGCGGGAGGGATTCCCCAAGAAGCAGAGTCTGATAGGGAGTCTGGTATGTAGCGTGGGTATGAAGGCGCACCCTTGGGACCAGCACCGGTGGAAGGGAGAGGAAGGAAGCAGGAGTGGGCAGAGGGAGAAATTGAGCTGGATCAGAAGACAATATTACGATGTTAATATTGTCCAAAGCAATCTACAGAAGCTTCAGAGCTAAAATGATCTTCAGATCATTGATGATGGCTTTGCACTCCCACATCAAACAAATCACTGGAGGCGAGTCGACCAGAAGGAGGTGTAACTTTGGGCAAGGTAGCTGAGATTGTCCCTGAGCCAGCTGATCTCTGGAGGCGGCTGCTGTATTCTGCTGACTGTCTTCCCAGCAGCTGGGCAACAAGTCCTTCCTCGAAGGGGCATCTGGGCCATGCATCACACTTCCCATTGTTTCAGGAGAATACGTTCTCTGACATCACTGAACACTGAGGCATCATGATGGAGAGATCGTGGAGGACATAGAGCTTCCAGAGTAGAAGGTGGGTGGCTACTAAGTATCATGTTTGGTTTTTTGTGTTTTTGAGAGTTTTGTTTATTTGGCCGTTATTCATTTAAGATGCTTTCAAGAAACTTGCCGTCTTCATTTAGCTTCCTTCAAAAAAAAATCACCAGGAACAAGATAAAAATGTTCACTCTCACCACTTCTATTCACCATTATGCTGAAGGGTCTAGCCAAGGCAATTTGGTTACAAAATGGAATAAAATGCATCTGGATTGGAAAGGAAGAAGTAAAACTATTTCTATTTCCAGATGACATGATCTTATATAGAGAAAATCCTAAGGAATCCACTTAAAAAACTGTTAGAATTAATAAGAAATTTGGAGGATATAAGATCAATATACAAAAATCAACTGTATTTCTCTACACTTGCAAAGACAATCTGAAAATGAAATTTAGAAAGCAATTTCAGGGGCGCCTGGGTGGCAGAGCAGTTAAGCGTCTGCCTTCGGCTCAGGGCGTGATCCCGGCGTTATGGGATCGAGCCCCACATCAGGCTCCTCCGCTATGAGCCTGCTTCTTCCTCTCCCACTCCCCCTGCTTGTGTTCCTTCTCTCGCTGGCTGTCTCTATCTCTGTCGAATGAATAAATAAATAAAATCTTTAAAAAAAAAAGAAAGCAATTTCATTTACGATAGCATTAAAAATAAAATACTTCAGAATAAATTTAATAAAAGCAATACAAAATTTATACCCTGAAAACTACAAAACATTTTTGAAAAAATGTAAAGAAAATCTCAATAAATGGAAAGACATCCTATGCTCATGGATCAGAAGACAATACTACGATATTAATATTGTCCAAAGCAATCTACAGATTCAGTACAATCTCTATCAAATCTCCAAGGACCTTTTTGGAGAAATGGAAAAGCTCATTCTCAAATTCATATGGATTGCAAAGGGCTCCAAATAGCCAAAACAATCTTGAAAAAAAATAAAGTTGGAGGACTCATGCTGCTGATTTCAAAACTTACCACAAAGCTACAGTAATCAGAACAGTGTGGTACTAACATAAGAATAGACATATAGACCAATGGAATAGAATTGAGAGTCCATAAACCCGTACGTCTATGACCCATTGATTTTTGACCAGGGTGCCAAGACCATTCAATGAGGAAAGAGAGTCTCTCTAGTAGATGACGCCGGGACAACTTGATATCCAAATGCACAAGAATGAGGTTAAACCCTGAGATCACTCCTTATTCAAAAATTAATTTGAAATAGACCAAGCTCTAAATATAAGAGCTCAACCATAAAAGTCTTAGAAGAAAGCTTAGGTAGGGGCACCTGGGTGGCTCAATCGGTTAAGCGTCTGCCTTCGGCTCAGGTCATGATCCTAGGGTCCAGGATCGAGCCCCACATCAGGCTCTCTGCTCAGCAGAGAGCTTCTCCTCTTCCCTCTGCCTGCCACTGACCCTGCTTGTGATTAAAAGATTAAATAAAATCTTTTAAAAAAGAAGAAGGAAACACAGGTATAAATCGTAGTGACCTCAGAGTAGGCAATGGTTTCTTATATGGCAATAAAAGTACAAGCAGCAACAACAACAAAATAGATCAGCTGAATTTCTTCAAAATTAAAAGCCTCTGTGCTTTCTAAGAACACGACTAAGAAAGTGGAAGGAATCCATGGAAGGAGAGAAAATATTTCAAAATAATATAGATGATAAGGGATGTGTGTCTAGAATATATAAAGAACTATTAAAACGTCATAAATGGACAAACAACCCACTTAAAAATGGACAAAGAGGGCACCTGGGTGGCTCAGTCAGTTAAGCATTCGACGCTTGATTTCAGCTCAAGTCTCGAAAGCAGGGTTGTGAGTTCAAGCCCCGTGTTGGGCTCATGCCTACTTAAAAAAATGGACAAAGAATCTGAATAGACATTTCTCCAAAGAAAATATGTAAATGACCAAAAAGCACATGACAATGTGCTCAACATCATTGGCCACTGGAGAAATGCAAATCAAAACCACAGTGAGATCCTTCACATTCCCTGCAAAGTCCATAATCAAAAAGCTAGAAAACAGGGGGCGCCTGGGAGGCACAGCGGTTAAGCGCCTGCCTTCAGCTCAGGGCGTGATCCCGGCGTTATGGGATCGAGCCCCACATCAGGCTCCTCTGCTATGAGCCTGCTTCTTCCTCTCCCACTCCCCCTGCTTGTGTTCCCTCTCGCTGGCTGTCTCTATCTCTGTCGAATAAATAAATAAAATCTTTAAAAAAAATAAAAAAGCTAGAAAACAGAAGGCATTGTTGAGTATGTGGAGAAATTGGAACCCTCATAGCCCACTGGTAGAAATGAAAAGTGGTGCAGCCACCTTGGAAAACAGTCTGGAAATTCCTCAAAAGTTTAAACTCAGAGTTACCATAGGACCTCACAGGCCCACTCCTATGTATATATCCAACAGAAAGTTTAAAAAATGCACGTCCATAAAAAAAATGCATACACAAGTATTCATAGCAGCGTTGTTTCTAATAGCCAAAAAATAAAACCAACCCAAACGTCCCTCAACTGATGAATGGATAAATAAACTATAGTCTAGCTACACAATGGGCAATTATTTGGCAAAAAGGAAGGAAATATTAATATATGCTACAATGTGGATAAGCCTTGAAAACATTATGCTAACTGAAAGCTAGACAGAAAAGCCACATACTTGGGATTCCATTTAGATGAAATATCTAAGATAGGCAAATCTGTAAGGATAGAAAATAGATGACTGGCTGCCTAGGGCTGCAGGAGGCAGCAGAGAAATGGAAATGACTGCTAATAGGTAGGGGGGTTCTTTTGGGGGTGGTAAAAGTGTTCTAAAATGGATCCTGGTGATTGAGTAAACCTGTGAATGTACTAAAAACCATGGAATTACACACTTTAAATGGGTGAATTGAATGGTATATGAATTATGTCTTAGTTAAGCTGTTATTTTTTAAAAAAACATTTATTAAGTACCTATTCTGTTCTAAATAGGTTATTCTATAGATGGGGAGCCCCTGAGGTTGTTGGACACCTGGTGGGATGAGAGGTACATACACGTGTCTGGACAGATCCGTATCCCTCATCTCCTATCGTTGACCAAACAACTCTTTCTCAAATCTGTCCACTTCCAACTCCCTCCACCAACGCACATAGTCCAAAGCACAATCGCTTCAGCCTGGATCCTTCGACTGGCCTCCTACCCACTCTGCTGTCTTGTCCCTCCTATCCTCTCTCCCACGGAAACTACAGTGAGCTTTGTAAAAACGCAGCATGTCAGGAGCCTGGGTGGCTCAGTCGGTGAAGTGTCTGCCTTCAGCTCAGGTCATGATCTCAGGGTCCTGGGACAGAGCCCCATGTTGGGCTCCCTGTTCAGGGGGGAGTCTGCTTCTCCCTCTCCCTCTGCCTCTCCCCCGCTCCTGCTATCTCTCACTCACGCACTCTCTCTCTCTCTTTCTCAGACAAATAAAATAAAATAAAATAAATGTATCATGTCAAAACTTTTCAATGACTTCCTGTTGCCCCAAGATAAACCCCACAATCCTTCTTCCAATGGCCTACTCGATCTGCTTCCGCCGTCCTGAGCTCTCGCCACGCATCGGGCACACTGCCCTTCTGTCAGTTCCTCACCCTTCCCACACCAGGGCTTTGGCCCACCCTCTTCCCTCTGCCTGCAGAGCTCTTGCTAGCCCCTACTCCTACTTTCTACTTACCTTTCACTCTCAGTCAGAAAAAAAAACCAACAACACTTCTTGGGGAAGTCATCTTTAGTCCCCCACCCTCTGGAAGCAATCATATCATCTCATTACACGTTCTTATAATGCCTATAAGTCTCTTTCCAGCACTGATCCCATTGTCCCTACATCCTCACTTCTGTACGTATTTCCTGCTATCCCATAATCCCATAAGCTCCATGGCAGTAGGGGTGATGTCTGTCTTGTTCATCTTCTTTATCTGCAAAACCTAACAGTGTATCCCTCATAGAGAAAGTCGAGAGTAAATATTTGGTGAATGAATGAGTAAATAAATGGAGTATCTGACAGGTGCTGTGTGAGTGGGTCATACAGGAAATACTACCATCATATAGGTGAGGACAGCAGCTGTTGGGATAGACACCTGGGAAGGCTTTCTGGAAGACAGGGGCTTAGAAAACGAGCTTAGGGTTACAGAGGCAGATGGAATTTTCGAAATCATCTTGTCCACATTCCTACATTTGAGAACTGGATTCTGACAGTCAGGTTGGAAAATTGTATTACCCACGTAACCCCTATTGCTTCCAAACAGGATCTGTGGGATAAAACTCCAAACTCCTTGGCATGGCATACGAGATAAATAATCCAGCCACAGCCAGAGCCGTCTACCATAATTACCACCACCAAGCACAGAGAATGACATGCCATTTCCCAAATAAGTCAATATGTTTCTGTCTCAGGCCTTCGCACACAGCGGGCCCTCTGCCTGGGATGCGTGTCTCCTGCATTCCCACTTGCATGCCTGCAAGTCCAACAAACTTCTGCTTAGACCCTACAGAGAGGTTCCATCCTCTACACAGCTTTCCCCAGTGGTTCCTACAAAGGGACAGACAGTGTCTGACTTCTCCCGGCACCCCAGCACGGAAGCTGCCCCTAGCCCAGAGTAGACACTCAGGAAATCATCATCGCATGAAGGTCAAAGCAAAAGCTATGGAAATTTCTCTCGTATAAATGAAAATGTCTATGTGTTGTCTTTCCCTTTCCCTTTCTACAGACTTTCTCAATAATTCTCCCCAGGCCCAGGCCGAGGCTGGGACAAGGGTCTGGGAGCACTCGGGAAGAAGTGTCACAATCTAGAGCGAGGGTACAAGACAGCCCTGGATTCAGCTTCTAGCCTGAAGCTGGATGACGGTGACCCCAGCCAAGCCACTGTGTCCTTCCTTTGACCAGGCTGGCTCAACAGCCAGATGGTAATGACTTTCCCATGCCCTCAGCCCAGGCAGGCTGTGAACAGGTATTGTCAAGTATGGTCCTCATCGGCCTAGCCCCAGGGCCCGAAACTGCCTTGTTCCAACAGATGATGACTTTTTAATTTCGAGCCTTTCGGTCCCTGGTGAGAGAGGTGGAGATGGGGCGGAGATGGCATCTGGATCCTACAGAATCAGAGAGACCTTGGGCAGGGAGCAACCTTGAGAGGTCATCCTCCCTGTGCTCAGCCAGATTCTCTCCTTGGCCCAGGCCCCAGGCCAGGCCCCCTCCTTCAAGAAGCCTGCCTGGACTGCCCTCACCCTGAGGCTCTCTCCCTACCCTCCAAACACCTCCAACGGCATGTATCATTTACGAAACATCCAGGGAAGTGCTCCTCCTCGGAAGCAGGCACTGGGTGAACTTGGAGCCAGACAAATACATTTGAGTCTTGGCTTCAATTCTCACAGTTGAGTATGTGACCTTGGAAAGATCAGTTTGCCTCTCTGACCTTCAGTTCCCTAAAACGGGGATCAATTTCTCCCCTGCCAGCTCACAGAGTTATTGAAAGGTTGAATGAGGTCATGAAAAAAATTCCCTTTGTAAAATTGGCATAAAAGAAAGAGGACATCATCCTACTTTCTTGCTTCCCAACTGCTCCTCCTTTACTGAGTTATTTCCCAAGAGGGCCCCCCCCCCACTCCTGACTCCCCAGGAGTCTGTGGGACAGGGAGTTCCTTCAAGGCAAAAGGTTCCTTTGTTCTAGCAACAAGCTGGGAGTTGTCTGGGTGACTGCAGGGGTCCAGGCTCTGACTCAGGCATTGATCCCAGAGCCCATAGGAATCCCACAGACCAGCCTGTGTCTGGGTGGAAAGATCCTGCCGTCTTAGGGAGTTTCAAATGAGTGGCCACTTCTGTTTGCTCTCTTTTGCTCCATTTTTGGAAAGTGAGTATTTGAGGTGAGCTTTCCAAAAGCAAAGATGCTGAGTCGGGGCAGCTGGAAGAAGGCAGGGTGGGCCCCTGGGTTTGAGGGCAAGCTTGGCAGCCCTGAACTCTGCTTTCAACACAGCAAAATACATTGCTAGGTCTCCGGATGTAGCCAGGAGGAGAAGGGACTGTGTTGCCTAATGGAAAGTCCTGGCTTGACAGCAGCCTTGGCTGGGGACCTCAGGGGCTGCTCAGAGCAGTCGATGCAAGCAAAGGCCAAAGTAATTGTTCAAAATACATTCCTGGCATCTTTCCAGGGCAGCTTTGGAACCAGCCACTGGTCTCCAGGATCCTGACCACTGCTCTACTTGTTCAATTGGAGTTGATCGCTGCCCTGACCAGGAGGTAGTTTGAGGCCAGGCTCTGATGGTTGAGCCAACCCCCAAGAAGCCCACCTGCCACCTGACCCAGCACAAGATCCAGGTGTCAGGGAACATCTGCACCGTGCTTGCCAGACAGGCACCAAGGGTCTCATGCCTCTCCTTCACGATAGGTCCAAGATGGGACACAGCCCAGGAGCTTTCAATGGGGGCAGCAGGAAGGTCGGAGGGCAGACTGGGCAGCGGAAACATAATTTCCGTTCCTGGGGCAGGTGGACAGGAGAAGAGGAGTCAAGTTTTGAAAGCAGAATCACCATTTTTTATGCAGTGGATGAGAAGATAGAAGTTTTAGAGAAGGAAGCTTTCAACCATCCGCCACCCCTTCTTCAGTCCTGGATTTGGACTTCTAAACCCCGGTCTTGGCTGGTCCTCCGTGTCATGATTCTGGTGGCCAGCAGTCCCTGGGCTTCTAGGAAGATGTTGGGAATATTCTCAATGCCTCAGTTATGTTCCTCACACGGTCACACTCCTTTGTTACCAGTTTGTCCATGTATTATCCAGTTTAGTTTTCATAATCACCTAGTGAGGGAGACAGAACCCAGAACATTATACCCATTTCACAGATGAGGGTACTGAGGCCCAGGGAGGGAAAGAGTTAACCAAAACAGCTCTGATTCCAATTGACTAACAGGAAACATAGTATAAATAATCTACACAGGGCTAGAAGTCAGTTACTCTTAGGCTCAAACTTCAGCTTAGCCATTTTCTGCACTGCAAACCCTGGGTCACATCACTAACCATTTCAGAGCCTCATCTGAAAAGTAGGCGGGCACCTGGGTGGCTCAGATGGTTAAGCGTCTGCCTTCGGCTCAGGTCATGATCTCAGCGTCCTGGGATCGAGTCCCTGGCTCAGCGGGGAGTCTGCTTCTCCCTCTCCCTCTGCCTCTCCCCCTGCTCATGCTCTCTCTCTCTGTATCTCTCTGTCTCAAATAAATAAATAAAATCCTTAAAAAAATTTATTTTAAATGAAAAGTGGGGACCATAGTGTCTCTCATTACGCTGTTCACGAGTATCAGATGGGAGAAATAATTATGGAAGTGTCAGGCACATTTCTTGGCACACACTGTAAGTGCTCAATGTTTTTTCCATCCTAGGTTTGTAAATTGTTCACTCCCCAATGGAATACAAGGTGATGTATGAAATTTAGCACAAAGAAATCAGAACAGTGCGTGTGTCAGGGATGCAGAGAGGGAAAGTCAATTGGTATCAGTTATGTTTTCGGTGCTTTTTTATTAAATGGTCTCACATTTTCATATACATTTTTAAACAAAAGAGAATCACATAAAATGTAAGACAGGGATACAAAAACAAGTTAAGGGGAATAGAAAAACGAACATGACCAGATGTCGCAGGACAGAAAGCATTTCTGAGCGTGGCACTTAGCTTTGAGTTTACCCTGGCAGGGGGCTGAGTTTTAACTTAGCAGTAACAGGCAGCAAGCACATTTGTCTGCAAAGTCTCTTCAGCCCAGTTGCAAGGAGTCACTCTTGCAAGGACCCTTACATAAGCCACACCAGGTCACAGAGTGAACAGTGATTTTGCAAAAGGCAGAACTCTTGTTTAGGAATGTTTCTCATTACAGAGGTCACCCAGGACTCTGGCTGCTTGTCCCCAGGGCATGCTGGCCAAGACAGCTCGCTCCACCTATGGAGCAGGGACGAGCTGTCAGCCCCCTGAGTGTCCCTCCCCCACTGCCCACACCTGGACTCCCGCATGGGCTGCTTGCTCCCCAGACCCCCCCCCATGTCTCTAATTGCTGTGGCATTTAGGAGTCTCTGGGCGGGTCTGAGACCCTCCTGCCCACCCTCTTCTTCCCTTCTCGCCTTTCTTTGGCATCTCTGCCTCACTAATGATGACATTTTCACCAAGTGGCAATGACAGGAGGAATTAGTTCACAGCCTTTGGCAACTGAACATTGAGCATTCAGATTAAACTTTCAAAGGGAAAATATAATCTGCGCATGCAGAGAAATCATTTGGTATTTGGGAAAGACTTCAGGGTAGAACAGTCAATGCAAGCCACAGACCCTGGGGGTGGCGGTGGGCAGAAGGGGAGGACAGCAGGGAGCTGGGAGAAACAGGCGACCTGCATACGCGGAAGCATGCGATTGGACGCATGTGCAAGGCAGAAGCTCCACGTCCGCTCTTGACTACAACCAAAAAACTGACAAGGAGCTCTGTGGCTTAATGAGCCCATCAGGCTGGGGCTGCGCTGACTGCAACGTTTCAGCTAATTGGCCACAACATTTCTCTTCCACCAGCTCCCCTCTGGCTTCCCCACTCACCATCCCCCTCTTCCCAATCACAGAAAATTATTAAGAAAGCTTGGCATTCAGCAGGACATGAGCTAGCTTCTCCTCGTGTGCCCCTGGCACTCTTATCATTGTTTTTAAAGTCAGGGAATTAGAGCTTATGAAGGGCTCTTCCTGCAAGTGGACTGTACAGACAGATGCCCGTGGGATAGAGCGAACTCCTACAGGGCACGGCACGCTCTCACTTTCTTCTGCATCTGCATACACGGGGCCGACAACATTCAGGAATAACTATTTATTGGGCCCCCCCAGAGCTGCCATATTGCTGTGCACTGCAGGACAGGGTGTCTATTGATGTTCCTGGGTTGGGCAGTGTACGACCTGCACAGCCCTTTCCAGCAGCCCAGGAATTCCTATACCTGAGTCTGTTTTCTGCACCCACAATGCCTAGCACAGTGCCTGGCTCCGTATGAACGTAAGAGCTGCTCAAAATAATAATAATAACAAAGTTTAGTTTCATTTAAAATCCCAATTTCCAGTCTGGTTTTTCTCCACCTTGGCTATCCAGCCAGACTTCCTGTGCACAAAGGAACGGGAGTACTGGATTCTCAGACTGGCTCTGACTCTTTTCAGTTTCCTGGGCTTCAGGCCTTGGTTTCCCCTTTTGTAAAATGAGGCATTGAACTCTGACTTCTAAATCCCCTTCCTGCACTCTCGTTCAGGCTAGAAGGAGGATTCTCCAGCTTCAATCCACAGCAGGAATGACTGATACCTCTTCCTCTCCATCCCTTGGTCTTCTGTGTCGGATCTATTCTCAGCCTGGCTTTCACTTCATGGTAGCATAATGGCTGCCAGAAACCCAAGGCCTTAGCAGCCCCCAGGGGAGAAGCACACAGCTGGAGAGTCTTCCCTAGCAGTCTAAAACAAAGTCCTGAAACTCTATCTCCGTGGGAAAATTCAGTCACATGCCCTCCCAAGGGGAATCCGATGTTCTGGTTGGCCAACTTGTCCAGACCCACCCCAGCCAGAACTTCCTGGGCTAAGCTTTGGGGAAAGGTGGCTTTCCAGGCAAAATACCAGGGGGGAGATGGGAGCTGGGCTGCTCCACTATAAGAAGTGGCTCCCAGGACCCCTGAGAGGCCAGAAGAGGTCAGGTTAAGTCCATTTGTGAAAGTTCTGGTACATTGAGCTAAAAGAATAAACATCAAAAGACAGTTATAAAAAGAATGAGAGATTATTTCATGTATACTTTCAACAAGCAAATGTTTTCACACAAAGAAACTAATACAGTATAATGAGGTTCATCACAAGATAAATACTGAGTTGATTCAGAACATGAATTCACAATAGGCTGGTGATGGGTAGTGAGGAGGGCACGTGTTGCAGGTGCACTGGGTGTTACACGCAACTAATGAATCATCGAACTTCACATCAGAAACCAGGGATGTACTGTATGGTGACTAACATAATATAATAAAAAAACATTAAAAAAAAAAAAGAAGAACGTGAATTCACAGAGCACTACCAGCTGTGTGCTCCATTCACAGTGCCCACGTCTCGTCCTGAGGGGTGAATGTGCTTTCACGGTGCTGGGGCTGGGCCTCTGACTGCGAGCCGGGCCACCGACGACACCACTCTCCTCAGAGCTCCTGTCGATCTGTTTGGTTTCTGTGACAATCTTCGAACAGCTGGCAGGAAAGTGTCGTGTGGAAGAGAGGCCTTTGTACAATTCACACTAAGCCACCACATGAATTTACAGCGGACTCTATCAGGAGATGATATCAAAAGTCTAATTTTGAGGCTCTTTTGTATAAGGGAGGCTGCGTCCTCTTGGCTTACTGCTCCCATCCTCAGAGAAACCCCTGAAGTCCTTCTAGAACTAGGGGAGGACAGGGTGGGGAGGAAGAGGGTGATGGCTGGGAAGTTCACCTACTGCCGTTCTTATTTTTAACTATGTTTTTTAACCAGTGATATTGTGGTTCTTTCCCTTTTTTGGCTAATTTTTCAACAAAGTCAGAGATAACCTGTAGCGGGGTGAGGATCCAGTGGGTACAGGTGGCGGAACCCAGGAGAAGACCCTGCAGGTTAACCTGAAGCGTCCTTCCTGCTTACTGAATCGGAGAGGTTTGAAGGCAATGGAGCAGACTGCTGTGAGGCTGGGAGGGCCTGCCCCCACTCCTCTCCCGGAGTCAGAGAAACACAGCTTCAGCTTAGTGCTTTCAGGTTTTGAAAGTGGACAGATTAGGACTTAACTTTCTGAATTAATGCAAGGAGAAAACCCCATTGTAACAGACACTTACTTTCCTGATGGAAGCAGACAGAACCCTTTGAAAGATGATAACGCTGAGAAGCTGGTGTGGCTTCTCAGGTGGGAGAGTGAGTAGGCCTATTCGGGTACCCACTCTGCACCTTGGAAGACCTCATTTTTTGAGCTTATGAAGAAAGAGAATTGGGGAGTGGGGGAAGAGAACCATGGGGTAATTTGTCAAAGGTCTGGGGGCTCTAAACAAAAAAACTCTCTCCTCTCCTTTGGTTCTTTGCATTTCTCAGGCTGCTTGCAGAGGGGCGTTGCTGATTTTCTCTGACAAAGACTCATTCAACATGAGCTCAGATGAAAACATTAATAGTGAGCCGAGGGGGTAATTAGAGGGCCCGAGTTTAATTCTGCTGACATTATCCTGATTCTACTTGAAGGGTTGAGAGGGTCTTCCCACCCTCTAGTAAGCAATTACCCGGTGTCTGGGACCCGCACTGCCTGGGGGGGGGGGGGGAGCTACAGTCTTGGAATCAATCAGGCAGTATTAAAATGAGATGGGGGGCGGGGAGGAGATGGGGACAGGCCGAGTAAAGCTTTCGCAGGAGAGCCAGCAGAGAATGACAGAGAGAGAGATTAGGGGGCAGAAGGGAGAGGCCGCCATGGGTTGTGGAAGGGACCACAAGAAGCAAATGGAAAGCAGAAGGAAGGGGAAGGGCCGGGGAAGAGAGAGCCGGCAGGTGGAGGAGAAAAAAACAGGGGGAGGGCTATAAGATGGATAAGAATCGGGGAGCGCGCATAAAGAGGAGGAGAGAGAGGTGAGATGAAATGCAGAGAAGAGAAAGACGGAGAGAAGTGAGGAACAGAAGTGGCTGCGCCCCGGAGGCGCGAAGAGCAGGGAAGGAAAGGACGGGGCAGAGACCGTGCGGGCAGCTCCCGGCTGTCGAAGCCCAGTCCTCCGGCCCATCCCGCAGCCCCGCCGCCCCAGGGCTGCCGCAGAACCCGGCAGAGCTGGCCTGGGCGGAGGGGCACCGCTCGGCCTGTGCCCGACGGGCGCGCCCAGGGAGGCTGCGGGGACTCGCGAGGACCCGGGCCCCGGCACTAGAGACGCATCGACCAGTCTTCGAGCGCAGCCGCCGCTAGGCGGCAGTGGGGTGGCGGAGGGGGGGCGGCCGATTGATCGCCGGCGGGGGCCGGGGCCGGGGCGGGGGCGCCATCGATCCAGCAGTCCCGCCGCTCCGCTGGCCGACGGAGGCGCTTCCTGGCGGCACGCTCCCCACCGGGCTGGCGATGCCGGGATAAGTGGGAGCAATTGGGCCGGGCGACGCCGAGGCACATCTGCCCCGCGCGGGTGCCGGGGCCCGAGCTTGCCGCAATTAGGGCTGAGTGTCTAAATCGGCCAAGTTCACCGCGGAGCATGTCCGGCACCTTGTTTACCGCAGAGACGTGCTCGACCGGCTTCCCGCAGCCGCCCGCGGGGCCTGTGTCGGCGGGCGCGGGGCCTCGGGGGTGCACCGGGGGCCTCGCGGCGCGGGGCGCTCTCCCCCGCCCAGGTCGGCAGGGAGGAGAGGCTGCAGCACAGCCCGCACCCCCTTGCCCGCGCCAGCCCTTCCCGGGCCCGAGGACCTGAACGGTTCAAGGAGCCTTCCCCTGGCTCTGTGACCCCGAGTGGGAGCTGCGCCCGCTCGAGCCTGTTTCTCTGCACCTCGGGGGGACGACGATCCCGCTAGCGCATCGGTTTTGAAAGCCTGAATGGGGTCTTGTATAGAGAGGCTCAACGCCCAGGTCCTCAGCACTGAGCTCTCCCCGAAGGCAGGACCGGAGTGGGGAAGTTCACCGCCGTTCACCGGTCCGGGTCAAGGAGACTCTCGGACGGTTAGTAGATGCTCCACGAATCCGTGTTAAGTAATGGAAGGAACAGGAACCACCAAGACTACTAACGTAAGATAGCTCTCGTTAGGGGGCAGTCCTGTGTGCGAGCGCCTGGTAGGGTCACACACTACTCATACCTACCTGGGGACAGGTGGTGGTACGCCTGCTTCACGGTGGAGAAGATTGAGGTCCGGGCAGTTAAGGACCCTGGTCCAAGGTCCCCAACTCCTAAGTGAAGAACCAGGGCTCGAACACGGGCCCTCTGGTTTCACTCCCAGTTCCCCCACTCCTGCCATCACGTTCACAGCTGGGTTTACACACCCAACTGCAAGTTTCACTTTAGCCTCTCAAGGGTCTTGGCTAAAGGTTGATTATTTCTTTGAATAGTTTACCAAAATCAGTCTTCAGACTGTATTTTCTTTCATTCACTCAACAATAATCTACAGGGAGGGATATGTGGTGCGTGTGTATACACGCATGCACCCGGGAACACCCTAAAAGGACTGAATGCGGTCCCTGCCTTCCAGAAGCAGGCGGACTGGGAAAGCAGGTGGAGTCTGCTCTGGCTGCCATGACAGAATTCCGTAGACTTGGGGGCTTAAACAATAAACATTGATTTTGTCACAGTTCTGGAGACTGGAAAGGGCCATGCAGGGTTGGTTTCTGGTGAGAGCCCTTTCCTTAGGTTCCGGATGGCGGCTCTCTCTGCAGAGAGAGAGAGAGAGACAACTACCTCTGCTGTCTCTTCCTCTTTTTATAAAAAACACCAATACTATGGAATTAGCGTCCCAACCTATGACTTCATTTAACTTTAATTACCTCCCTGAAGGCCCTATCTCTAAATACAGTCACATTGGGGGCCAGGGCATCAACATATGAATTTGGGGGGAGGGAACACAATTCAGTCTACAACAATAGGGCAGGGAGAGACAGGGGGACAATTGTAGCTCATGCCCTTAATAAAGGCTAGCACAGATGACCAGCAAAGCATTATGGAATCCAGAGAAGGGAGGAGCTAACTTCCTGCAGGGAGGACTTGGAAGCCAAATCCTAGAACCATAGCAGAGCAAAGGCAGATAATCCCACCATCTCATTTATCAGATAGGGAAACTGAGGCCCAGGGAAGGGAAATCATGATTGCAGTCCTGGAACAGAAAGACAGATGGGGGGCGCCTGGGTGGCTCAGTCGTTGGGCGTCTGCCTTTGGCTCAGGGCGTGGTCCCGGGGTCCTGGGATCGAGCCCCACATCAGGCTCCTCCGCTATGAGCCTGCTTCTTCCTCTCCTGCTCCCCCTGCTTGTGTTCCCTCTCTCGCTGGCGGTCTCTCTCTCTGTCAAATAAATAAATAAAATCTGAAAGAAAGAAAGAAAGAAAGAAAGAAAGAAAGAAAGAAAGAAAGAAAGAAAGAAAGAAAGAAAGAAAGATGGCCACCTTCTTGTACCCTTGAGCATCAGCTGCTGTTTCCTGGGGGGGAGGGGGGAGAGTGGCGCAGAGCCAAGAGTTGAGGTTCCTCCATCCATTGTGTTGGGTTTCTCCAGGGAAGATGACCGAGGAAGGAGGGTTGGTGGGCTGGGCCCTGAGTGTGGAGCCTGCTGCAAGCAGGGAGGGGAGGGAATCTGGCCCTCAGGGAAAAGACCGAATTTGCCCCCCACCCTCTCCTTCCTCTTCCACCTTTGCTTGGAAGCAGACAGGCCAGACTGGGGGTGGAAGCCAGAAATGACCATGGAACCTACAAATAGCTTCTCTACCCCATGACAACCTGTAAAGTAAGATGCTTTGGAAGGATTTTAAACAGGGGGAGAGGAGGAGAGTTAGCAAGTCATCTTTAGGGGCGCCTGGGCGGCTCAGTCATTAAGCTCCTGCCTTGGCTCAGGTCATGATCCCAGGGTCCTGGAATCGAGTCCTGTGTTGGGGCTCCCTGCTCAGTGGGGAGCCTGCTTCTCCCTCTCCCACTGCCTGATGCTTCCCTACTTGGGCTCTCTCTGTCAAATAATAAATAAAACCTTAAAAAAAAAAAAAAAGGTCATCTTTACAGGGGCACCTGGGCAGCACAGTCGGTTAAGCATCCAGCTGTTGATTTTGGCCCAGGTCATGATCTCAGGGTCATGAGACCGAGCCCCACATGGAGCTCCGTGATTATCAGCGTCAGCTTTTCTCCCTCTCCCTCTGCCCCTCTGTGCACGGTCTCCCCCCCACCTCAAATAAATAAACAAATCTTTTTAAAAAGTCATCTTCACTACTAATTCATCAAATCATTATTTATGGAGTGCCTACTACGTGCCACTCGATACATAGCAGCAAGAGAGACTTACGTACGTATTTTGAGTATTGACTGTGTGCCAGGGACTATACGAAGTGTTTTGGGTGGATTTTCTCATTTCCCCATGTAACAGAAGAGGGAATTGAGGCTCCGACCAGCGTTAACTTGCCCAAGTTTGCACAGGCATTAAGTGGGCAAGCCAGAATCCCCATCCAGGTGAGTCCGGCTGCAGACTCTGCGCTCTTCCCCATCAGCCTGTCCAGCCTCCCGAAGCTCCTGACAGCAACTTCCTCAATGGGGACAAATACAGATGAACTGCCGAGGTGTGAATATACGTGCCTCTTGGTTCATCACATAAATTAATTCAAGGTGTCATTATTCTGCCCACTGGTGACAAGCTGGAACGGCTCACTAACCACCCACGATGCAGACTACTTCTGACAGAGTCAGAGCAAGTGGGAGCTGATGTCAGCAACCAGGGTCCTGTTTGTTCTGGACTCTGAGGCCCCTTCTCCCTATCCCCTGCATGTGCTGTGGGTGAATGTCTGCATCACTTAGTGGTTCTGAAGCCGTAAATTGCTCATGGAACTGAGCAGTCTTGATATCACTGGGGGAGAGAAGCGGAAACTTTGCAAATGGACTTGGGGCCTATCTCCCAGTAGCATATGGTTCCTGACCATCTCCCAGGGGCCGTGATTTATGTCAGGTGGACCTGGTCTACAGGGTTGGAGGGAAGAAGGATGAAGGAGCCAGTTCTTGCCTTCAAGTGGCTCCTGGGCCAATGAGGAATTCAGAGCTGTATACAGACGTAGTCTGCTTATTAAATCAGGGGAGGTGAAAGTGTATAAGCAGAAACCAACTTCATTTCATCTCCCTTGGTCACATCATCCTAGGTCACTCAGGATCGCTCTCCATACTCCGATTCATTTCTTGTACATCACAATAAAATCTCAAACAGGCCCCATCGTTTTCCAGGCTTTTTCAATCGAACATCATTTTGTTTCCATCATTTTAAGCCACCATCTAGTATACCTCTTCTGCTATTTGCCAGATAAAATTTTGGCCCTTCCACAACAGATGACTGGATTGAGAAGTTGTGGTCCATATATACAATGGAATATTACTCAGCCATCAAAAAGAACGAGTTCTCAACATTTGCTGCAACGTGGGCGGGACTGGAGGAGATAATGCTAAGTGAAATAAGTCAAGCAGAGAAGGACAATTATCATATGGTTTCACTCATTTATGGAACATAAGAAGTAGGAAGATCGGTAGGAGAAGAAAGGAAAGAAGGAAGGGGGGTAAACAGAAGGGGGAATGAACCGTGAGAGACTATGGACTCTGGGAAACAAACTGAGCGCTTCAGAGGGGAGGAGGGTGGGGGAATGGGATAGGCTGGTGATGGGTAGTAAGGAGGGCACGTGTTGCATGGTGCACTGGGTGTTATACGCAACTAATGAATCATGGAACATTACATCAAAAACTAGGGATGTACTGTATGGTGACTAACATAATATAATAAAAAATATTATTAAAAAAAAAGAAGTGCAAGAAATGATATTCCAAAATCTCACATAGATATTTGTCACCATCAATATATCTAGACCCTTGCAGCCTCTTTGTAAGTTTGGTCACATTTATAAGGCAACTTAAATATTAATAAAGGGACTCTAATGGCAAGGCAACCTACATCACCAAATAAAGCATAGTGTATATCCAGTTAAAAAAATTTTTTTGGCCCTTCCAGAAACATATCTAAGGGGATAGGAGGTTATGGAAAAGGGGCACTTTGTATGTCTTACTGTTGTCACTTGAGTTCTGTGCCCTCAGAATGACCTCAGAAATACAGTTATCAGCCAGGGCTGTCCCCCTCCCCCACCCTTTCTTTCTGGGGCACTTCTGTGGATTCCTCCTTTGGTTTAGGCAGTGCTTCTCCTCCAGGTGGCTGACTGAACCTCAACCCTGGACTGATTTCCAACAGTCTGCATGTGGCAGGCTGACTCCTAGCTCCCCGAAGACGTCCACATCCAAATCTTCCCTGCAACCCGTGACCATGTTCCCTTACGTAGCGTGATTAAGGTAAGGATTAAGGTAAAGACCCTGAGATGGAGCGATGATCCCAGACTATTTGAGTGGGCCCAGTACTATCACAAGAGTCTTTGCGGGAGGGATGCAAGAGGGTCACAGTCAGAGAGAAGATGCGGGAACAAAAGCAGAGGTCAGAGAGGAGAAAAGATGCTATGTTGTTGACTTTGAAGGCAGAGAAAAGGGCCCATGAGCCACAGATGGAGGCGGTCCCTAGAAACTGGAACAAACACGAAAATGAGTTCTCCCCCAGATCCTGTAAAAGGAAGTCAGTCCTATGGACGTGTTTTAGGCTTCTGACCTCTGGAACTATAAGGAAAAAAATTCGTGTTGTTTTAAGCCACTAACTTTGTGGTCCTTTGTTACAGCAGCAAGAGGAAACTAATACACCACCCTTCTGCTAGGGTCCCTGAACCCTTCCAGGAAGGCCTCTGGACAGAATTAGTTTAAGATGACATCAGGCTAGCTGCCTTCCAAAGGGTCCACATCTGGTTCCCAGAAAACCTACCCCTTGACCCCAAACTGCTGAAAGTGCAGCTTGCAACCATGGTGGGCCACTCTCCTGTCCACCACAAGAGGGCAGCACCAGCCACAGCTGCCCACCTTTTTTTTTTTTTTTTTTTTTTTTCACTTTCTTTCTTTTTTTTCCCCCTCTCTGGTAAATGGCAAGTTTAATAAGCAAGAAAACTTACATATGAGGGCTTGCCTTGGGCAGCCACAGGGACAAGTAAATTCCCGCCCACCAGAGTCTTAAAAGTTTATAAAATCACATATTTAGTCCAGATGGTCTCAACACCTTATTTTCTTAAGGTTATGTCCTTGGAACTGTTCCTAGTGTGGGAATGGCAGGTGGAATGTAAATGCCAAGGACAGGAGAGGGGGTGAGGAGCCTCCGATTGCCTGGGTCCAGCCCAAAGGTCAACTGGCAGTCACACCCTTGCCCTCTCAATGACTTCCTCCAACAAAATCTCATTATCCCGAATGGGATTACATGGTCACTTTTACTGCAAGGAATGAGGGTCAACTGAGTTTTTGCCAAAAGGGAACAAGATCATCCTGATTAGATTCAATCAATCTCTGTTCAGCAGGTGGGAATGGGCCATCTCTATGTAGAACGCCAAAATGGAAATTTGGGGGGCATCCGGAGATCTCAAGCCAGGCCAGACACCTAATTTATTGACACTGGCTTTCATGGGGCTCGTACTACTGGCTCACAGGCATCAGACATTGCCCAGGTCCCCAGGGGGAGCCAGAGCAAAGTCACCTTGGCAGGCAGTGCGTGGTGACTGTGGCCACAGGTAGGTTTATGAGTCTCTTCTTCAGGAATTTCCAGGTATTGGAGCAAGAAGATTTTTACAGGATGGATAAGAGACGTTGTGTGAGTAAATGAAGAAAATAGCAATGGTGGGCTAACGTGAATGTCCCTTCGCAGGCTCCTGAGACCTGGTAACACCTGGGTCATGGTGAGTAGGGTCTGTGGGCTCTGAGGTTATGTATCCACGGAGCTGAGGGATGAAGGTGGGAGGCTCCAGAGAATTTTAAGAGGAAGACTGCAGTTCCCTTTGATGGATGGCCCGGGTTGGTAGCAGGTTGATGGATAAGATGACCTCACCATGATAAATTTCCAAGTCTAAAATTGAAGCCAAAAAAAAACCTCATTTCCTCCTATAGATAGATAATAACGGCTAATCTCAACTTTGCTCGACTTGATTTCACTTAGGCAAGACCAGATTTTTTTTTTCTGATTTTTCCCAGGCAAGCTTCATTCATTTATCATTATTGAACAAGTCTTTTTATTATTATTCAGGTATAATTAACATACAGTGTTATAATAGTTTCAGGTGTACAATATGATTCAGTAATTCTATAAATTTCTCAGTGTTCATCAAGATAAATATACTCTTAATTTCCTTTATTTTGCCCATCCCCCCAACCACCTCCCCTCTCGCAACCACCAGTTTGTTCTCTGTATTTAAAAGTCTGTATTTTTTGCTTGTCTCTTTTTCCTTTTGTTCATTTGTTTTGTTTCTTAAATTCCACATATAAGTGAAATCATCTAGTATTTGTCTTTCTCTGGCCGACTCATTTCACTTATTATTCCCTCTAGGTCCATCCATGTTGCCAATGGCAAAATTGCATTCTTTTTTATGGATGAGTAATATTCCTCTGTGTGTGTGTGTGTGTGTGTGTGTGTGTGTGTGTGTATCACATTTTCTTTATCCGTTCCTCTGTGGGTTGACGCTGGTGTTGCTTCCATGCCTTAGCTATTGCGAATAATGCTGCAATAAACACAGGGGTACATACATCTTTTTAAATGAGTGTTTCATTTTCTTCGGGTAAATGCCTAGTAGTGGAATTACTGAATCGTATAGTAACTCTATTTTTAACCTTTTGAGAAACCTCCCTACTGTTTTCCCCAGGCTGCCCCAGTTTGCATTCCCACCAGCAGTGTACAAGGGTTCCTTTTTCTCCACATCCTCACCAACACTTGTTATTTCTTGTGCTTTTTATTTTAGCCATTCTGACTCACGGGAGTTTTAATTGGCATTTTTGCAAATTGCGTCTTTTGGCAATCAGTATGTCTTCTTTGGAAAAATGACTATTCAGGTCCTCTGTCTATTTTTAAATTGGATTTTTTTTTGGTGGGGCGTTGCATTGCATAAGTTCTTTATATATTTTGGATATTAATCCCTTCTCAGATATATCATTTGCAAATATCTTCTCCCATTCAGTAGGTTGCCTTTTTTTGTTGGTGGTGGTTTCTTTCACTGTGTAAAAGTTTTTTTAGTCCCAGTAGTTAAATTTTGCTTTTGTTTCCTTTGCCTGAGAAGACATAGTCAAAAAAATATTTCTACAGCTGATGTCAAAGAAATTATTGCCTATGTTCTCTTCTAGGATTTTTATGGTTTCTGGTCTCATAGTTAGGTCTTTAATCCATCTTGAATTTATTTTTGCATATGGTATAAGAAAGTGGTACAGGGGCACCAGAGTGGCTCAGTTGGTTAAGTGTCTGCCTTCAGCTCAGCTCATGATCCGGGAGTCCTGGGATGGAGCCCCATGTTGGGCTCCCTGCTCAGTGGAGAGCCTGCTTCTCCCTCTGCCTGCTGCTCCCCTGTTTGTGTGCTCTCTCTCTCTCACTCTCACTCTATCTCAAATAAATAGATAAAATCTTTTTTTTTTAAGTGGTACAGTTTCATTCTTCTGCATGTTGCTGTCCAGTTTTCCTTACATCATTTGTTGAAGAGACTATCTTT
Source organism: Ursus maritimus (assembly GCF_017311325.1). NCBI lineage: Eukaryota > Metazoa > Chordata > Mammalia > Carnivora > Ursidae > Ursus > Ursus maritimus. The sequence continues at coordinate 7,311,393 of NW_024424341.1, read as the reverse complement.
TCCCCATTCTTGCCTTTTTTGTTGTAGATTAATCGGCCATATAAGCATGGGTTTATTTCTGGGCTCTCCATTCTGTTGCATCGATCTATGTGTCTATGGTTGTGCCAGTACCATACTGTTTTGATTACTACAGCTTTGTACTATATCTTGAAATCTGGGATTGTGATACCTCCAGCTTTGTTCTTTGTCAAGATTGCTTTGGCTGAATTATTCAGGGTCTTTTGTGGTTCCATACAAATTTTAGATTATTTGTTCGAGTTCTATGAAATACGTTGTTGCTATTTTGATAGGGATTGCATTAAATGTGCAGATTGCTTTGGGCAGTATGACATCAATATTGGTTCTTGCAACGCATGACAGACTCTTTTGCTTTTAGACTCTCTAAACACAAGTCAAAGTCCAGATCCAATTTCCCTAGTTCTAGGAGACACACGCCATGCTACTAAACGGTGCGCTTGAACCTCCTCTTACATGGTCTGAGGTGAGAAGGAAGCATCTCGTCCCCCACTCTGAGCGGGTAGGAGAAACCTCTCAGCTGAGGTGCACTCTCCAAACACTCCCTCTCACCTGTCCCACATCCCAACTTCTCCTTACGTAGCCCAGAGGTAGTAGAGAGCCGTGCTGACAAAACCAGGTTCGCAATCTGTCGTCTTATCTTACACAGGTGGTTTGGTCCCCCCGCTTAGATTATAAGACTCCTGGCACCAGTTGGTCAGTTCTCAACCTTTGGCATCTCTGCTGGGACTCAGAGACAAAAAAAAAAAAAAAAAAAGATCACATAAGAAGGATTGGCTCTGATGGCCTAAGAGAGGGAAGAATGAAGAGAATGAAGCTCTCTGCAGGCTGATGTTTACGAATGCTTGCTGTGTGGAAACCGTTATACTAAGTACTTTGTATGACTTACTTCACTTAATCCTCACACCAAGATCCTATCACCCCCATTTTACAGATGAAGAAATTGAGGCTGAGAGATTAAGCAATTTGCTCGGGGTCACACAGGAAATGGCCGAGTTTTGATTCACATAAAGGCAGTCCACTCAGTAGTTACAGTTTGGGGTTACAGCCAGAGCCTGAATTGTTCTGTATACTAGAAGGGAGAGACATCTGGGGGCGCCTGGGTGGCACAGCAGTTAAGCATCTGCCTTCGGCTCAGGGCGTGATCCCGGCGTTATGGGATCGAGCCCCACGTCAGGCTCCTCTGCTATGAGCCTGCTTCTTCCTCTCCCACTCCCCCTGCTTGTGTTCCCTCTCTCGCTGGCTGTCTCTATCTCTATCGAATAAAAAAAACAAAACAAAACAAAACAAAAAAAAGAAGGGAGAGACATCTGAAGTGAGGAGGGAAGGAGGAGGGAATGCCAATGCAGCCAAGAGCTGTGGTGAAGAGAAATTTCTGAGAAGGAGGTTTAGCTGGTTTGCCACGGGATGGGATGTGCGGTGTAAAGCCCCTCCTCTCTTGCCCCTGTGAAGACTTCAGCAAAGTGCAGATTGCTCCCTGAGGGCAAGTGCTGAGTCCACATTTGGACTGGTGCAGGGTGAGAAAGAGAGGCGGCCTCAGGCAAGGAGTCAGAAGGAAGGGACTGCTGGCACCCATCTTTTGTTTTACCTTCAAGTCATAGTTTTCTGGTATACACCACCACTTCAGTCATAGAGACTTGGAGTTTTCAAAATTTTGTATTCATTCTTTTTTAAGGTGCTTTTGAAAGTTATCACTCAACAGTGACAGTTCGTCAGAGAAAACATGGGCAAGCCAAAAGGATAAAACAGAAATGATTCTTGATCACACTTTCCAGAGATAATCACGCTAAGCTTCTGATCTCCATCGTCTCACACTTTATCTACACAAATATATCTTTCTTTAGTTTTATTTAAAAATGGGATCCCACTCTTATATGGTTTTGTAATCTACCTTTTAAACTTAAGGAATTTTATGGGCATCCCTTTAATAAAAACTCCTTCAACATTTTACCACCTGCATTACAGCCATTTCACGAAAGAACAAAGAAATATAGTTAATGAAACTCCAACCGTTATTTGTGTGTAGTTTCCAATATTTCACCCTTTCAAACAATGCTCTGGTGAGCACAGTCACGGCTAATACTCTGTGTACGGCCTGAATTGTTCTGTTGGGGTGCGTTCCTAAATCAGGATTTCCAGATTAAAGGATGCGAACACTTTTGAGGTTTTTGAGACAAATTTCTTTGGCTAATTCTTGACTCTCCTTGCTAATAATTTTCTATCTGAAAAGGTAGAAAGAGAAGAAATATTTTTTCTGATTCTAATTCTGAACAGTAAGGAAACACCAGTTAGTGGTGCAGTAAGAGAAGTAATAGAATCTTAGAAGAAAGTAATAGACTCTTAGAAGAAAGGGCCAGATCACGTTAGCAATAGGACGACTTAGAGGAAGGGTCATACATGTAGTCAGCTGTCTGCATTAGATTTCAAAAAGGCAGCAGGGAAAGAGGGGGTGGAAAAATTACAATCCCTTGCATGAAGATGTGAGAGAGTGTAGATTTCATAGAATGATTTATAATTACAGTCCCTTGGATAAAGATTGTGAGCGGCTATATATTTTATTAAATGATTTTTTTTAATGTAACTGTCTCCTTACAAATAATCCCAAGAAGAGAACGGGGGGGGGGGTAGCAGAAGACAGATGGTAAACCTGTTCAGGCAACTTCTTATGAGGACTTTTAAGAGGAATGTTTAAGGCACTTTCACAGTCCTTTGTGATTAGTTCACTCTGGGAGATGGGGAAAAGAGAAAGTTTATTCATGGATTACAGTAGAAAAAACACGAGTAACAATTTTTAATTAGTCATTGCCTAAAGAATGTTTTAGTCTTGATGCAGTACTAGGTTAAATGACATCCCCTCCCTTAAAATTCATATCCTCCCGAGACCTCAGCACAGACAATGATGTTGTGATATGATAAGTATATATTTGGTCTTTGTTCCACGTTCTTGAGGCTCCTAAAACCCTTGCAGTCTTCTGAGCGCGGGGGTGAGAAGAGTGTCTCTTGTTATTCACAATAAGCACCTTTCAACCACACCTGAGCTTCCGCTGATGCGGTGATTCAGCAGGTGCTTAGATCGCTTCCAAATGGGGCTGCTTGCCAGAGGAGCTAACCATGTGATTAGAGGGCTGGAACTTTCAAGCCCACCCCCAGACCTCCAGGAAGAGGACAGGGGCTGAGACTGAGTTCAATTGCCAATGACCAATAATTTACTCAATTATGCCTGTGTAAGGCAACCTCTTTAAAAACCAGAGACAAAGGGGTTTGGAGAGTTTCTGGGTTAGTGAATACCTAGAGGGGCTGGGAGTGGAGAACGAGGAGACAGCCTGGCAGCTCTGCCCCCCTTTCCTATACCTCACCTGCTGCATCTCTTTCATTTAGCTGTTCCTGAGTTGTAGCCTTTATTTTTATTTATTTTTATTTTTTATTATGTTATGTTAGTCACCATACAGTACATTGTAGCCTTTAAATAAACCAGTAATAGTAAGTAAAGTGTTTTTCTGAGTTCTGAGAGCCATTCCAGAAAATTACTGATGCTAGTTAACAAACGAGCCCTACCACCTGGAGGGCAGGGAGAGACCGAAGGAAGAGGCAGGCCACTCCAGATTGGTAGGTGACAGTCTTAATAAGCAAGGGAACTTACCTACAAGGTTTGTCTTGGGCATCCACAAGAGGAGTAGATCTCCACACCTACCGATCAGAATCTGAAATGTTTATACAGAGGCCTTAACTGGGTTCAGTCGTGTACTCAGTCCAGAGGGTCTCAACAACACCTTGCTCTCTCAAGGTTATGTCCTTGGAACAGTTTCCAGTGTGGGAATAGTAGGCAGAGGGTACACTCCCAGGACGAAGGACAGGGAAGGGGGGAAGGAGCCTCTGATGACACAAGTCCAGCCTGAGGGTCGACCGGTGGTCACATCCTCTTAACTATGTCCTCCAACAATTGAATCCAAGGAGAGGGTTGTGGGAACCCCTGACGTATAGCCAGTTGGTCAGATATAGGACTTACAAATAGCTTCTGAAGTAGGGAAGAAGGGAATCTTATGGGACTGAGCCCTTCAACCGCAGGGTCTGCACCAACTCCAGGTAATTAGTGTTAAAATGAACTAAGTTCTAGACACTCAGTTGGTGTCCATCGAAAATTAGAAAATTGCTTGCCGTGGAAACATTTGGTGTCAGAGAGTTGTGAGCAGAGAAAGTTTTTCCTTTAGCAACCTTATTTGAAAATAAGGTCTTCACAGATATAATTAGTTAAGATGAGGTCATAATGGATCACAGTAGGTTCTAAATCCAGTGACCAGTGTCCTTATAAGAAGGCCCTATGAAGACACAGAACCAGAGAGGAAAGAGGATCATGAGACAGTGATGGCAGAGTGATGAGTCCATAAGCCAAGGAACACCCAGGAGTGCCAGCAACCCCAAGCAGTGAGGAGAAGGCGTGGAAAAGATTCTCCCTCAGAGCCTCCAGAAGGAGCCAACCTTGCTGATCCTTCAGTTTTGGACTTTCAGCTGCCAAAACAGTGAGAATAAATTTCTGGTTTTTTTTTTTTTTTTTTAAGATTTTATTTATTTATTTGACAGAGAGAGAGACAGCCAGCAAGAGAGGGAACACAAGCAGGGGGAGCGGGAGAGGAAGAAGCAGGCTCACAGCAGAGGAGCCCGATGTGGGGCTCGATCCCAGAACTCCGGGATCACGCCCTGAGCCAAAGGCAGACGCTGAACGACTGAGCCACCCAGGCGCCCCTAAATTTCTGTTGTTTTAAGCCACCCAGTTTGTGGTTATTTGCTGCAACGGCTGCAGGAACTAATACAGATGTTAGTGAATCCCCCCCCTCCCAGCAAGATACAAATGTCAAGTCAATAACTATTCGGTCCCCACAAATGATGAGGACATTTTTAAAGTAAATAAGCTATGAGAATTAAGCTCCTACCTCTGATGGGAGAGACAGGCCAGCAAAAAGCTGGCCCTGTTTCGGATGGATGGGGGAAATTCCATAAGAAGACCAGCCCACAGGATCAGCTGTGGATTCCTTGACACCATTCCCCTGCTTGTGCGGATGATTCTGGAAGACCAAATGACCTCCTGACTCTCCAAAACAAATACCCCTAGCAGGGACCCAGCTCAAGGCAAGCCACAGACCGAGAAGAATCACTAACGCTGCAGGCATCTCAAAGTCATCCATCCCCAGGAAGAGCATCTTGACCTCAGCACATCCTACTAGGAACAGGACATATGTGGCATGGTGATGGGTGCCTCTCCCACCTTCTTTTGTATTGGGGGAAGTGAGGACAGCTAAGCACATGGGAGCTGCCTGAATTTGAATCTTAGCCATGTCACTTTAAAACTCTATGACATCACACAAATTAGATTCTTTGTGCCTCAGTTTCTTTGTCTATAGAATGAGGTTAATACTGCTTAATGTTGTTGAAAGTTTAAAAGAAATAGTGCACACAGAGCACTTACCGTGGTGCCTGGTGTAAGCACTCAAAGAACATTAACCGTGATGTGCATCAAGCATCGTTTGCATTCAGTAAGCCCCTGCTTTCTTCTAATGCTTCGTGTCGAGAGCCTACTAGCTAATGGGGCTGGGCTGGGGAGAGCTGGGAAAGCTGCTATCCTCCTCCGTCAATTCATCCAGCTACTCAGGAGGCAAAAAAAAAAGAAAAGAAAAGAAAAGAAAAGAAAGAAAGAAAGAAAGAAAGAAAGAAAGAAAGAAAGAAAGAAAGAAAGAAAGAAACCCTGTAAGAGGTTCACACACACAATGTAAGAGGAAGAACATATAACCAAGAACAAATACAAAAGAGTGGAAAAATCTTAACAGTATCAGGAAGAGCCCTTCTCATGAACAAAACTTGCACACGAAGAATTAGAAAATAGAAGAGTTTGAAGACCGTGTTTGAAACAAGATACACCTGTAAGGAACAAACAGGAGGCTAATGACACAATATTAACATGAAACAGAAGGAAAGGGGACACACTCAACCTTAATTTTACAAGACCCAGGTTTGCTTGCACACGGTTCCACTTAGAGCAGGCAGAACACCCACTGTCTGGAGGGAAATGAAGCCTAAATAGCTAAGGAAACTGTAAGCAAGCACTAGGCCCAGAGCAAGGACATCTCAGGGTCACAAGGGACTTTCAGGCCTGGCTGCAAGACTTGACAGTAGATTGAGGAATGATGACGTTCTGAGGTGCTACCAGATAAGACAGAGAAGAGTGTCCCGATCTTTGAAATGAGTACGGCTGTGAAAGATTCTACAGCCTGGAGAACTGAATGCCAAGCCTGCACATTTTAGAATGTGCACACGAAGGGGAAAATGTGATCAGCTGGAGCGTGGGTTCACCTGTGAGTAGGTGATACTTTCAGCCCTGGAAACCCTATTTGGTTAAGCCCATTTAAACCTTCACACCCCCTCTTCTGTATCTCTGCAACTCAGGCCCTATTATCTATTAATGTGATAGGCAGAATAATGGCCCCACAAAGATGCCCCTATCCTGATCCCCAGAATCTGTGAATACGTATGTGACATGGCAAGAGGGAATTAAGGTTGTAGATAGAATCGAGATTGCTAGTCAATCTTCAGATGACCTTGAGATGGGAAGATTATCCTAGATTATCTGGGTGGACCCAATGTAATGACAAGATTCCTTATAAGCGGAAGGCACGAACTTCAGAGAAAGAAAATGTGATGGCAGAAGCAGAGGTGGGAGAGATGCACTTTGAAGATGGAGGAAGGGGCCACAAGCCAGGAAAGGCATGTGGCCTCTAGAAGCTGGGAAAAGACAAGGAAACGGATTCTCCCCTGGAGCCTCCAGAAGGAACACAGTTCTGTCAACACCTTGATTTTAGCCCATAAGACCCACCTCAGACTTTTGATCTTCAGAACTGTAAGACAATAAATTTGTGTTGCTTTAAGCCACTACATTGTCTGAATTTGTTACAGCAGTGATAGGAAACTAATACAACTGGTTTCTGCATTGTCATGTAATTATTTTCTAATCAGTGAACACGGCCTCTCTTTCTGCCTCTGATCCTTCTCCTTGTTTCTCCACATGGCTTTCTCTGTCAGACTGAAACAAAAGCTGAGGTTAGCCCTGAGCTCACATCTCCCCAGTGCAGCTCCCAGAGAGGTGATGACGTTCTTCTCTTACTTCCGATTCAAATTCTCCCACAGAAGCGCTCTGCTTGGCATGCCTGGGAAGGGGACCTGTAACGTGCAGTTCCCCCAGAACCTCTTGGTTAGAAGTGGGAGGCAGATGGGGCGCCTGGGTGGCTCAGTCGTTAAGCATCTGCCTTCGGCTCAGGGCGTGATCCCAGGGTCCTGGGATCGAGCCCCACATCAGGCTCCTCTGCTGGGAGCCTGCTTCTTCCTCTCCCACTCCCCCTGCTTGTGTTCCCTCTCTCGCTGGCTGTCTCTATCTCTGTCGAATAAATAAATAAAATCTAAAAAAAAAAAAGAAGTGGGAGGCAGGGAAGTAAAGCAGTTGCCTGAAAGAGACAAGGTAGTAGCACCACAAGAAAAGAGGGGTGCAGATGGCCACTTTCCTCCCTGAGCATCAGGGCTGCATGGAAAGCTCTTTCAAGGACCCTTTCCATCCTCTCTGGCTCAGGACCCTACACCAGATTTGACTCCCAGTGGAGGCTCAGCAGCAGCTACTGATCCATGGGCTCCCATCCTGGTGGGCTATGCCAATCGGTAAGGTTTGCTCCCAGACAGAGAGGAGGGAAAGCGTTGTCTGCAGTGGGGGCCGGGGGGAGGGGGCTGGCCAGGGCACCGTTCCTGCTCTTGGGGGCCAGTCTCAATTCTGAACTGTCAGGAGTTCATAACTGATTCAAGCAGGGAACCAGTTTAATCTCAGCCATTATGTCATCCACCACTTTGTAATCAATTATTAATTAGGGTCATTCCTTGAACCTGTTAAGCCTGCGAGTTGAAACTGCCACACGTGTGTTTTAAAGAGAAAAGAACTCAAGATTGCAAAGTGGTAGGTCTTGCTGTCCAGGGTGGAAGAATTCTTTCACATGTCTTCATGGCCCCTTCCCATGGACTCACTCACTGAAGGCTGTCTACCTGCTCCCTCAGATGGCCCCTCTCTCAGGAGGGTTCTCTCATCGAAAATGAGCTGTTGAGCCTGTGGACCCTTGAGCAAGGTCTGGCCGGTGTTCAGTGTAGCATAGCCCATGAAGCATGGGTAATCAACATGAGAGAGCATCCCTGTGGAGGAAGTCAACCTGGGGCAGAACTTGCCCCCCCCCTCCAGGCACATGTGAAGCCACAGTGGGGAGACCAGCCACCGAGTCCCAGAGGAGTTTCCTAAGCATAAGCCTCTAAGACAGCAAGGTCAGAGGTCAGACAGGTTAACAGCAGTGAAAGACAAAGAACAGAGCCAAACTTGGGGTCGAGCCACCATAAGAAGAAGCTGGGTAATATGGATCTGGCAAAGGAAGGTCCAGAATAGTTCTGCAGAGGCACTATAGATATGAGTGGCGGCATTGGGTGTGAAGCCTGGGAACACTTGCATGACTTAACATTTTCTTTTAAGATTTTAATTTTTTAAAATTTATTTGAGAGAGAGAGAACGTGCGTGCGTGCACATATGTGATTGGGGGGAGGGGCAGAGACAGAGAATCTCAGGCAGACTCCACACTGAGTGAAGAGCCAGACATGGGGCTCGATCCCACAACCCATGAGATCATGACCTGAGCCAAAACCAAGAGTTGGACGCTTAACCAACTGAGCCAGCCAAGTGGCCCATGTAACATTTTCTTTTAAGGGGAACAGATATTACAGAGTTTCCACTGTGCAATTTAATAGTTTTTCTTTTCCCCTTTGTTCCTTTCTTTATTCTGTCTTGTCCTCCATCCTTTCCCCTCTGCCTCCACCTTCCCTATTCCTTCCACAAGCATTTACTGAGGGTCTCTTTCATGCCTGTGTTACAAGATTATGGTATAGAGAGCTTGGATTCTTCTTTGAATGGATGCCCAAGAGTGTCAGTTATTTAAAATTCAATACCTGTAAACAGCTTGTGAGCATACCATATTTTAGTGCCTGTCTGTATTTAGTCAAATACTGAGAACATATGTCTCTTTGTAAATCTACTCCCAGGACTGTTAAGAGTGATTCAGAAAACACTCTGAAATGTGCCAGCTTCCACGTCTCCCTTCTAGTGGAAAGGATTTACTCAGAAAGTGCTCACTTACTCCGGCACAGACCTGCCCCACCTCTCCATCCTCCCTCACCAGCCTCTGGCCCCAAAGAAGGAAGCACTCACAGCTCAGCCTCCTCAACGAAGTGAAGAGAAGTGCACACTCATGGCAACTATCCATCTCTGGCATTTAATAACGATGCTTCCAAGAATGAAGTAAAAAGTGCCATGTGACACTGCAGAAAAACAAAGGCACTAAAATTTAAGAGGAGAATAAAATTTGTTTATGGACCTCACTAAAAAAAAAAAAAAAAAAAGTCACTGACTATGAAGTCTAGAGACCCACGCTCCTGCTGTTGTTGGGGACTTTTTGAGGGGTGGGGGGATGCCTGTGCTATAGTTTCTGGGTGGAATAGTAGCTTCTTGTTGTTTTAAGGAGTTTTGCTCAAATCAAAAATTTTTTCAGTGGACATAATTTAACCAGTCATTTATCAACAACCTAGGAAATCCTGAAGACGTAGACTGCTTGAACAGGGCATTCTTGAGGCTTTAAGCATGAATTTCATAGAATGCTCTAGTGAGTTTTATGGAATAATAATTATCATTTATTGAGTGGCTACACCATTGCAAGCATTTTCATATATTATTTCCTTTAAGTCTTAGAGCAATTCTCAAAGTAGTTCTCATTTTCCACCCTTCACAGATAAGGGAGTTGAGGTTCAGAGACAATAAGGAACTCTAGTAAGTGATGGAGCCAAGACTCAGATGTCGGTCTGCATAACTTCAGAGCCTGTGCTCCCTCTGTTTATTGCTTTCCAAGTGCACTGTTCTGACTGGGCTCCCTGGAATGTTTTAATGGAGCATTGTGGGAGGGCCCAGACAGACCAAAGTGCACTGCTGTGGCAAGTGGCTCCCACAGGATGGATCCTGACTTACTGCAACACTCATTCCCCACAGAAGGTTTGCAGAGCTGCCCTCTGTTGGACCAAAAGAGATGAACTGCATTGCTCTAAAGTGTAGGTATCCACCCAATGACAAGAGCTCCCAAATATCAACAAGGAGACGTGCAAATACCTAGCCTATCCAATTTGGATCAAGGTATTTTTCTCATCCCAATTTTATTATTTATCTTGTCTCAAAATGCTTGGGCTTGTGTGTGTGTGTGTGTGTGTGTGTGTGTTTTGGTCTGGTTTTTTAGAGGGGGAGGCAGAGGGAGAGAGAGAATCTTAAGCAGGCTCCATGCCCAGCATGGAACTTGATGTGGGGCTTGATCTCACAACCCTGAGATCATGACCTCGGCTGAAATCAAGAGTTGGGTGCTTTACTGACTGAGCCACCAAAGCCACCTAAGTGCCCCTCAAAATGCTTGCTAATCTTAATTCTTCACAGGATCACCTAGCCAATCTGAAACTATTTTTCTGCCCTTTCTCTTCTTTTCATATAATTAATATCTACTGAGTGCCAACTGTGTCAAGTACTCAAAAAGAGTTTCTTTCTCTTTTCATTCATGTCTTTCATTTAACAATCTTGTGGAGTAGATATTAGCATATTTTCAGAATAGCAAATAAGTGTTACCTTGCGTATCAACTCCGTATTTATTCAAAGAGTACTCACTGAGCATTAACTATATAAGAAAAAATGTTGTAGGCCCTATTCTAATTTCTTAGAATAAAATAGTAGACAAAGCAGATGTTTATGGTTATTTACTTCTATATAACAAACCTCCCAAAACGTATCAGCTTAATGAAGGAAAATTCAAGAAGACCTAAATAAATGGAAATATGTGCCCGTGGACTGAAAGACTTAATTAAGCTATTGTAAGATGTCAGTTCTCCTCAAATTGATCTATAGATTAAATGCAATCCCAATTAAAATCCCAAAAGGTGTTTTTGTAGACATTGACAGGCTGATTCTAAATTTAGTGGAAAAGCAAAGACTCTAAGAGAACCAAGCAATCTTGAAAAGGAAGAACAAAGTCGGAGACTCACACTACCTGACTTTAAGACTTACTATAAAGTTACCGTAATCAAGACAGTGTGACACGAGTGTTAGGACAAATAGATCAGTAGAACAGAGTAGGGATTCCAGAAATAGGCCTTCATTTTATGGCTAACTGACAAATGTGACAAGATAATTGAATAGAGAAAAGATACTCTTTACAATAGTGCCAGAATAACTCAAATTCAAAATCATAAACCTCAGTGCATACCTGTACGATATTAAAAAAAAACTGAAATGGATCATTGATCCAAATATAAAACCTAAAACTCTAAAATTTCTTCTTTTAAAACATTTTAAGTATTTTATTTATTTCTTTTTTTAATAATAATTTTCTATTATGTTATGTTAGTCACCATACAGTACATCCCAAGTTTTTGATGTAAAGTTCCATGATTCATTACTTGCGGATAACACCCAGTGCACCATGCCATACGTGCCCTCCTTACTACCCATCACCGGCCTATCCCGATCCCCCACCCCCCTCCCCTCTGAAGCCCTCAGTTTGTTTCCCAGAGTCCATAGTCTCTCACGGTTCATTCCCCCTTATTTTTACCCCCTCTTCCTTCTTCCCTTTCTTCTCCTACCGATCTTCCTACTTCTTATGTTCCATAAACGAGTGAAACCATATGATAATTGTCTTTCTTTGCTTGACTTATTTCCCTTAGCATTATCTCCCCTAGTCCCATCCATGTTGCTGCAAATGTTGTGAAATCGTTCTTTTTGATGGCTGAGTAATATTCCATTGTCTATATGGACCACATCTTCTTAATCCAGTCATCTGTTGAAGGGCATCTCGGCTCCTTCCACAATTTAGCTATTGTGGACAATGCTGCTGTGAACATTGGGGTGCATATGGCCCTTCTCTTCACTATGTCTGTATCTTTGGGGTAAATATCCAGTAGTGCAATTGCTGGATCATAGGTTAGCTCAATTTTTAACTTTTTAAGGGGCCTTCACACTGTTTTCCAAAGTGGCTGTACCAACTTGCATTCCCACGAACAATGTAAGAGGGATCCCCTTTCTCCACATCTTCTCCAGCAATTATTGTTTCCTGCCTTGTCAATTTTTGCCATTCTAACTGGTGTAAGGTGGTATCTCAAACTCAATACACATGAAACAAATAAATCAAAAAATGGGCAGAAGATATGAACAGACACTTTTCCAATGAAGACATACAAATGGCTAACAGACACATGAAAAAACGTTCAAAATCATTATCTATCAGGGAAATTCAAATTAAAACTCTAAAATTTCTAATAAAAATATAAGAGAAAATCTTCATGGTCTTGACTCAGGCAAAGATTTCATAAATATATAGCACAGTAATCCATAACCAATTTGAAAATCCAAACATCAAAATTAAAATATCTGCTCTTCAAAAGGCAGATAAGAAAATGAAAAGACAAGCCACACACAAGGAGAAAATATTTGCAAAACACGTATCAGATAAAGGACTTCTATCCAAAATATAAAAAAAGAACACTTACAATAGAAGTTTTTGCAAATGGCAAAGAATTTGAACAGACACTTCAATAAACAAGATACATAAATAGAAAAGCATATGAAAAGATGTGTGACATCGTCAGTCATTAGGAGAATGCAAATTAAAACCACAGTGAGACAGAACTACATACTCTTTAGAATGGCTAAAAAATGAACTAAGTGCAGAGTATAGGCAAGGATGAGAAGCAACAGGAAGCCTCACACATCGCTGGTGGAAGATGGCACAGTCACTTCGGAAAATAGTTTGTCGGCTTCTTACAAAGTTAAACATACACATACTCTAGGACCCACCAATCCCCACTCCTAGATATTTACCCAAAAGAAATCAATCATGTGCACACAAATACCTATACACAAATCTTTATAGCAGCTTTGTTAATAACAACCACAACAGGGGCGCCTGGGTGGCACAGCGGTTAAGCGTCTGCCTTCGGCTCAGGGCGTGATCCCGGCGTTGTGGGATCGAGCCCCACATCAGGCTCCTCTGCTATGAGCCTGCTTCTTCCTCTCCCACGCCCCCTGCTTGTGTTCCCTCTCTCGCTGGCTGTCTCTATCTATGCTGAATAAATAAAAAATGTTAAAAAAAAATAACAACCACAACAAAATATCCATAAACTGGTAATTGGATAAAAATCCAGGGTTCATCCATACAAAGGAATTATATCCAGAAATAAAAAGCAACAAACAATTGGGTGCCTGGATGGTTCAGTCAGTTAAGCATGGGGCTCTTGATTTCGGCTGAGATCATGATCTCAGGGTTGTGAGATCGAGCCCTGCATTGGGTTCTGTGCTGAGCATGGAGCCTGCTTAAGATTCTCTCTCTTCCTCTCCTTCTACCCCGCCCCCGCCCCCTCTCCCTCTCTTCTCTCTCTAAAAAGCACACCAAAAAAAGTAACAGGGGCGCCTCAGTGGCTCAGTTGGTTAAGCGTCTGCTTTCTGCTCAGGTCACGATCTCAGGGTCCTGCGATCAAGTCCCACATCGGGCTCCCTGCTCAGTGAGGAGCCTGCTTCTCCCTCTCCCTGCTTGTGCTCTCTCTCTTTCTGTCAAATAAATAAATAAAATCTTTTTTAAAAAAAGTACTATAGGGATAGAAATCACATCAGCGGTGTTAGAGACTGGGAGTGAAGGTAGGAATTGAGAGGATTACAAGAGAAATTTGGGGGGTGATGTGGTGGTTACACAACTTTATGCATTTGTCATAATAGTATCTTTTTAAAAATATACATTTCTAATTTTTGCTATACCTAGAAATATAATTGATTTTTATATATTTGTCTTAGACCCAGCAAACACTGAACTTTCCTGTTAGTGTTAATGGTTTCAATCTAGATGCTCTTGGAGTTCCTACGTAGACAATTATATAACTTGCGAATTATAAGCGTTGCATTACTTCCTTTTAAATCCTCATATTTTTTACTTGATCTTTTTAAATTATAGTGGCTAAGCCCTCCGATAAAATGTTATCTCTGAACTAAACAGGAATGTTTCTAACATTTTTACCATTAACTATGATATTTTCCATAAGTTTTTAGAATACATTATCAAATTCAGGGTGCTTTCTTATATGCCTAGTTTGCTATGAACTTATATTATGAACGGATGTTGAATTTTTATTAAATCTTTTTTTGCCACTTATTTTGGTGATCATGAGACTTGTTTCTTTTACGATGTTAGTGTGATAAACTACATGAAAGATTTTCTGACATAAAATTCCCAAAATAAAGTCTTCTTGGTCATAATTGAACTTAGTCATTATTGATTCACAAATTCGAAGAGACCAAAGTCACGCCATACATCTTTTCTGACCACAATGCTCTGCAACTACAAATCAAACCACAAGAAAAAATCTGAGAGCACAGATACATGGAGGGTAAATAACATGCTAGGAACGGTGAAGGTGCCGACCAAGAAATCAGAGAGGAAATAAAAAAATACATAGTTACTGTTGGTTCAAATTGCTTTGCTATTAATTTATTTAGAATTTTTGCAGTTATGTTTATAGTTGTCATCAAACCATAATTTTTGTATTCTGTTCATGTATTTTATCAAAATTATAACAGAAGTTAGAGAGCTTTTCATCCCTACGATTATGTGGGACAATTTACATAAAATTGAAATCATGTGTTCCTTAAAATTTGACAAAATTCACTTAAGAACCTAACTTGGAGAATTTTTTAAATAAACAGATTTATATTACTATTTCAATTTCTTTAATGATTACAAGTCTGTTCAGGTTTTCTATTTTATCTTGAATCAGTTTCTAAAAAGATATGCATTTCTTGTATAAGTTTTCAGAGGCATTGGCATAAATTTGCTAATAGTATTTTTTTTTAAAGATTTTATTTATTTATTCGACAGAGATAGAGACAGCCAGCGAGAGAGGGAACACAAGCAGGGGGAGTGGGAGAGGAAGAAGCAGGCTCATAGCGGAGGAGCCTGATGTGGGGCTCGATCCCATAACGCCGGGATCACGCCCTGAGCCGAAGGCAGACGCTTAACCGCTGTGCCACCCAGGCGCCCCTGCTAATAGTATTTTCATTTGATTTTTTCTCATCTCTACTGAGTCCGTAATTATGCTTCCTTTTTCTTTTTTTTTTTTTTAAAGATTTTATTTATTTATGTGACAGAGACAGCCAGCAAGAGAGGGAACACAAGCAGGGGGAGTGGGAGAGGAAGAAGCAGGCTCCTACTGGAGGAGCCTGACGTGGGGCTAGATCCCAGGAATCTGGGATCACGCCCTGAGCCGAAGGCAGCCGCTTAACGACTGAGCCACCCAGGCACCCCTATGCCTCCTTTTTCAGGCCAAGTATTTTTTGTAAACTCTATTTTTTATCTTGATTGAATTGACCAGAGGTTTTTCTGTTTTATTAAGCTTCTCAAAAAACTGACTTTCAGGTGCACCTGGGGGCTCAGCTGGTCAAGCATCTGCCTTCGGCTCAGGTCATGATCTCATAGGTCGTGAATTGACCCAGGTCAGTGTGGAGTCTGCTTCTCCCCTCCCTTCGCCCCTCCCCCCAACTCCCACACTCTCTCTTTCAAATAAATAAATATTTTTTTTAAAAAGACTGACTTTCAGTTTTATTTCATTCTCTTATACTGTTTGTTTATATTTTGCTTAATGAATTTTTGCTCTAGCCTCTACCATTTATTTCCATTACTTGATTGGGCTCGCTCTGTGTTCTCTAGTTTCATTTCTAGATAAATTTCAATCATTGGATATTTTTCTCTTATGATTATAATAATGACTATTTACCTCAGGCTTGAAAAACGTATAAAGAACAATTTAACAAGCACTAAGTTTCTACCACTACTATAGTAAGAAAAAAGACAATATAGAGACAATTCTACTTCACCCTTCTCCCTTCACACTCAGAAGTAACCGCTACTCTAATTTTAGAGGTTATCATGCATATGTGTGTTTTTATAGTTTCATTATGTATGTATACATCCATAAACAATACACAGTAGCATTATGCATAGTTTTTAACTAACTGTAAGTGGAATCACACTATAGGTATCCTTCTAAAATGTGTTTTTTAAACAATATAACTGAGCCATAAAAATGAATGAGATCTTGCTATTCATGATAACATGCCTGGACCTAGAGGGTATTATGCTAAGTGAAATAAGCCAGACAGAGAGAGACAAGTACCATATGATTGCACTCACACGTGGAATCTAAAAACAAAACAAATGAAGAAACAAACAAAAACCCAGAAACAGACTCGTAAATACAGAGAACGAACTGGTGATTTCCAGAGGAGAGGAGACAGCGGGATCGGCAATATAGATGAAGATGTTTAAGACGTACGAACATCCAGGGCGCCCGGGTGGCACAGTGGTTGGGCGTCTGCCTTCGGTTCAGGGCATGATCCCGGCGTTGTGGGATCGAGCCCCACATGAGGCTCCTCCGCTAGGAGCCTGCTGCTTCCTCTCCCACTCCCCCTGCTTGTGTCCCCTCTCTCACTGGCTGTCTCTATCTCTGTCGAATAAATAAATAAAATCTTAAAAAAAAAAGGCATACAAAGATCCAGTTATAAAATAAATAAGTCACAGGGATGTAAAGTACAGCAGAGGGAACAGAGCCAACAATACTGTACTATCTTTGTATGGTGACTACACTTACTGTGGTTGGTACTGCGTAATATGCAGAATTGTCCCGTTATTGTGTTGCACGCTTGAAACTAGTTTAATACAGTATGCCAACCATACTTCAATGAAAATTCATAAAATAATAATAAAATAAAATTTTCTCCTTTTTGCTCAACATTATGTGGTTCAGATTTAACTAAATAAACTCGGTTTTAGTTTGTTCATTTAATTGATATATAGTATCTTCATTCATTTGTTATTCAAATTTACACAATTTGTCCATTTTCCCAACGGGAAATATTTAGGTTGAGTTACAATTTTTGTGCAATAATAAATGATGATGTCATGAATATTCTTCTAAATTTTTTGTGCCTGTGTGCGTGAGTTACTTTCATACCTTTAATAATTTTAAATATACCTACCTTAAAATATTTTTCAAATGAATTTCTCTGATAACCAAAGCTCTTGGTGTTGTAAACCTCTTTTTGTTATTTACTAAGCTATCGATCCGTTTCTCTGTCTATCTAAACATTTATACAGCACTTACTATGCTCAGACATTTACAAGTATTACATTACTTAATATTGTCTTGTCTGTTGGATTTCTAATGAATGTTGTTTTGGTTCCTTGTGTGTTTCGTAATTGTGGATTGTGAGCTCATCTTCTGTCTCATGTACTCTGTGCCACTCCTATGACTGGGGAAATGAAAGTGTTCCTCTGCAGGTGTTTTGTGTTTACATCTGCCAGGGAACCAAGGAGTAACACTGGCTTAGAATCAATTTATGTGTTAATTTTCAGTTTGAGTTTCATGGCGAACATGTAAAGCGTAGATCTGGATCTTGAATTTGCATAAAGCGCATAATAGAGATTTTAATTTCTCGAAGATCGTATTTTTCACTCAGAGCCAAAGCAGAGACATGCTTCCTTATCTCTTTATATTGATAGATGGATTTTTTTTTTCCAGAGAATCTTATCTCTACAGGTCAACCCTTCAAGCATTCTGGCTCCTGTGGTTTTCCATTCCAATTCTCTGCATCACTCAGACCCAAGACTGTACCAAGATCCCTGAATTTGACCAAAAACTTAACGACTGGACCTAACAACACATTCAAGCCCTCCTCCTCCTCGAGCAGCCATGCCATGAGTTCACATGCATTTCCCTCTTCTTCGCAGATTCTTTTATGCTGCTAGCACCGGGTGAGTTTTCTTTCTTCCCTACAGGATCAACCATGCATTTTGTCTTTGCTGCTATCATTTAGCTAGAGTTTCTAAGAAGATATATAGCTGTAGGTTTCCTTTATGATCCTGGTTTTTCATCAGGTTGAAATCAATTCTTCAGAAGGTTTTAGGCAGGAGAAAGATAATTTAATTTATGTTCCCAAAGTTCATTCTGATCAATTAGAAGGAGCTGCTCAGAGTACGAGATTAAGAATAATCAGCCCATGGAGGGCTCAGTGGGAGAGTCAGGAACTGTCAGGAATGGCAGCCAGTGCACAGGAAGCAGAGCGGCAGGATACACACCTTTTATCTCCTAACCCGATTTGGTCCCTCATTTCTCACTTAAATAATCCAAGGTACCAGGAAGTTCAGTGACTTGCCCAAAGTCATCCAGCTGGGAAATATGTTTAGTCTTTTATCCTACAGGCAGTTTTCGTCCTTTTCATTTCATTATCAATGTCATGATTTATATAGGCGAAAGTCAGATTCTAATTAATTCCAAGTAGCTAGACATCAGAGACTTTGTTCAGGGCTAACAACAGAAAGACGAACAAGAACTGGTCCCTGCCCTTGAGGAGCTCACATTCTAGCAAGCTTTAAATAACTAAAAGGTGGAGTAAGGGCTATCGCAGCTGACTATACATGGTGGTCTGGAAAAAAACAGAGAAGCAGGAGTCGAACTCATTTGGGGAGGCCAGGAAGGTGACATTTAATCTATGCAAGATCTACTCAAGTTTGTTTGGTTGTACATCTCATCCAAGCGTAGAATAAGAAGATGCTCTATTTTTAACTCTGTATTCATTTATGTCATTCCATAAATATTGACTTCAATATTTGCTTGAGTTCTCTCCTTGCATCAAGCTTCTCATGGCAAAAGCCAAGGAAGAAGATGACTGGGGGAAAAAAGCTACCCTTGGCAAGGAAGGGTGGTACAGGACGGCTTCTCCCAAGGTTATAGACACCAGGCAAGACAAGGCTGGTAATGGAAAAAATATAAGGTCTGGAAAATTTGACTCACAACGACATCAGACTCCCAGGATACTTGAGGCACATTCTTCTTCCTTATGAAAGCATGATTTTGGGTAAAATGCATATCATATTAGGGTTCTCCAGAGAAACAGAACTAACAGAATATTAGATAGATGGATGATAGATGATAGATAGACAGATAGATAACCAATAAGATATATCTATATCTATATCTACAGATCTTTAAGATCTATATATAGAGCTTATCTTAGCAGATCTATAGATCTTACTGCTTATATCCTGGGGGGGAGAATGTAAGGACTTGGCTCATGTGATTGTGGAAGCTGAGAAGTCTCAAGATCTGCAACTGGCAAGCTGGGGACACAGAAGAGCTGATGGTGGAAGTTCTACTCTGTTTGAATACAGAGACAGGACAAGACCAGTGTTCCAGTTCAAAGACAATCAGGGAGAAAGAGAGAAAGAATTCTTTCTTATTTCACCTTTTTGTTCTACTGAGACTTCCAAGGGATTCGAGGAGGCCCACGCACATTGGGGAGGGCAATCTGCTTTATTCAGTCTATCAGTTCAAATGTTACCCTCATCCAGAAACAACCTCACAGATACACCTGGAAATAATGTTTAGCCAATATCTGAGCACCCCCTAAGACCCAGTCAAGTTGATACATAAAATTAATCATCACGCATATATTATAGCTATCATTTATATCTCGGTGTGAATTTACATTTGAACATACAACTCTCTTAGAAGTAACTGCAGCTTAAATTGTATGATAAACAAATATATTTATAGGGACACGTGGGTGGCTCAGTCGGTGAAGCATCTGCCTTCAGCTCAGGTCATGATCCCAGGGTCCTGGGATTCAGTCTCACATTGGGCTCCTTGCTCAGCACAGAGCCTGCTTCTCCCTCTGCCTGCCACTCCCCCTGCTTGGGCACTCCCTTCCCCCCCTTCCGATAAATAAATAAATAGTCCTTAAAAAATATATTTACATACCTAAGATAGTTTTATATTAGGGGAAATTATGGATATTTTAGGAAGAGTAAGGAGTAAGGGCTTTGTCATGTCACCTACTGTACCTGGATTGTCCCTGCACCTGACATCCAGAATACAGTCAATGTGTCTTCATTGTTTGGTAGACGTTTTGGATACCTCTTGTGCCTGTCTTCAGAACCCTCTCATCCCCACCTCCATCTCCAGTCACTGCTGCAGAGACTGGTTCTATCTAGGGTGTGATCCACTCCGTGCTGGTATAATCAGAAGACCATCATTTCAATTCCTGCTTGGAGTACCCACTTTAAAACTACTCTGTGCTTAATACATAGGACCTGGACATGCAAGGCAGCTAATCCCCATGGGACCATCCTTGATCAATAGGGACCTGGAACCAATGGATAAACACTTACCCCTTTGGTCTTCTGGGCAGATAATTCCTCAGGTGCTTTCCATAAACCTCCACAGGAAGTCCTAGCAGAATCAAGCCCATAGGGGTAGCCAACTCAATAATCTGTCTTTGTGTTGGCTTTCCCTTCTTCCCTGTTCACTCCCCTGCCCTATACTCCTGCTCCCTAGGATCACATTCCCAAATAAGTTATCCTAGAAGGTAAACCTTTGTCTCAGGCTCTGATTTCTGGAGAATTCAGACGAAGACCATTGGGCTTTGTTATTTTATTCTGCCCTTAAAAATGCTCCTCATAAGCCAGAAGTTGCAGCTGTATTCAGTGACTAATCTAAAAATTCAACAGGAGTCCTAAAATGTCACCATGACTTCTGTCAAGATGCAGCTTTTTAAAATTAGCTGGTCAAAGAATCAGAACTGACCCCAAAGATAAACCTGCATTTGCTCCGCAGAAACATTAAAGTTTCTCTCAGGCTATTTTCGAGTTTAATTTCTCAAGTTTTCTAATTGCAGATCTGTATGACAGCAAGACTGCCTGTGTTATTAGTGTTTTGTTTTTTTTGTCTACAATACATAAAAGTAAGCTCAGTGACCCCACTCATCATGACTGCCAAAAGCCAGTATGAATGAAGTCACGCATGCAGACTTTTCTAGACCATACTAGGGCTGAGCATCACCCACCATATAGGCAGGTCTGTGCTAATGAGACTGAAGAGGGCAACTTTGAGTTCTCAGCACCCTCCTTCATGGAGGTATCCAACCCAGCCATGTGATAGCAGCCATTGAGTAGAGGTGCGTTGCTTTTGCTCACACCCCCTTTACTTAATCCGAGAGTCCAGGGCCAACCCCTTACATGTCACCCAAAGTCTAGTTAATACACATCCTAGGGAGGATTCTCCATATCACATCCAGCTTTTTCAAGGCCTTGTTTGGCTTATGCACCTGAGTTTGGTTTGCACTATTTCAGATTCCTTGGAATCAAGAGTGAGGTTCTTGAGTAAGTCTTCTATAAAAGACCATACAAAATGGTAAAAGATAGGCAATCCAAAAAGTCTGCATGCCCGGGCTGGCCTGCCAGTAGTCAGTTTGGCACCACCATCACTCCCTTCTGAGCCGCAAGCTACATTTTCCGGAACCCCCTTTGCAATATGGTTCCAACTAAGTTTGCCAATGGAAGGAACACATGTGGATCTTACATTCACAGAGTTCTGACTGACATACCAACTTCCCACTCAAAATTCTTAAAACCTAATACACACCAAGAGAGGGAGGGGGCACTATATGAATGATACTATCTTGGGTTATAAAAAATATTTCTTGTTAATAGCCATCAATCTCCCCACATGGCCTGTTTTTTCATTCAGAGTTGGTTTCCTCATTTTCGGAGGCTCCCACCAGAGCTTTTGACCCTCTTGCTAGTTCAAGAGTCTCCTTGTTTGAGTGCCAGTGCTCTTATGATCAGTTCCAAAGGCCTGTTCACCACATCCTCCAGGAAACCTTCACATCCTCCTATCAACAGACTTTCTGGGGGCTCACCTGCCCAGCCCAGAATTCCTAAAGTGATGTGCAGATCAGAGCATACAACTGATATGACATGATGCTTGAGGAATGTCCCTGAGGAGTTCTAGCCCTTGGAAAGTTAAACAGTGGAACACAAGACATCACCACCAGGTAGTGTGGGAGCCATTGTCAGATTCACAGTGGAGGTGGCCAGGGCTTTGACAACTTGGGAGTAGAGGGGTGGGTGGGATGATTATAGGCCAGGGTGATTGGGGTGTGTCCAAGAGCAGGAAGAAGGGCTGCTTCAGGACCTGTCCTGAGGGCCTTCCATTGGGGGCTGGTCCCAAAGAAGTTCCTCAGTAATGCTCAGTGATTGTATCAGTTAGACTCTGCGTTCAGCTGCTGATAACAGAGACCAGAAAGAAGAGTGACTTGCACAAGGCTGATGAGGTAGGCAGTCTAGGGCAAAGTCCTCAGAGACCTGGGTTCTTGCTGACTTTCTGCTCCACACTTCTTTATATGTGGTTCCCATTCTCAAAGTTATCTTGTCCTCTGAGGTGGCTGCTGGAGTCCTAACCAGGGAAGAAGGAACAGAAAAAGTAGCAAAGGGCAGAAGAGGCATGCGCTACCTGTAAGCTTGTTCTTACAAGCTTTCATGGAAATCCCACCTAAATCTTGTACCTCAGTGGCCACCCCTTGCTGCAAAAGAGGCTGAAAAAGGTGGTTGTGTAGCTAGACACATTGACAGCTGAAATAAAACCAAAGTTCTATGACTAAGAAAGAAGGTGGAAATGGACAATAGACAGGCAACCAGGAGTCTCTGCCTGGTGGCGAAGGCCGTGGGCTCTGGAAGGAAACTGACTCTGCCACCAAGTAGCTACGTGGTTCTGAGCAAGTCACTTAACCTCCCAGAGCGCAACCCATCCGTCTGTGAGTCAGGGATAATAGCAAAGCCGCTTCGTGAGGTCACCGTGTGGATTGAAAGAGACAAGTCCATAGAGTGGCCCTCACAGTGCCGGGCACACGCTTAAGGCCAAGGAGTCAGAACCTTTCACAGGTGACCTCAAGTAGCTTCACTCTTCTCCTGATACTGCCTTGGCATATAGTCTCCAAATCTCTCTTGTCTGTCCCTTATCCACCTCCCTGCTGATCCCACAGCTTCCTGAAACAATCAGTCTTGCTCGGTCCAATGCAATCTGGCTGAAGACTTTAATCTCAGATCCTATGGGAGCCTCCTCCCTTGTGGCAAAGGCCATCAGTGCCCACTCGGGACTCATCATCCTAGCACATGCCAAGGGGCCTTCCACAAGCACATGTGGCCCGAGGACCTTCTCGCCGCACACGTGAAGCCGCTAGATGTAAGGGGGGAAGCGTGGCACCCCCAGGAGCAGCCCTCCTCAGTGACAAAGGGGACAACTCCGAGGTAGGACTGAGCCATGGGGTAACCTGCTAAACTTGGCACGTTTGATTGGCTTCCTTCCCTGGCCTGTCATGGTTCCCACTTCCTTGCCAGCACGTCCTGGGACTACCTGCAAAGAAACTACTCACACTGAAATCTCATCTGGGGTCAGCACCTCTGTCTGGTCTTAGCCACAGTGGCAGATGCACCGGCGTGGGGTGACAACAGCCAGCTCTCATGTCTCTGACGTCCTTGTTCTGCACACGTGCTCCACCTATGCATGGGAAAGGGAGGCAGGGAAAGGGAGGCAGAGTCCTTTCCCCTCATCGAGGCTGCTGAAGTCTTCTCGTGCCCTTCAAGCCCCAATGGGAGCCTCTAAGTATTGCAGGGTTTCATGGGAAGGATGTTGGGAAGCTGCTGCATTGTCTCCCTGACATGGGTGATGCCCCCCAGCTCACCTCTTCCAACACCCCGCAGAGTCCCACCCCTGCGCTCCCTCTGTACAGCCTCTTGCTGCCGAGGTCCTTCACTGGCAGGCAGTCCCCTTGGATGAGTACCACTGAGGAAACCTAAGCCTGCCTACCTTCCCCAGCATTGTCTAGGCCCAAAGGAAGCACAGGCATCTTTGCCGTACCAAACGGTGCAGAGCACCTAGAACATTCCTGCCCTCTTGCTCTGCACCCTGTTAGTACAGGCTGCTCCCATGGGCCTCTTAAGTATATCAGACAAGGATATGGCTCTAGTCTCCCCAATGCTGGACACTCCCAGACTCCCAGGGATGCTTGTCAGGCTGCCCAGGAACTGCCCTTCCATAAGCAGTCCTAGAAGGGCCCAGAAGTTTCATCAACTCAGACAGTGTCCTGTAAGGAGTGAGATGCTTGCCTCCCTTTCTGTATACAGAGTTTGCTTGGTATCACCTCACTTATTTTGGGGGTGAAGTCTCCCCACTGAAGAAGGTAAAGAAAATGACAGATCACCCACACCAGACCGATGACTCATGACCCCTACTAATTTTTTTTTTTTAAGATTTTATTTATTTATTCGACAGAGATAGAGACAGCCAGCGAGAGAGGGAACACAAGCAGGGGAAGTGGGAGAGGAAGAAGCAGGCTCATAGCGGATGAGCCTGATGTGGGGCTCGATCCCACAACGCCGGGATCACGCCCTGAGCCAAAGGCAGGCGCTTAACCGCTGTGCCACCCAGGCGCCCCGACCCCTACAAATTTTTCAGATCTATCCCTCCACCTAGGAAGGGGAGTGCAGTAGTGAAGGTGGCAGGAGCATTTCTGTCACCACTTAGTAAGTCCTGGGGAGGAAGGGGTCCATCGGCTCCTTTGCTGCTCCCGAGGCTGTGAAGTTCTTACTGCCCACTGTCCTGACCTTAGAGCTCTAACCAGAGTTCTGAGGTAACAGGATACACCCCAACCAGTGTCCCTCAACTCCATGATTATTGTTGTTATTGTAACTTTCCCAGCCACACCGACAATGTTTAACTCAGTGCTCCTCCTCCAGGCAGTCCTCCTAGCAAAACATTTGCAGAAGCATGGTCACTTCCTCCTTTTCTTAGTGGCCCCTCATTCTAATTTCCTGATGTTCCTGAGTGATATCGCCTTGGTGTGTGGGAGGGGTGTGTGTGTGTATGTGTGTACATATACTTGTACCCATGTTTGTATATGATTTCTGGAATCTGCAATGAGAAGGGAACTGGGTGGTTGGAGGATGGGGTGCAAGATTTATATTACTAATAATTACTAACACATGTTTTGTACTTCTTATGAGCCAGCACTGTGCTGGGCACTCCAAATACAGTAACTCATTTAATTATCATAACAACGGTCTGTGGTAGATGCTATTATTATGCTTATTTTACAGATGAGGAAACTTTGTTTCCATTTTTTACCTTAGGCTTGCATCCCCTATTTAAATAGAGATGACAGAGGGAAGGATGGACAGTTGGACAGATTGAAGCTGTCCAGATGAACCTTTTTCACATCCCCAGCTGAAACCCTGTGTTCTCAAGTCACTGTTCCCACCTCAATAAGTGCCAAGAGTTTCCAGAAGACCCCAGAGGAGGGAGAAAGAGGTAGGAGAACTTCCTGGCCAGGCCTTCTACCTAGTGTGATCAGAACTGCCCTCCAAGGACCTGAGGTTAATGAGGCCCGGACCAGCTTCTGGAGTGGGCATAGCATGGTCTCTGTCTCACTAAATCCCTGTCTCCCTGACAAATGGTTCAGGATGAGATCTGTAAGTCACTGTACACTGTGCATAAAGATGCGACAGGGCCACCAAACAGGGCTCAATGGAGTCAGATGAACTCATGTACATCTTAATGTGTTGTGAGAGGGGTAGAAGGAGGCTGGGGCCATAACTTGGTTTCCTAATGGGAATGAGGGAAGCATTTCTGCATCAAGGTGACTTCATTTGATTACAGCTGAAAGCAAATGAGGTCATGTCTGTAAAGTCCTGTGAAGATCTTTGAGATCTTCAAAGAGAGTGCAACACCCTCCCAGTTGACAATTAATTCTAAGCTTGCAGGTGGGTACAAGGTCTTTTCCTTCCAACCTAAGCCATTCTTCGGAGCCACTCACGGAATTTAATCCATGAAGTGGCAAGGCGACGGCCTGAAGCACCAGGTCTACATCCTAACCCCCCAGCACTCTCTGTCATTTTAACAAATGTCATTGGATGGCTTCTCACTGGCTGGGTTACATCAAGCCCCCACACCTGAACCAACCAAAAGGAATGGAAAGATTTCATCAGACCTGGTAAACCAATCATATCCCCAGCCCTAGAGTCCAGAAAGGGCGTATCTGTGCCACTAAATTGCAGGGGCAGAGCAGGGTAGGGGAAGAATCCACTGATGGAATGCAGTATAGACAAAGGGCAGACAACAGAAAGAGATGTCCAAAATGGAGCCTCTTTGATTCCATAGCCTCAAAGTGAGATAAAATTCAGCTAATAAAAAGATGTGGGCAGGCTGTCCCCAGGGGCTCTCTATGTGTAAAATCATCAAATGGTAGAAATAGAAGAAACCTTGGAGACCTTCTTATCCCACCCCCTCATTTTACTGGTGAGGAAGCTGAGTCCCAGGGAGGCCACCCAGGAGCTGCCAACAGAGCTGGGTCAGACTCCTGCCTGGTCTCCTGACTCCAGGGCTGCAGGAAGAGTGCTGCAAGAGCCCGAGGGTGGGGAACATGTTCCTGCCTCTCCACCTCCCCGAGAGCAAATGTTTAAAAACTTCTCTTAGAAACTGTGAGAGAATCAGTATTCTGGTTGTGCTAGTGTACTAAAATTTTGCAAAATGCTTACATTGGGAGAAACTAGTTGAAGAGTGCACAGAATCTCTCTGCATTATGTCTTACAACTGCATGGAAAACATTGGGAGAAACTAGTTGAAGAGTGCACAGAATCTCTCTGCATTATGTCTTACAACTGCATGGAAATCTACAATTATCTCAATAAAAATTTCAATTAAAAAACAGAGGATTTTCAAAATGGCATAAAATTGCATATCCAACCAAGACAGTGCTTGCTATATTTGGCTCATCAAATCACCCTCTGAACCAAATAGAGACATCTAGAACAATAATAGAAAAAGTATTAAAAGATACACCTCTGTGTGTGTGTATGTGTGTACCATAGCTTCCCTCAAAACCAAAGAAAACATCTCCCAGACAAGATCAGAAATGGAAGAGAAACACTCAGCTATAAGCGGATAAGGTGTGGGTTTGTTGAAGCCATGGGTCTATTGTACTCTAGGACTGGGGCTGGGCTAGGTGACTGGGAAGTCAGTCCCCGTATAGGAACAGGGACCAAGTGCCTCCTGTTAGGGCAGGGTGCAGAGGCCTGGGGCGGGCTTCTTTCATCCAGGGTAGGTCATAATTCGACACCCAGCAAATGCAGATAAGAAAATCTTGGCAGGGTAGCTGCAGAAGCAGAAACAACCCACAGTCACCGGTTGCAAACGGCAGCTGCAAAATCCGTGCGAGAGGAGAGGTCAAAGTGGCCAATACAAGGTTGAACTACCCAACCTAGAGAGATGAACACAGGGGAGGGAAAACCGGACGCGCACACACACACACACATGCACACACACACATGCACACGCACATGCACTTTACTGTCCTTCCCTCTCCTTCTTCCTCTTGTTTTTGGCCCTTATTTCTGCTCTTCACTGAGCAGACAAAATTCAGTCCCTCCACGACAGCCAGCATTGCTGCCCGCAAAGGCTAAAGACAATGTAAAGTGGTTTTGTCCCCCGCCTTGGACACCTCTATGCCTCTTCCTCCGAGAAATCCATTTTAAAAAACTCTGCTAAAAGGTCCTCAGATTTTCAAACTGCTCTTTTTCTCTAGAAATTAATTGGCATAGCCCTCCTGCCCCTGTGTGCTTGAAGGCTTGGGAATATTTGTAAGGAGGGAAGGGCACAAGAGACCATCCTCCAAAGCCTCTTGGATTCGGGGCCTCCCTAGAAATTTCATCTCTAAGAATGTGCTTCATTGGGATTGTACGTCCCAAATTCATTTGCCCATAAAGCACCCTTCTAAAGAACCAAAGAAATTTATCCTCATCAAAAAAAAAAAAAGAGCAAGCATAAGAAGAGAGTCAGAGCTTTCCCTGAGGTCACACAGCAAATCAGAATGAAAGTTTGGGGTTCACTCCAGGGTCCTCTGCCCAGCCTGCCTTCCCCTGTACCTCAAGACCTCCATTGCACACTTCGAATATGGAATATCAAAGAGATACACTACATCAAAAACTAAGGACATGCTGTATGAAGACTAACATAACATATTAAAAGATTATTATAAAAAATAAAATAAAAATAATTAAAATAAAAAATATATCAAAGAGAAAACTACAATCCATTTCCCTTAAATTCCAGCTAAAGTCAGAGAAATCTTAAACTTTCAGTATGACATAATTAGAGGATAGTTTGGTTTCACATTGTTAAACACACCTCCCAAGATTGAGATCGATGTTTGGTTAAAAAAAATTCATAGACTAGGAATTGGAAGTGGTACGGGACGTATACTCTAATTCCCCCATTTCTCGGATAGCAAAAGTGAGGTACAGCGAGGAGAAGGGATGTGTTCTAGGCAGAGGAAGAGCTTTGGGCTCACAACCTTAGTATCCACATTTACTGAGCGCTCACCAGCGCCTGGCACTGAGCAGCAATATGCATCCACTCTCCGACCTAATTCCCACACAGCCCCATGCACAGGACACCATTAATTCCATCCCCATCTTATAGACCAGGACTTGGAGGCTGAGAGGGGCCAGGTAACTGACTCAGGGTGATGCGGTTGGTGAGTGATACTATCTAGAATTGAGGCCAGGTAGGGCAGACTTCAAAGCCCACCTCAAGATCTCACTATACCATCCTTTCCTCACCCATTGACCATGTGGCTCCAGGAAATGTCTTGCTTGAGTCAGATTTTGTTTTGTGCCCTGGCTCTATCACGTTCTACTCAGACAGAGTTTAGCAACTTAACCTCTTTGAAACTCAGTTTCTGGGCGCCTGGGTGGCTCAGTCTGTTAAGTGTTTGCCTTCTGCTCAGGTCATGATCCCAGGGTCCTGGCATCAAGCCCTGCATCAGGCTCCCTGCTCAGTGGGGAGCTTGCTTCTCTCTCTGCTGGCTGCTCCCCCTGCTTGTGCGCTCTCTCTCTCTCTCTCTCCCTCAAATAAATAAATAGAAGCTTTAAAAAAAAAAAAAGGAAATTCGGTTTCTTCATCTGTGAAGTGAGCATTATAAAAACACCCATCTCGCAGGCCTATTATGGGATTGAGATAACCTATGTAAATCACCTAGCCCTGTTCTTGGCCATGGTAGATAGTTTGTTCTCTTGTTTACCCTCATGGGGTAACCAGCCTCCAAAATAACCCCCAATGATTTCCCACCGCCTGATATCATATCCTTGTATATTTTCCCAAACTGTACCGGAGTCAGTCCGTGGGACCAACAGAGTATAGTCGAAGTGATATATGTCATTTCAAAAAATAGGATATGAAAGACTATGACTTCCCTCTTGGTCTATCACCTATTTATCTATCATCTGTGGGATCACTTGGGGACACCAAGAGCCATGTCCTGAATGACTCTATGGAGAGGAGCACCTGGCATGGAACCAAGGCCTCTGGCTAACAGCTAGCAAGAAACTGAGGCCCTCCAACAACCACGTGAGTGAGCTTGGAAAGGGATCCTCCAGCCCCAGTCCAGCATTCAGGTGACAGCAGCCCCAGGCAACAGCTTGACTGCAACCTCATGAGAGCTCCTGAGCCAGAACCACCCAAAGAAGCCACTTCTAGATTCCTGACCCTCAGTTTCATTAGTGAAACACTAAATGTTTGTTGACTTAAACTGCCAAATTTTGGAGTTATTTGTTACACAGAAATAGACAGCTAATACACCCTTACTTGATTTCCATGGGGGGTCCATAGAGTTATGATGATAGATTTTTAGAGCCTGGCGCTAGAATCAGAGTTTGCAGATCTGGCCAAGTTTCTTCAGAGACCCATAACTGCTTGATTAAGACTTGTCCCACTTAACACTCCATGTACATCTTCCCCTTGGCCTGCTTCACTGGTCTGCATTTAGAAGCTGCCTTTAATAGTCTTGAAACAGAATCCTGTTCCAAGCCATCGAGCAAAAAAACCAAAGGTGTTTGTTGAGGGGGAGGGGGAATGAAAGCATTCTTTTCACTTACATGTCAGCCGTGGAGAACAACATGAAAGCATTTTGCAAGTTTTCTTGAATCTGGGCTTCTGTTTTGATTTTTTAAATGTGCAAATCAGCATCCAAGACCAAACCTTGGGGTAGCAGAGAAATTTAATTAGAATGTGGGATGTTGTACATAAATTTGTTTCTTTCTGTTGTTTTCTTAAGGCTGACAGGATCACCCATCTGCTTAAAATATAATTGAGTAGGGAAGTGAGAAGAGAATAAAAGATCTATTCAGAAAGTTTAATTCCAGACCAGCAGCCTGCGTGTAACTGTTGGTACTGACCTTGAACTGGGGGCGGGGGGAGGTGGGGATTCTCTGTAAGCCAAACTATACTACTGTATAGTAGTCAGAATCATCAGCCCCCAGCCTCTGATAGTCATAAGGAATATTCACAAATATTCTGGTCCTCCTTCTTCTGGGCACACAGTAAGATTGCAATTCCCATTCTCTTTCCTTTGAAGTTATGCGGGGCATGTGATTTGCTGTAGCTAATCGAATATGAGCAGAGATGATGTGTACCACTCTCAAATGGAAACTTTAGGAGCTTGGCACACCAATCACTTCCTTCTGCCATAGAGATCATAGTAGCACCTGCTGAGATGGCACCATGGCCAGCCTAGCTCTCTGATCCCGGAGGAGCAGACCATCCCAGGCAGTTTACAGTGAACATATAATAAAAACCATAAATACATTTTTGTTAAGTTAAGCTACTGAGATTTGGTAGGAATGGACGTGGAGGAGTATTTGTTACACGGTTTAAACCAGCATACCTAACTAATGCATTGACTTAGAAAATTAGTCCATGACTTGTTCAATCTTTATTCACTCAGTGAACATTTACCAAGCTCTAACTCCATGTCATACATCATGCCAGATCCAGAAGGCAGCACCTAGGATGGTATCAGGCACTCAATACTTGCATAATTAATATTTGTTGGATAAATAAATAAATAATCATAATATTACTATTATCAACATAATGCGTAGTATATAGTAAGAGCCCAATAAATGATATATGCAGTGAATTTTTTTTCAACAACCCCAGGAGGTGAATACTACCGCTACATCCATCCATACATATAAGAAACATAGAGTTTAAAGTGGTTAAGTCATTCCCTGTAAATTATATAATCAATAAGTTGTACAGCTGGCCCTAAACCCAGGTTATGTCTGAATCCATAGTTTGTGCTGTTAACCATTATATTACGCTATCGTTAAACGGGTGAATGAATAAAGGAGAATAAAGAGGAAGCATTTGTCTTCGAAGGTTTTACAATATAGTTTGTGTGCACTAACAATTCCAATTCAAAGAAATCCGAACCTGGTGGAGCTGGAGAAGTTTCACAAAGAAAATGATACTTGAGCTGGGTATGGAAGAAGTTCAGACAAGCTAACAGACAAGGGGGGGAGGGCATTCCAGGTTAAGAGAATGGCATTTTCAAGGGCATGATGGGTAGTCCCACCACCAGGAAACAGGCCTCATTACAGAAATGAGACATCCCCCTTTGTCTTCCCAATACCCTGTACCTGGTCTAAGAAAGTCCTTACCTGTGAGAAAGTAGCCAGTAGTGAAAGAAGCAGAGTAAGCACCCTGCTAGCTACATGACTTTCAGGGCCACCCTTCACTCTATGAACGTTTACTGAGCCTCTCCAGCACGCCTGGCAAGACGCTGGCCTGGGGCTGCGGCAATGAGCGGCTGAGCATTGCAGACCTGAGCCGTAGGCTTCAGAGGCCAGTTTGCATCAGGATAATCTACACAAACCAGACAAGGCTCAAGAAGAAATCCTAGCCAGATGAATGACCTTTGGGAGGATTTTGAACAAGTGGCCACATCCCTGGAACAGCAATGCACCATCTTCTCAGCCAGACTTTGTCTAGCGGCAGCCATCCATGTTAAGGACCTGAACTGGACCTCAGGGTGTCCAAGAGAGGGTGGGTTCGTAGATGCTTTATCCAGAGACATCCTCACTTCCCTTGTCTTTCCTGGCCTCTAGCTACTTTTATTGTAACTGCCAGAGTATGGGAAGTTTTATAAAAATCCCTGCAGCATAATACAGGAGCAGTGGTGTTTGAGGGCTGGCTGAAAGGGCTTTGGAGGCTTACAAAAGGATCCGGTTTCCCAGAAGCTTATGTCTGTATGGCTCTGCTTCAAAGGCCACTAAATTCCCACCAGAATTAAGAAGAAAAATTCCTCAAAATCCTTTTCACTCAGGGTGTGTAAGGCAAGGATTAGATCCATCGTGCACAACCTATCTCACTACCTGTGACTCTCTTTGTGGGGCTTGAGCTGGCTCAAGAATGTTCTGCCTGCCTGCAGAGGGGCAGACTCCGTGGGCTGAAAACCTGCAATCGGCAGCATCAAAAGCTCAAAGCTTCCGACCTCCAAATGACCGGAATCACCCTTCAGAAACAGACCAACTTGCCAAAAATAAGGTAGTCAAAAGCTAACTTGCAAAATAACCGAGTTTCCAAAAGTCTAATAAACAGTAAAAACTCACCAAATTAGGATTCTTTTCTCTAGGTGCCCCTGCCTCTCACCCTGCCCTGGCCCTTGGAATATTGACCTCAAAAATTGTTTGCAATCAACCAATTGGACATTCAGTGAACTGGTTAGTCTGTGAATTAATTTGTTACTGATTTTCACAAATTGACCGATAACAGCCCCTCACCCAGATGCATACAAGGGCTTCGGATCAGCTCCTCCCTCCCCCAGTCAGCCTTTGAGAGCACCTGTCAGAGAAGTTTCCCCCACCTTAATGACCTCAATTGTTCCGGCCAGAAGGCCTTTGCATCTGAATATGGGAGAATTGTCACCTTCCCCCACAGAGATGCACCATCCCTCCGCAGTGTGGGAAGGAGGCCTCCTTGTTGAAAACTTGCCCACTCTTTCTTTACTTACATTTGGGCACTTCCTCTGACCTCGCTGGAAAGTCATTATGAAACAGCGAGCTCTTGGCGGGTGCGTACGTTACAAGTGACACGCTTTAAAAACACCTCGTGTAAATCAGATATTGCCATAAAATGGAAATTGCAGCCACAAATTGCATACTTATTACAACAGTGTCTGATAGATGAGGTGACGTTGACAGTCTATAACAGGTAGCCTGAGAAGTAGAAAGTTACATGTGGAGCATAAAAGATAATTATTTTTCAATCCACAATAATACAATCTCTCTTATTTTTGACATCACAGAATCCGGCATCAAAGCTGGAAAGAGACTTAAGGCTGTTATCCAAGCCCTTTGTTTTACAGATAAGAAGGCTGAGGCTGGCAAGAGCATACATCTGCCCAAGGTTACTTGGAGAGAGCCTGGCAGAGCGGCTGCCTTGACCCCAGGCAAGGAGGTCCCGTGGCTCTGTCCACTTTCTTTCCCGAGTTTATGAAGATAGGAAGTCTACTGGAGTCTACTCCACAGCAGAGTGAAGGGAGCACCCTGGAGGAGACAAGGCAGGAGACACATGGCCCCTGCCATCAAAACATTCACAGTTGGGCACCACGGAAAGACCAAGCTTAAGCCTTGCCTCTGTGACCTTGGACAAGTCCTTTAGTCTCACGGAGTTTCAGTTTCTTAGCCCAAAAGATGAAGCTGACTTCCCGTACCTACCTCACAAGGCGTCATGAAGAATTAAATGAGACGTTCGAGGTAAGATAAACAAATGAGGCATTCGAACTATCAAGAGCCAAATTCATGTCATCTTGTACCAGTCTCTACAAAAGGGCCCTCATTGCCAAAAGTGAAAGCCATCACAGTTTTAGGGTGAAACTGATAGAGCTGTTGTACTCAGTGTCTGTAACCTCCAGCCATTGCCCCCAGATATGTCTCCCCAGAACCTGTACAGATATGCCCCTCCCAGACACCCATAATGGCACGATCATGCTGCCCCCCAAATTAGAGTTACTTCCAATTTCAAAAGTCTTCTGATTCCAGAAATGAAAATTCTAACGGAATTCAGTGGTCCATGCACACACTTCTGAAACTCTGCCACCACTAATCCCATCTCCCAGAATATAAACTG
This sequence comes from Ursus maritimus, assembly GCF_017311325.1. Lineage (NCBI taxonomy): Eukaryota > Metazoa > Chordata > Mammalia > Carnivora > Ursidae > Ursus > Ursus maritimus. Next base: position 7,277,391 of record NW_024424341.1, on the reverse strand, counting down.
CCCAAGGGCTGGGATGTTTTGGTCCTTCATTCCACAGACATTTATGGGGTGCCTACTTTACGCCAGACTCTGAACTAAGCACTGCCAATGCTGTAATGCACAAGCGACAAAGCAAACTCCTGCTTTAATGGATTGAGACATGCAATTAGGAAGGAGAAAAGTAGAAAAAGAGCTCTTTCAGTAGAAGAAAAAACCAAGGTAATGTCAGAGTGACAGATACAAGGAAGGAAACACAAATGGCTGATATATTGACTGGGAATATGGCACACAATCAGGACGGCATTCAGCCAGTGTGCACAGATGTGGCCGTCCCAGTTGTGCATGGCTAGTGTCTGTTTGGATTGACCAGTGATTGCGTCATCCTGATGTCAGAAATGTTGAATGCTGTGGTCCATATATACAATGGAATATTACTCAGCCATCAGAAAGAACGAGTTCTCAACATTTGCTGCAACATGGACAGCACTGGAGGAGATAATGCTAAATGAAATAAGTCAAGCAGAGAAAGACAACTATCATATGATTTCTCTCATCTATGGAACATAAGAACTAGGAAGATCGGTAGGGGAAGAAAGGGATAAAGAAAGGGGGGGTAATCAGAAGGGGGAATGGAGCATGAGAGACTATGGACTCTGAGAAACAAACTGAGGGCTTCAGAGGGGAGGGGGGTGGGGGAATGGGATAGGCCGGTGATGGGTAGTAAGGAGGGCATGTATTGCATGGTGCACTGGGTGTTATACGCAACTAATGAATCATCGAACTTTGCATCAGAAACCAGGGATGTACAGTATGGTGACTAACATAATATAATAAAAAAAAATTTAAAAAAAAAAGAACTGTTGAATGCCACCACGGGTGTGGGCTGCTTCTTTAGCTTGTCGAGGAGGGCATCTTCAAGGGCGCCGTATTCAGCAAGATCTGAATCATGAGAAGTTGGCCATGAGTAGATCTGACAGAGGAGTGTTCCAGAAGACAGCATGTACAAAAGACCTGGGGCAGGAAGAGGAGCTGGGAGTAAGAGAGAACCAGAAATAAGGCTGCCAGGGTGACTGACGTACAGTAATCGCCAGGTCGGCAAGGTGGGCAGGAGCCATGAACCAGATTTGGGGGTTACTCTAAGTGTGGTGAAGAGGAAGAGTTTCAAGCTCGGAGTGATAGAATTCGGATTTTCAATTGCAAAAGAGCACCCTGGTTGCTTCTGTGGAGAGGTAAATGTGTGTCCTCAGTGCCTAGAATTGTGCCTACTAGGGAGCAGGGGTTGAATAAGCTACTACTAAATCAAAGAATGAACATGCCTGTACCTTCTCAGGTGCTAAATGAGGCCATTCCTGGTCTGAGCTTAGCATTTTTTAAGTCCTCTCTCTATGGCCACTACCGAGCAAAGGTGAAATGTTCTCATGCATTTTAGCTGCCGATGGTGCTTGAACTGTTCCCATGAGCCCCAGCTTCGATGGTGGTCCCTGAGGCAGGCTCCGGACTTCACAGAGTGGGGAGCCCTGGGAAACATCTTGGGCAGCTTCCAGGCAGAAATGGACATCTTATACCTTTCTCACTCACAAGCCTTAGCACATAGAAGTCCGTGCTGAGGAGCTCCTATTTTTCGGTAGGTCTCTCCACTATAATGGGAAAATTAGACTGTCATTCAGGAAAAGTCCTATTTGGGATTGCCGTTAGCACCTCTGATTTTGCAATCTGGGGTTTGTATGTGATTTTCTCACTTTGCTTGTCAATGAAAGGAAGGAAGAAGCTTGAGAAAGAATTTTGTTTATTTATTCAACAAATATTTACTGTACACCTAGTATTTGCAGATATAGGTGCTGGGAGTACAGAACTCATGAAATTTGAAAAACAATCACCACCTTTGTGAGGAGAAACAGACAATACACAAAACAAAACAAATCATTATGTATATAATTTTATAAGTGTAATACTTCATATATATATATATAGTACTTGATAGTGGTCTGCGAAACAAGGGATGTAAAGCAGGAAACAAGAGAGGGGGAGTCCAGGGGATGCATTTTTTTTTTTTTTTAAGATTTTATTTATTTGACAGAGACAGAGACAGCCAGCGAGAGAGGGAACACAAGCAGGGGGAGTGGGAGAGGAAGAAGCAGGCTCATAGCAGAGGAGCCTGATGTGGGGCTCGATCCCACAATGCCAGGATCACGCCCTGAGCCGAAGGCAGACGCTTAACCGCTGTGCCACCCAGGTGCCCCCAGGGGATGCATTTTTAAATAAGGTCCTCAGGGAAGGTCACTTGAAGGAGATGAGGAATTAGTCCTAATGAAGTCTGCAGGGAGAGTGCTGCAGAAAAATGGTCCAGAGGAATAGGGCGTAGGGTATTTAAGGAGCCACAAGGACACCAGTATGGCTGGAATAGAGTAGAAAAGGGGACGAGAGTGTGAAAGAAAGGCAAAGAGGTGACGCTGGAGCAGATACTGTTGGGCTCTGTGGGTCTGGTTAAGACGGGCTCTTACACAGAATGAAATGGGAAACAACAGAGGCTTTTGAACAGACAAATATTCACAGGATCACTTTGGTTGATGTTTGGGGAACAGACTGAAAGAAAGCCAGGACAAGAGCTAAAAGAGTCCTTCCTCCGTCTGCTGGAAGAACTTCCTGAAGGTCCCTCTCTTATTCTCTGGTGTCATTAGGAGTAGATGTTAAGGGTAACTGCTGCAGCGTCTTCATACCCACCTGAATACGAAGCTACTCCATGGAGGAGACAGAACCAAGGGAACTGCAGGAAAATGCAGACAGAATTCTAGAATTTGGTCAACTGTGAAGCCCACCTTGCACCTGAACTTCCAGTTTTATTAGTCAATAAACGTCATGATTGTTCTAAACCAAAAAGAATTGGGTTTTCTGTTTCTTGCACCCAAAATCTTTTTGATTCATCATCCAACCTCACTATCCATCAATCACTATTTGCTCCCAACATTCATGCTGTGTCTTCCCAGACAATCTCTACTTAGTTGTGTTTAAGGTCTCAATTCAGGAAATGTTGTCACTTTTTTCCTCTGTGAGATGTCCTTCCATGGAATCCTCCAACACTGGAGTCCATGGACTGTCAGATTCATCATCTGTTCCTCATCATTTGTGTACTACTTCACTCAACATTTATTGAGTCCTGAACTGATCCTTGCTCTGTCCTATATGAGCAAAACCAACCCCAGCTCTTAAGGAGTCAAGAGTGTGTGCAAGAAAGAGAGATCTGCTGGTTACCCGACATTGTATTAAGTGTTAAAAATGGTTTTCTTTAGTGTAGCCCATGCATTAGCAAATACTTGACCCTCTCTGGGCCTCATAATAAGGTTCCATAAATAACTCTTTCCAACTTTGGAAGTTTATGGATCTATGATTGATGGTAACTTTCCGTTGGGGTTGATCTCTAGAGTTAGATTTCTGTAATAGACAATGAACCAGAGACCACAAAGACCTCTCACATTTTTTCAAAACCAGAGTAAAAACCACAGTGACATGGCTCATGACTAAGTAAGATTTGGCAGTACCATGAGCCAAGTCACATTCTTCTAAATATATACAGTAAAAGCTTTTTATAATGTAGTTATCTCATAACAAAGGTATCAGTCATTTCCCCGATATCAACCACCAATTTCCAATTTCTCCCTTCTTAAGTTCTTGCTTTGAGTGATATAGTACCATGGTTAAGTCAATTATCTTGGATCCAATCTGCTTAGTGTCCTCATTCCTTTTACTCCTACATATCGATCAATCAATCCATCTGAATCCCTCTTCCTTAAAATTCTTCTCTGATACGAGTGAGATTACATTTGGGTGATTCTCCCACATGTCTGGAAGCTAGTATTTCTAAGTCACCTTGACCGATGCCTCTTTATCCATCACCAATTATCTGAAAATGTCCCCAGGTCCTGTCCTTGCCTCTTCTCCCTCCAAATTTCTTCTTCTTTCTAAATTTCTAAATTTCATGAGCATCTTCCATCTTATGACTAAAGTGCCAGACCTGTGTTTTTTTTTTGTTTTTTTTTTTGTTGTTGTTTTTTCTTAAAGATTTTATTTATTTATTCAACAGAGACAGCCAGCGAGAGAGGGAACACAAGCAGGGGGAGTGGGAGAGGAAGAAGCAGGCTCATAGCGGAAGAGCATGACGTGGGGCTCGATCCCATAATGCCAGGATCCCGCCCTGAGCTGAAGGCAGACGCTTAACCGCTGTGCCACCCAGGCGCCCCCAGACCTGTGTTTTTTATGTGTACCCCTTCCATCTGTGCACCAACCCAAGTTTCACACATCTCCTCCCCCTCCCTCTTCTTCACTCTATCAGTTAGGATTCATCCAGCAAAACAGAAACCATTCTAGGTGTTTCAAACAGAGAGAATTTAATAAGAGCAACTGGTTACTCAGGTGATGGAAAAGCCAAGAAGTCAAAACATGGGACACTAAGACAACCCAGAGATTAAACAGAGCAGGAACATGCTACCAACCCTAGGGTTAGAGGAACAGTAGGAGGAGGTGGTATCACCAAGATCCTAGAAGCTGGAACTTTCCAGAAGGCCCTACAGTCATGGCAGGAGCTGTCTGTCGAAGCGAAGTACATGAAAAGAGAGGCTGTCTGACTTCAGTTGGAATCAGGGATGAGATGTAGACTACCAGACATGCTGCCAGAAACAGAGAAAGAAGAAGAAAAACCCTCTTCCCATTCTCCAATCTTCCATCAATAGCTCTGTGAACTAGAGGTCAAACGAGCTTGGGAATTGTAGCTCCCTGTGACAAACAGCTTAACAGAACAGGCTAATAGTATACCCACACACCAAGCTTCACCTCTTAATGTCAACATTAAGTCAGGTGGCTTCATTCCTTTTCACTAGGACCCTCAGTGTTATATGCAACCTCTTCTACATACTTCTTGCCTTCATTGCAAAATGTATCCAAGGCCTGTTAATTCTGCTCTGAAATAAATTCCTGTTGATTCTTCCTTCACCAGTTCTGCAGCCAATCACAGTAATCAAGGGATTTAGTGCTTCTCATTGGTAGAGCTTCTGTCACATGCCCATCCCTGGAATCAAAGGTAGAGTTATCCCAACCAAATCTCATGGACAAAAAATGAGTAAAGGGTTGTTACCCAAAGTAAAACCAGGGTCTGTTATGAAAAGTAGAAAGAATGAATGTTGGAGGTGGAGACAAACATAGGGGTCTGCTACACACTCCTTTCATTATGTGTCTCCTATAAAACAAACCAAAGAATCTCTATTTCTTAGTCTGTTTCAAGACCACATTGCAGTGAAAAAAGCAGAAAGGACCTAAATGTCTATCAATGGAGAAATGGTTGAAATGAAATATAGTGATTTGGAATGTTCTCAAGCTTTACTATTTAATGCAAGGAGTAAAGAACATACCACCATTTTTTGGAAGAAAAAGGGAGGGTGAGAGCATGCTTCTTGCAACTTGTGTTGTATTTAATATCTCTGGAAGAATACACAAGAGCCAGATAATTAGGAGAGAGCAGAGGAACTGGTAGATCAAAATTGGAAAAAAAAAAAAAAAAACCTGACTTATCTCTATATCCTCCTTTTTTGTACCATTTGAACTTTGCTCCATGTTACTTTTCCAAATAAATTAATTAATTTAACAAAAAACATTAAATAAAACTTTTCTAAATAACACATAGATCAAAGAAGAAATCGCATGAGAAATTTCAAAATATTTTGAACTAACTGAAAATGAAAATACAACTTACCAAAACTTGTAAGATGCAGAAAAGGCAGTACTTAGAGGAAAATTGATAGCATTGAATGCATACATTAGAAAAGAAGAAAGATCTAAAATCAATAATCTAGGCTTCCACATTGGAACATTAGGGGGAAAAGAGTGAATTAAATCCAAAGTAAGCAGAAGAAAATAAAAAATAAAAATTAGAGCAGAAATCAATGAAATTACAATGTTTATAGCAGCAATGTTCACAATAGCCAAAATATGGAAAGAGCCCAGAGTCCATCAGCAGATGAATGGATAAAGAAGATATGGCATATATACACAATGGAATATTACTCAGCCATGAAAAAGTATGAAATCTTGCCATTTACAATGACCTGGATGGAACTAGAGAGTATTATGCCAGCAAAATATGTCAGTCAGTGAAAGACAAATACCATATGATGGAATTTAAGAAACAAAACAGGTGAGCATAGGGGAAGGGAAGGAAAAATAAAACAACATAAAAACAGAGAGGGAGACAAACCATAAGAGACCCTTAACTATAGGAAACAAACTGAGGGTTGCTGGAGGAGAGATGAGGACAGGGTAATTGGGTCATGGGATTAAGGAGAGCACTTGAAGTAATGAGCACTGGATGTTATATGCAACTGATGAACCACTAATTCTACCTCTGAAACTAATAATACAGTATATGTTAATTAAATTGAATTTAAATTTTTTAAAAAGAATGCATTAGTTGAAAGATGCTCTAAAAAAAGAAATCAATGAAATTAAAAACAGGAAATCAATAGAGAAAATCAACAAAACTAAAAGCTGTTTCTTTGAAGAAATCAATAAAATCAATAAGCCTCTAACCAGACTGACTAATTTAAAAGAAAGAAAGGATGCAACTTACTAATATCAGAAATGAATGAGGGAACTATCACCACAGATCCCATGCACATTAAAGGGTAACAAAATAGTACTACTTATAACCCTATGTCCACGAATTTGATAGCCTAGATGAAATGGGCCAATTCCTTGAAAGACACAATGTGCTAAAACTTATGCATGAAGAAATAAATTACCTGAATATGCCTATATCTATTAAAGAAACTGAATTCATAGTTAATAACTTTTAGGGGTGCCTCAGTGGCTCAGTCAGTTGAGCGTCTGATCAGCTCAGGTCATGATCTCAGTGTTGTGAGATCAAGCTCCACATTGGGTTCTGTGCTCAGTGGGGAGTCTGTTTGTCTCACTCTCCCTCTGCCCCTGCCCCTGCTCATGCTCTCTCTCTCTCTCTAAAATAAATACATATTTTTTAAAAAAGTAATAACCTTTAATTAATTAATAAACAGGAAGCACAGACCCAGATGGGTTCACTGGTTAATTTTACCAAACATTTAGGAAGAAATTATACCAACTCTTTACATATCTTCCAGAAACCAGAAGCAGAGGGAATACTCTCTAACTCATCTTGCAAGGCTAGCATTATCTTAATTCCAAAACCAGATAACATAAGAAAAGAAAACCACAGATCAATATCTCCCATGAACACAGATGCAAAAATCCTCAATGAAATGTTAGCAAATCAAATCCAACAATATATAAAAATAAGTATACACCACAATCAAGTGGGCTTTATTTCAGATATGCAAGAGTGGTTCAACATCAGAAAATCAATCAATGTAATCTATTACACCAAAAGATTAAAAAAGAAAAATCCCATGATTGTATCAATAGATATAGAAAATCATCTGACAAAATTCAATACCTATTTATGGTAAAAACTCTCATAAAATAAGGAATAAAGAGGAAATTCTTCAACTTGATAAGGAATATTTACAAAAAAGCTACAGCTAACATCACATTTAATGGTGAGAACTTGAGAGTGCTGCCTGGCTCAGTCAGCAAAGCATGCAACTCTTGATCTTAGTGTCATGAGTTCAAGCCTCGCATTGAGTGTAGAGCTTACTTTTTTAAAAATAATGAGAAATTTGAAGCTTCCTCAATATTATAAGGAGTGAGGCAAAGATATCCCCCTCTCATAACTGCTTTTCAACATTGTACTAGAATTCTTAGCTAATGCAATAAGACAAGAAAAGGAAATAGAAGGTATACAGAACGGGAAGGAAGAACTATAACTTTCTTTGTTCACAGATGACACAATCATCAACGCAGAAAATCCAAAAGAACTCACAAAAAAAAAAAAAAAACTCCTGGAACTAATAAGTAATTATAACAAGGTTGCAGGAAACAAAATTAACATACAAAAGTCGATCATCTTCCTATCTATCAGTGATACACAAGTGGACTTTGATAAAAAACAAATTGCAATTTACATTAGCACCCCCCAAAATAAAATACTTAGGTATAAATCTAACAACATATGCATACATCTATATGAGGAAAACTACAAAACTCATAAATAAAATCAAGGAAGAATTAAATAAATGGAGAAATATTCCATGTTCATAAAGAAACTCAATACTGTCAAGATGTCAGTTCTTCCTACATTTATCTACGTATTTAATGCAATCCCAATCAAAGCTCCAGCAGCTTATTTTGTGTATATTGACAAACTGATTCTAAAGTTTATATGTAAAAGCAACTCAGTATTGAAGGAAAAAACATAGTCAAATGACTGACACTATCTGATTTCATGACTTAGTATAAAGCTACAGTAATCAGGGACGCCTGGGTGGCTCAGATGGTTAAGCATCTGCCTTCAGCTCAGGTCATGATCCCAGGGTCCTGGGATCGAGCCCTCCATCAGGCTCCCTGATCGGCAGGGAGCCTGCTTCTCCCTCTCCCTCTGCTGTTCCCCCTGCTTGTGTGTGCACACACACACTCTCTCTCTCTCTCTGTCAAATAAATAAATAAATAATCTTAAAAAAAAAGATACAGTAATCAAGGCACTGAAGTATTGGTAAAAGAATAGACAAGTCAATGGAACAGAATTGATATCCCAGAAATAGACCCACCTAAATATAGTCAATTGGTCTTTGACAAAGGAGCAAAGGCAATACAATGGAGTAAAGGTAGTCTTTCCAACAAATGGTGTTGGACATGCACATACATAAAAATTAATTCAGACACAGACCTTACACCAGTCAAAAAAAAAAAAAACCTCAAAATTGATCACAGACCTAAATATATGGAATCAGACCAAAACTCCTAAAAGATGACATAAGAGAAAACCTAAATGATCTTGAGTATGGCAATTACATTGTAGATACAAAACCAAAGGCAAGATCCATGAAAGAAACAATTGAAAAGCCAAATTTCATTAAAATTAAAAACTTCTTCTCTGTGAAATACAAGTCAGGGAAATGAAAGACAAGGTATAGTCTAGGAGAAAATATTTGCAAAGACACATCTGAAAAAGTACCGTTACCAACAATATATAAAGGACTCTTAAAACCCAATAATAAGAAAATTAACAACCCAATTTAAAAAAAATGAGCCAAAGATCTTAGCGGACATCTTACCACGGAAGATATACAGATAGAAATTAAGCATATCAAGAGATGTTCAACATCACATGTCATTACGGAATTGAAAATTTCAAAAACAATGAGGTACTGCTGCACACCTGTTAGAATGACCAAAATCCAAAACACTGACAACACCAGATGGATGTAGAGCAATGGGAACTCTCATTTATTGCTTGTGAGAATTCAAGATGGTACATCTACTTTGGAAGACACTTTGACAGTTTTCTACAAAACTAAATATACTCCTACCGTAAGACCCCCCAGTCATGCTCCTTGGCATCTACCCAAATGAACTGAAAATCCATGTCCACACAAAATCTGCACATGGAAGTTTCTAGCAGCTTTATTTATAATTGCCAAAACTTGGAAGCAACCAAGATGTCCTTCAGTGGGCAAATGGTTAGGTAAGCAATGGTACATCCAGACAATGGAATATTATTCGGTGCTAAAAAAGAAATGAGCTGGTAAGCCACGAAAAGACACAGAGGAAACTTCAATGAAGTTTAAGTGAAAGAAGTGAAGTAAAGCCAGTCTAAAAGGCTACGTGCTGTATGATTCCAACTACATGATGTCCTGGAAAGGGCAAAACTATGGAAAATGTTTGCCAAAGGTTAGGAAGGGAGGAAGAAATGCATAGGCAGAGCACAAAAGTTTTCTAGGGCAGGGAAATTATTCTGTATAATACTATAATGGCGGATACACGGCATTATACTTCTCTCCAGTCCATAGAATATACAACACCAAGAGTGAACCCTCATACAAACTGTGGGCTCTGGGTGATAATGACGTGTCAGTTCTAACAAAGCACCACTCTGGCACAGGGTGCAACACAAGTGTAGGGACATGAGGTATATGGAAACTCTTAGTACTTAGCACTCAATTTTGCTGTGAACTTGAATGCTCTAAAAAATAAAATTTATTAATTTTTAAAAACCTAATAGGGACACAAAGAGAACACTTTTGGTAACACTAGGAGTCCTGAATGCTACTCTTTACTGTGATTCCCACCCACCCAGCCCCTTGTGCAGAGGCCCAGGTCCAAAGGGGTCAGTCTGCTTTGGCCCAGGATGCAATGACTGTAGAGCTGTTTCCTCATGTAGAATCAGGCCCTTGTTCTGATTTCCCACTCTGTAGCACACTTTCAGACTATTTCGCTTGTATCTAAGTCCATAAAACACGAGCATTAAGATAATGGGGCTATGTTAGTAAAATATAACAGATCCTTAAAAATGAGGTAGTCTCTCAGAAATGGTCTTAATAGCACGATTTTTTAAATTAAAGTTAACTTCAGTGCTCCAAAGCATCAAAGTTTATTTGGACTTTACAGCAACTGACTTGCCATCTTCTCTTGCATAGAACAAAAGGCCCAATAAAAGACCCTCATGTTATTTCAGTCACCATCATCATTGTCATTGTCATCAGCATCATCGTTATTCCTAACATCCTGGAGTGCTTATTATGTGCCAGGTGCAGTGTCAAGCACTTTGCATGTATTATTTCATTTAATTCTCCCCAAAGCTCTATGATCCAGCAGCTACTATTTAAAGTAACTTGCCTAAAGTTACACCCCTTGTGGGAAAGTAGATGAAGCCAGAATCAGAACCCAGTCAACCTACCTCCAAAACCAATATTCTTAACCATGGAATGCTGCAGCCTTTAAATAAGTAAAGGATAGTTTATGGTTTATGAGCCCAGGACAGACTGAGAGCTGCAATGTCTGCCTTCCCAGGGCCTGGGGAAGGTCCTGCTGACAGCTCACCTGGGCTCCTTCAGTACGAGCACCCCTTTACATTTCCACAAAAGTCCTCAAATATTTGGGAACACATAGGTTGAATCACTGCACATGACCTCGAGCTCACTGATGCCTGTTGGAGGTGAGACCCGTGTGTGTCAGCTCAACAGAGAGAAGATGGAAGACTCATCTGTTTATTTTGATAAATGTAAATGAATTCTATTCCTTGTCAAAATGTTATCAAGACCCCAATGAAATGAGCTCCGCTTTTTTTTTTCCTTTTCAGGGTGAAGGGAGTGAAGGGGGAGTGAAATGAATGCTCAAGACAGATGGCTTTGATTTGAAACGAAAACAAACAACTTTAGAAAAAAAAAAGGCTTTCATTATTTTGGAGACCTTGGCATTCTTGCAGATACATTCATGAATTAATCATTAAAATTCTGAAATGTGGAATAAATCATGTGGTTTTCAATGCCAGCCCACAATAAAGGGGGCCTCAAACAGTTATTAAGACACAGCACTCTAAGCTGCTATTGCCTAGAATGACTTTTCTCCAGGAATAAAGTGGATGAGGTGTGTGTGTGTGTGTGTGTGTGTGTGTGTGTGTGTGTGCAGGCATGCGTGCACACATGTGTCTAAGTCAGCCCCGAGGTCCCAGCCTGGAACTGTGTGCAAGCCAGCTCCAACCGTGTGTCACCATGTATTAGCACTATTTAATACCTGCTAATGGAATGGCTCTGTCTGCCGTCGACAGCAGGATCAAAAGAGGGCCATGCAGCTTTTAAATTATTAGCACTAATTAGGCAAATCAAAGAGGAGGAGGGCAATGAGACCAGAGAATGCATTAGAAGGAAAGCAAGGGGATCACTACCTACCTCGCACTGTCAAGATCCAGCTACCAAACAGCCAATTAGTGCCAAAGACCCTTCCGGAGCGATGAGAGAATGAACAGGCCTGCCCCTGTAGAAGCAGGATGGCTTCATTACAGTGACTCCCTAATTAAAATGTAAAGGTTGCTGATCACTGCATAATTAAATAAGGTGGCAGGCGGTGGGAACCAGCTATCCAGGAGTTTCTAGGCCTCGTGTTATTAAAGCCACCTCCATGGCCTTGCCTGTGGCCCTTCCACAAGGCAGGCCTGGAGCTGTCCAGAGTTCTGACAGACATTCTAACTTCTAAAGCCCGGAGAAGGCAAGAGTGCTTCAAGGGGGCTTTTGTCCTAACCACCCCGTTACCCCATCGACCAGTCCTGAGAATCACTGATTTTCTTCAGAACCCATTTTCAAACTAATTAGGAGAAAGAGGATGGGGAGGTGGAGAGTAGAAAAACCACCAAGCCTAATTAACTCCCAGCCACTGCAATCTAAAACTCTGAACAAGGTTGTCTCCTGTTGATGTAACCTTTATCCCTCTTCTCTTTCACATGCCAGGAGGAAATTCTGTGTCCTTAAGAGCTTGATTGGGAGCTAATCCCGGGTTTGACAGAGAACCAAAGGCTGCTGAGTACAGTACCATATCTATTCACAGTATGTGCCCATGTGACGGGGTGACAGGGTGATGGGCAAGATATACAGTCCTGGGCCAGGAGAGAAGTATCATTTAATACCAAGGTTGAGTGTGATGAGGTCCTGGAGAAGTCATGCCAGGAAAGCCTTATCTTCTCAGAACTTTTAATCCTGCCCCCTCAGGCTTTTTTATTTACTCTTTTCTTCTCTGTATCCTCTCCTATTCCCCTCCCCCTTTATTCTCCTTTCTTTGCTATTTTCTCTCTCATAGCTCTGTTCCCTCTTCTCTTTCTTCCTCCAGCTTTTTTCCTTCTCTGTCTTTATGGCCCCCTTCTTCCATGCCCTTTCTCCTGCAACGTATTACCACTCCAACCAGAACAAACACAAAGCTGTCATTTACTCACTCCTTGACTTTGATCCGTAGACTCCTTAACTTAGCTCATTTTTATTAGAATGGTCCAAATTAGCGTTGGCCCTGCCAGAAACCTTGAGCAAAGTCTGGAATGACGTTTGAGAGGAGATTTGGATCCTCAGGAGCCATGACAGAAAGTAGGGGCATGAGCTAGTGTAGGCCTGGCTACATGAATAAATAGATTCAATCATGTAATGATTCAGAGCAATAGAATTATAATTATACTAAAAAAAAAGAAAGAAAGAAGCACTATATTCTATTTCTGAGAAATAAAACATCACAGTCCATATAACAGCCCAAGGTAGATTCAGGTCAAGGATTGAGCTCTTCTCCTTAGTTATTCAAAGACACAGCTAAGAGTGGCCCTGACATTTTCAACAGTGGCTTCTAAGACATCCAAAAAAAGAAACAAGTGGAGACTGTGAGTGAGAGATTTGGGGCCAGACATGGAAATGGCACACACTGTTTCCACTTGTGCTCCATTGGCTGGAATTCAGTCATATGACCACGTGTAGCTATAAAGGATGCTGGAAATCCTTAAACCATGTGCCGCAAAGAAGAGAAAAGTGACTGATAGTGGACCATTTAGCAATCTCTGCTAAATGAGAGATGGGACAGGTGGTAAGGTTAGAGTCATAGGCAGAGAAGTAAAGACTGAACCCAGAGCCGTGTCCACACAACAGCAGACAAGACGTCTTGCCACAGAACTTGTCCTGAGAAAGAGGGACAGGGTTAAACAGCAGGGGGCCACTTCTGCCCAACCAAGATGCCCTTAGGGGCATAAGATTCAGTTTTAGAATCAGACAGACATGGAATTAAGTCCAGCTCCAACTCCTTCAAGGTATGTGACCTTGAACAAGATATTTCCATGAGCCTCAGTTTTATCACCTAAAAAAAATGAGAGAGAAATAACGCTTATTTTTAATGGTGTCCCTCAAGATTATACGACATAAAAAAATGCAAAATTCTTAGCAGGATCTCTGGCATGCAGTAAGTACTCAATTGATGGTAACATTGACACTCTTACCATGCTCACCATTGCTGCCATATTACTGTTCCTACAATTTCTTCTCTCTGTCATGGATGCTCCCTTCTCATGTCCCCACTTAATCCAAGTCCCATCTTCTCCATGAAGTCTTTCCCTTCTATGTAGTTTCCAATGACCTGCCTAAAACCCATGCCACTTTATTAAAGTTTATCAGTATGAATACAAGCTCAATGAGGTCCAGACCATTATCTATCTTGTTTATTTGCTGTATCCCAGATCCTAGTACAGTGTCTGGCATATGATAGATTCTTAACTATTATTATTATTAAATGAATATTCAATGAACATGAGACATACTCCTGTCAAAGAGCCTGATGCCTGCTCTTTATTGGCACAGAATCATATTGCTTTGAGGTTATTCTCTAATTTTCCGTGTCAGTTAGTCTTGTCTCCCTGATGAAATTGAATTCACGGTAGCCAGAGTGATCTTTTTAAAATGTAAATTGGATCCTTTCTTTCTTCTGCTTGACCCCCTCCAATGACTTCTCATCACCCTCAGAATAAAACCCAAACTCCTCACTGCAGCCTATAAGACCCTGCAAGACCTGGCCTTCTCATCCCTCCTCTCTGTTTATTTCACTTTCCTTGCCCATCACTACCCTTGAGCCCCACAGGCCTTTAATACACCAAGATTGTGCCTACCTCAGAAACAAACTGAGGACTTCAGAGGGGAGGGGGGTGGGGGAATGGGATAGACCGGTGATGGGTAGTAAGGAGGGCACGTATTGCATGGTGCACTGGGTGTTATACACAACTAATGAATCATCGAGCCTTACATCGGAAACCGGGGATGTACTGTATGGTGACTAACATAATATAATAAAAAATCATTAAAAAAAAAAAAAAGATTGTGCCTACCTCATAGACTTTATGCTAATCATCCCCTGTTCCTGAGATACTTGCCCCAAGTGTATTCTCACAGCTGGGTCCTTTCGTCATTCAGAACTCAGCTCCAACAATACCCTTTCAGAGAGGTCTTCCCTTGGCAACACTATATAAATTAATTCTCCTTCCACCAGTCATTCACTGTCTTGAGTTGGATTCTCCAGGAAAGACTTGTTTGCAGAAAGTTCACAGGACCAGCACTTTGGGGGGGAGGGGTACGGGAGAAGGAGGTGTGAAGAAAACAACAGTGAGCAGAGGGAAGGGTTAAGCTGACGTAGATTCACAACAAAAATCTGAATTGATCCCACTGGGAGCCCTGAGTGGAGGTGGCCTTTTAGAGCTGCCCTCCTCTGAGCCAAGGGGACTGGGCCTTGTGCCCCTGCACTGGCCAGTCTCTGGGTGCAGGCCGCTCATGGGAAGGGGAGATTGCCTTAGGAAAGGCAACCCTCTCACGGAGGGCAGCTTTCAGAGAGTGATTCAACTCAGAGCTGTCTGCCACCAACAGCCCCAGTAACAGGGAAAATGAGTGCCAGTATCCTAAAGGGGGATATTTTGCTGGGCCATCATGTCATGTGCTACACTCTGCCCTTGTGCTACTGAGATCTACTCTTTGCTCCATTCTGTGAATAACTCTTTGGAGATCCATGAGCTCTTTTGCGGGACAAACTTACAAGAAGAAAATTAGTGGAATAAATCTAGCCCCTTCATGATCTCCCTCTCCTCCTACCCATTCTGGATTCCCCATCCCTCAAAACAAGCGTGCTGGTTCATGGCTTACCTGGTGAGGGGCCTGAACTATGTCACCACGGCCTTCTTGGGCCATGGCTGCTGCATTTACCCATTTACTGACAAATTGGGCAAGAAAGGCCGCCATAGATCATCTGGGTAGCAAATACATTCTTCCCTGCTCCCATTGTGCAGTGGCAGCCTACTTCTTGATGATAAGGCAACTGCCAGGAGCCTGAAGTGACCAGGTGTTGCTGTAGCTTGAGGTATATGTGACTCTTGCTGTGACTCCTATTGGCAGAACCACCCCCCGCACCCTGCCCCGGAACCACGGAGCCCAGATGTGCCAGATGCTTATTCCTGAAAGGAATGATCTGGGTAGCATGCCACTCACCCCAGTCCACTCTCTGTGCTACAAAACCCTGCTTTAGTTTCCCACATGGCACACCTCTTACCTTCTGTGACTATCTCATCCGTATTTCCTGTGTTATCTGTCTCTCGTTTCAGAATATAAGGGCTTATTCCATTCCATATCCCAGGGCCTAATATAGTGCCTGTCTCAGAGGAGATGCTCACTCAATATTTGCTGAGTGAATGAATGGGTGAGAGACTGGACTGAACAACATAGTTGTAGAGTCCTCAAAGGCAGGTTCGGCTCCCTACTGTTCTCAGAGCACAGAGCTGTGACTCAGAGAATACTTGATTGACCTGCCTATCCCCTCTCACTTATGACTCTCCAAATGTGAGAGGCCACCCTAACACAATCGTGGGCTATTTTTAGTCAGTTTCTTCCTCTCTGGTCTATTATGGTAGTAAGAAGAGGCTGGCTACCTGGGGCTTGCAGGAGCTCTAAAGAAAACCAATCTTCCTCTCTCCAGAAAACCCTAGGAGGTGTCCTCTATACCAGGCTCCAGGGTAACAACCATCCAGTCTGTGCTAGCTGAGAGCTATGTGATTACATTTTTTAGTTTTCTGGCTGGAGGTACCCATGGAAGTGATTATTGAGGTATACACAGGAGCTGGAGTCTCTCCTCCCTCCCACAGACACACAAACACGAGTTTCTCCCTCTCCTTCTATGGTTCCATCTTCTCTCATTAGATGACATTCTGGGGCCTTAGAAGATTTCTCTGATGCAGACTCTAAGGGGCCTCTTTCAACTAATTAGATTGTGAGCTGGAAGGCTGACTGTGGACTGTGTTAATAATCTTCTATTCAGGGCTTAACATGCTCATCTAGTTTGACTGTTGGAGAGGAAATTCTTTTCTTCTTAGAGAGAGCAAGGAAGAGCACATAAGGAAACAGGTTTTCTCCTTGAGACTCTATAAGCACGAAGGACAGACGTAATGATGCTCTTCCCATGGAGGTTTTAGAGGGGTCTGCGTGTGGCTTGGAAAGATAACTCTAAATCACTGGTTGTAACCTTTCTCAGTTATGAGTCACTGTCATGATTCCCTTGAGAGGGAAGGAAGGAGGGAGGATCATTCTTTTTATAGGTGAGAAGTCTTGGAAAGACAAGCTAGCGCAATGGATCTGGAATCAAAGTGGCCACAGCCCTTACTAGCTGTGTGACCTGTCTTGCCAATATATGGAGCAGGGATTTGAACATCCTGGATTTGAATCCTAACTCTACTGCTTACAGTTCTGTGGCCTTGAATAAGTTCCCTCTTCTATAAATCTCAGTGCTCTCGTCTATAAAATGGGATGATAATAATACTGTCTGGGTGCGTTCAGAGTGTTCAGTTAGAAAATAAATGCGGGGGCGCCTGGGTGGCACAGCGGTTAAGCGCCTGCCTTCGGCTCAGGGCGTGATCCCGGCGTTCTGGGATCGAGCCCCACATCAGGCTCCTCCGCTATGAGCCTGCTTCTTCCTCTCCCACTCCCCCTGCTTATGTTCCCTCTCTCGCTGGCTGTCTCTATCTCTGTCAAATAAATAAACAAAATCTTTTAAAAAAAAAAAGAAAAGAAGTGCGAAGTGTTAAGCACAGAGCCAGGAATATAATAAATGCTCACAAATTGGCATTGTATTCCTAAACCGTAAAACAGGATATTAGTAGGATCTGCCTCCTGGGATGTGTTGTAAAGTTTCAATGAGATGATGTACATGGTGATTTGAACAGTACCTGGCATGGTATGTGTCTTAGTCACCTCAAGCCACCATAACAAAATATCATATGTTGGACAGAAATTTATTTCTCACAGTTCTGGAGGCTGGGAAGTCCAGAACAGGTTCCAGCAGGATTTAATTCCTAGTGAGATCTCTCTTTCTGGCTTGCAAATGACTGCCTTCTTGCTATATGCTTGCGTGGTGAAAAGAGAAAGATTGAGCTCTCTGATGTCTCTTCTTATAAGGACATTAACCTGTAAGGGTCAGAGACCCACGTTCATGACTTCAGTTAACCTTAATTACCTCCTAAAGACCCTTGTCCAGATACAGTCACAACAGGGGTTAGGGTTTCAACATATAAACACGGGGGGAAGGGGAGGACACAATTCAGTCCATAGCAGTATGTACTCAATAAACATTAGTTACTGTAAAAATAATTTGTATTATTATTGCCCAAGGAGTTGGCCTGGTGCTCAGATGAAACTGACATCTTTAAGTCTGTCATTTCAATAGTCTCTCCACAAAATTTTTTGAATGGCTAACTTCCAGCAAACACCCTTACTGTTCAGAACCATGCTTGTGCTCTTCAACTGAGTCTGACTCTATTGGACCTGTGTCCAAATCCCCTCAGATCCACAAGTCATTCTGACCCGAACCCCACTTTGGGTATTTTTCTGCCTCTGATGGCCCCCACCTGCACCTTCTCTCTGAAGACCTGTCCCTGGGCTACTGGAGATGTTTTGTCGGCTCAGGCAGACAGCTGTGAGTTTCTGGGAACTCAGTCCTCCTGTGGTCAAGACAACTTTGAGATATAACTTATATTCCAGGGCTCGCCTATGGCATCAGGCTGAAGCCACCCTCCATGAGACTTTGTCTAGAATTGTACTCTTGCTTGGCCACTTCTCCCTCCCAGACCTATCTCCCCGAACCCTTACCCGTTCTTGGGTGGCCTTCCTTGACAAACCCCTTGTACAGGGGTCTTCATCTCAGAGTCTGTCCTGGAAAACCCCACCAAAACATCAGCTCAACCCTCAGGCCCTCTGTGACACTGTCCCTGGCCCTCTAAGATAAAATATGATATAAAGAAAGGTCAAGTACCGGGGCGCCTGGGTGGCACAGCAGTTAAGCATCTGCCTTCGGCTCAGGGCGTGATCCCGGCATTATGGGGTCGAGCCCCACATCAGGCTCCTCCGCTATGAGCCTGCTTCTTCCTCTCCCACTCCCCCTGCTTGTGTTCCCTCTCTCACTGGCTGTCTCTATCTCTGTCGAATAAATAAATAAAATCTTTAAAAAAAAAAAAAAGAAAGGTCAAGTACCTTGTCCAACATCACACAGCTAGTGAGTAGCCCAGACACGTATTGACATTGTCTTCATGTACTCCTTGCCTACGTGTGAACTCCTTAGGGCAGAAGTTCCCTTTGGCATCCCAGCAGATTTCTTAGAAGGTAGTATCCATCAGAGGCTTGGGAAATACTGAATGAATGAATGAATGAATGGCCTGAACAGCTGTTCAGAAGCTGCCTGGATCTTCCAGATAAGGCAGGTCAATTATTCACCTGCCCAAGTGTTGCATCTCACAAAATTCTCTGTTGGTCTCAAAGATGGCCATAACAGATGACATTCATCCTCACAGCAAAACCTTCAGAGGCTTTCAAATCAACTCAATCATAACCACTAGCTGCTATTCTCAGAGCTCCACATTACCAGTTCATCCACAAATCCATGCTCCAGGCTGACAGGCAGGAAGTAATCAACAGCAGCAATGATAATGATATCCACTGCTTATTGCTTGCTATGTACTAAACACAACTTACTACAGTCCCATGGAGTGTATTCTATCACTGTCCCCATTTAAAAAAGAGGAAACTGAGGACCAGAGAGCTTAGATTATCTTCCTGATGTCATACAGTGGGTAAGAAAAAGAGCTGGGACTTGGACCTAGTTTCATCTGGCTCCAAGACTCATTCTGTTAACCCAAAGTCTTTATTTTATTTTAACATTTTATTTATTTATTTATTTGACAGAAAGAGAGAAAGCACAAGTAGGGAGAGGGGCAAGGGAAGAGGGAGAAGCAGACTCCACTCTGAGCAGGGAAACTGACATGGGGCTCAATCCCACGATGCTGAGATCATGACCTGAGTGAGTCGAAGGCAGATGCCCAACCGACTGAGCCACCCAGGCACCCCAGCCCAAAGTCTTTAAATTGAGGCCACAGACCTAAAAGGCCACCAGCTGTGTTTTGTTTGACCTGGAAAGCAGTTTTCTTTAATTTTTGCCTAATTGGCAACATTTTAAAATGTCTACTTCACCAAAGAAGATCTGGATTTTTAGCTTCTCTTGAAAATAATCAGATCTGGTAACTGAGAACCCACTTTCCAGCATAGACACAGTTGATGGAGCTGAATAGAGGCTGTTCCCTATTAATGGGGCATTATTTATCAAAGGGAAACCCAGAAACAACGTAAACCATTCATAGTGGATTGGTTAAGTAAATTGTGTCATGCCACTCAGTAGGAATACCACGCAGCCTCTAAAAAGTGAAAAATGACTCATTTGCAATGTTAGTCTTTTACCATTATTTGAAAGATAATACTGAAAAAACATGCAAATGTCCATGCATAGTGACTGGTTAAATAAATTGTGGCATGTTTCTATTCAGCAATGGATTACCGTAGAGTGGCAAAAAAGAAATGAAAAACTTCTCTGTATACTCGATATAGAGAGTTCTCCCAGACACATTGTTCAGTTGAAAAAACCAAGTGAGGAACATTTATATTGTGCAACCTTTTGCAGAAAAACAAAAACATATAAGCCTATCTCCATATATAATCATAAAAGAAGACCCAAGAAATGAACCACAGTTATTGGTGAGAGGAGTAGTCAGATAGGGTACAGGAACGAAAGAAAGCTTTTCACTCTACACTTTTTTGTATTCTTTTTAACCACGTGAATGTATTCCTTGGTAAAAAAAAAAAAAAAATTAAATATTTAAAATTTCGAATCATGTTATAGAAATATATTTACAGAGGGAAATGCTTATGATACATTGTTAAAGGGAAAAGACAGTTTATGAAACAATTTTTGACCTTGAGCGAGTCACATTTCTGTGAACCTCCATTTTCTTCTCTTTTTTTTTTTTTAAAGATTTTATTTATTTATTCGACAGAGATAGAGTCAGCCAGCAAGAGAGGGAACACAAGCAGGGGGAGTGGGAGAGGAAGAAGCAGGCCCACAGCGGAGGAGCCTGATGTGGGGCTCGATCCCATAACGCCGGGATCCCGCCCTGAGCCGAAGGCAGACGCTTAACCGCTGTGCCACCCAGGCGCCCCTGAACCTCCATTTTCTTATCTATAAAATGACAAAAATGATTACCCGCCTCACAAGGTTGTAGTAAGGATAAGATGAGATCAGAGCAAGAAACACACAGGTTAATAAAATGCAGAGTTAGTAGTTAATAATTACAGCTACTAATGACCCCATAAAAACAAGAGTAGGCTTACACACTGCTAAACATGGTTATCTGTAGGTGGTGGGATGCAAGTGGTTTCATTTTCTTCTTTGTTCTTGTTGAGATTTTCCAATTTTTCAATGAAGAATATACTTTCCTTTGGAACCATCTCAAAAGAACAATGGAAATATTATTTATAAAGTGATAGAAACAATATTTAAAGTATCTTTCGAAGCCCTCCCCATCCCTGCCCCAAGTTTACCGGCAGGTGCCGAGAGGTCTGTGCAGGCAGGTCAACAGAGTATAGCTGGCACTCACCAGGGAAATGACTGAGCTGTGGGGTCACAGGCCATCAAAAGGATCAACTAGAAGTTTCATCTGGTGGGAACACCCACAGCTGAGGATGCAGAGCCCTCCAGGTGGGGATGCTGCACTGACTCACTGAGTCAGTCCTCAAGATAGACCTTCAGACCCCAGACCTACAAAAATCATAAGTGCAGACGCTTAGCCAAGACCTGAACGCTGACCAGGTGCTACTCTAAGGCTGTAGGTACATTAAGGCAGTTAATCTTCATGACAACCCTGAGATATTACCCCTTTTACAGATTAAGAAACTGAAGTACAGAGTAGGTAACTAACTTGCCCAAGACTGAACAGCAAGCAAGGAACAGAGCTGGGATTTGAACTCCATTAATGTAATTCTGGAGCACGAGTTCGTAATCTCTAGATCCTGCTTTGAACAAGGGTCATTGGTGGTCAGGCTTTATGATGAAAATGATTTTGTTTTTGGTAAGAATCAAACATCACTGAAAAGACAGATACATAGATGATAGATAGATAGATAGATAGATAGATAGATAGATAGATAGATAGACAGACATCAATCTGGTGAGCAAAGCAAGGTATAAATCCAGGTACCATAATTGTGGTTAAATCCAAGTGCCATAGAATGTATGGAAACTGGTTGCTTTGTGGGTGTCACCAACTGGGAATATGAAAGCAGTTTGAGGGGCGCCTGGGTGGCTCAGTCATTAAGCGTCTGCCTTCGGCTCAGGGCGTGATCCCAGGGTCCTGGGATCGAGCCCCACATCAGGCTTCCTGCTCCGCTGGGAGCCTGCTTCTTCCTCTCCCACTTCCCCTGCTTGTGTTCCCTCTCTCGCTGGCTGTCTCTCTGTCAAATGGATAAATAAAATCTTTTTTAAAAAAATGAAAGCAGTTTGAATTTCAGGACTGGAACCAGACATTGCCATCAAAGCCCCTCTCAAAATGCTGCGAATACTTATCCCATCCAGTGACCAGACGCTCATAGCACCTTGGGGCAGCCCATGCTAACTTTGGACATCTCCGACTGTGAAAACCTATTATCTTAGGGTCTCCCACGGAGACTGCTTTCTAAAGAAACCCTCATTTGGGGCACATAAGTCTTGGTCTGTTTGTTGAAACAAGGGTACTATCGGTTTGTGTTGATTCCAGATGTCCTGCCCAGCACAGGTCACAGTCTGAATAGAATATGGTCCCAGGTCTCTACTCTCTCCCACTGCAGATGGCCTTGAAGATGACGGTTTGGCAGCCCTGGCTAGTGCTCGGGGCTCTGTCCCAGGTCCCTTCGCTACCTCTCCTGTGTCTCCCATTTCACTTTGAGGGCATTCTCTCAGTGCGAGCTTGTCAGCAGCTGTTGCGGTCACTGGGCTGGTCTTACACTTCATTTTTTAGCCTGTTAAGTTTAATGCCCCCGTGCTTGGTGAAGTAGAGGGAACGGCTTCTCCTTGTGGCTGGAACGGTGGTTTTCATCTCGTCTCAGAGATGCTCCCCGGATCCATACATTTCATATTTATTTACTGCAGTGGATTCCTGCATCCGCTAGCATGGCTTAGTTAAACCAGGGGAACTATCAAAGCAGAGAAGCTCTTTCTAATCATTGACTTCCTGAGTAACTTTTGTGGCAAAATTTCCCCCAGGTCCCCCCATCTACCCTGGGAATCGAGTAATCAAGGTGTCATCTTTGACCCTCCTTTGCTCCCCACACCCTCACCATCGTCCACCAGCCAGTCCTATTGATTTATCCTCCAAAATGGATCTCAAGCTTATGCATGTGCCTCCATCTGTACCACCACCCCCTAGCTACCAGCAGCTCCTCCCTGGACTGCTGCAAACAGCATCCTAACTGGTCCCCTGCCTCTACTCCTGCTCCTACCCAATCCATTAAACAAATTGCAACCTGAGGAGTTTTTGAATTACAAACAGATCATGTAATATCTCTCCCCTGCTTAAGCTCTTCAGTAGCTCCCCACATGCTTAACGTCAAGTCCAAGTTTCTTACCACAGCCAACAAAGTCCTGCGTGATCTGCCCTGCACAGCTCTCTGACCTCCACGGCCATCATTTGCCCTTTGTGCGTTATGGTTCAGCCATGCTCTCTGTTACGGTTTTCCCAGAAGCATCCCTGGGACAAGAGTTTTGGTTCAAGTAGATAATTGGAGAGAAGATCCCAGGAAGGATGGTGAGGGGGAGGGAAAGTGGAAGGGCACATTAATGAGTGGATTACCTCTGTGAACAAACAGGGCTCAGCTCTGCTGGGGACCCTCTGTGTGGTTATGCCTCAAAGTCATCCCAGCGCAGAGGGGGGAAGGTGGAGCGTTTATCCACCAAGTCCCATCCCTCACTCTTGAGCATCATTCCAGGGACATAATTTCCCGGTGCTGCGTCAGGTGCCCATCCAGGGCTGAAGAATACTCTTAGACGAGAAGACACAGGACGCCATGGCTGCCTGGAGAGACGGAGGGGATCTGGTTGAAATACCACCATCCGGTACTTCAGGACTAGTCAGTGTGTGGTTCTCAAACCAGCTACCATCCACAAACTGTAACCAGTGTGTGATGAGATGAGATGCTTGGGCCAGAATGTCAATCAACTACATCATTAAAACACACTACTGGATTCTACCGACATTTTATTCATAGCGAGACTTTCTCAATGAACGAAGCAATGCATTACTGCGCACCCTGGTGTAAGCTCCTTACCACGTCTCTGCCACAGAGTCACAGCCGGGCACTTCAAGCAGCCCTGTATATTATCCATCGTGTGCTGCTAGAACACTCTGAGTGTCTCCCTACCCCATGATCTCTATCCTTGCCATTCCCACTGCCTGTTATTTTCCTCTGGGTCCTTCTCAGCCTTCATACGGTTTACATGGCCCCACGTCAGGAAGACTTCCCTGACTCCCCACGTAAAATATCCACCAACCTGTTATCCTTGGTCACAGCACCTTGTTTATCCTCTAATCACGGGTGCTAATCACAACCTACTTAATCTATTTGTTTATCGGTCAGAATGTTGTCCATCTCCTCCCTTGAATATATATGCAGTGGGGACAGGAAACTGGTCTGTCTCTTTTGCCATCATATCACCAGCACCAAGCACAGGGTCAATGCTCGATAAACACAGAATGGATGAATGAATGAATGAATGAATGAATGAATGAATGAATGAAGAATGCAGCCAAATCCATCCCAACTTTCTTATGGGATGTCCTCCTTCTGTCAGAAGGTGCTTATTAGTGTTGATGTCCCCTCCCTTGGTGTCAAGCAGGAACACAGTTCCCCCACGCTCCACATCGTGCTCCCACGCGAGACCCCAAATTGTAGCTCACTCATTGTGATATCCACATCCTGATAGCAGTGCTCCAGCATCTGACTTCCCAGGCCTAAGCATCTTCTCCATCCCTGACATGCAGGATACCAATGCCTTTGGAGCAATCTACCTGTGCGGTTAAAAGCACTGGCTTCAGAGGGGTGGGGGGTGGGGGAATGGGATAGGCTGGTGATGGGTAGTAAGGAGGGCACGTATTGCATGGTGCACTGGGTGTTATACGCAACTAATGAATCATCGAACTTCACATCGGAAACCAGGGATGTACTGTACGGTGACTAACATAATAAAAAATATTATTATAATAAAAAAGAAATTAATCCTGACCTAAAAAATAATGCATATCCTACAAATAAATAAAATAAATTGCGGATAACAGAAAAAGAAAAAAAAAAGAGCACTGGCTTAGCCATCAGACACGTATAGCTTCAAACCCCAGCCCTGCCCCTGACCAGCTGAGAACTTGGGTGGCTGAGTTCCTCCCTGTGAGCCTCAATTTTCTCTCCAGGGTTGTTGTAGGGATTAAAGTAGATCCCTGGTATACAGCACGGTTTTTCAACCTGGACACTACTGACATTTTGAGCTGGGTAATCGTCAGGGGTAGGACTGGGGGTGCTGTCCTGTATTCCGTAGGTGTTTAGCAGCCTCCCTGGTCCCTGCCCACCAGATGCCAGCAGCAACCCTCCCAACAT
Source organism: Ursus maritimus (assembly GCF_017311325.1). Classification (NCBI taxonomy): domain Eukaryota; kingdom Metazoa; phylum Chordata; class Mammalia; order Carnivora; family Ursidae; genus Ursus; species Ursus maritimus. The sequence goes on along the minus strand of NW_024424341.1, from coordinate 7,252,018 downwards.
CATGTGACAACCAAAAAACATCGCCAGACATTGTCAAATGTCCCCTGGGAGGAAGGGGGACACAAAATCCCTGTTGGTTGATAGCCACTGGTATGGAGTCTTTAATACAGTGCCTGGCAAGTTTATTGCACCATATACCTCAGTTTTCTTACCTGTAAAATGGGCGTAAGAATGGTGCCTGATTCATAGATTGGTGTGAGGAGTAAATGAGATAACATAGAGGATGTAAATGGATAATATAATATGAAGGAATAAATAAGACAGTACAATGTGGAGGACTTAGTTAGAATACCTTTCACGTGCTAGAGCTTTTAAAACAAAAGGCTACCACGGGAGGTGATGCATGTGTTACCTAACGTGATTGTGGTGATCATGTCATAATGTATACATGTATTAAATTGCCACATTGTATTCCTTTTAAAAATCCCATTGTATAACCTAAAAATGTACAATTTTTATTTGTCCATCATACCTTAATAAACCTGGGGAAACAAGAAAGAAAACATGCTGTTTTCTGTTAAGAAAAATGAACAAATAAAACAAATAGCTATTTTTATCATTAAAGCTCAATGACTGGTGCTCGTTTCGGCAGCACATATACTAAAATTGGAACGATACAGAGAAGATTAGCATGGCCCCTGCGCAAGGATGACACGCAAACTCGCGAAGCGTTCCGTATTTTTGTAAACGCAAATAATGAATCATGGAACATTACATCGAAAACTAAGGATGTCACTGTGTCTTAAACAGAGTAGGTGGCCTGACATAGTTTATCTTTTGCCTGGAGCCCTAAGGCTGTGACTGAGAGCCCCAGATGCTGTATGGCCCTGTATCACAGAGCAACCCTCCACTATTCCTACTGTGATTTTTATTACGTTCTTACTGCTCCTTTCTCTGTCACTGTCCTCTTCCATCCACCTGCAGCAAGATTCTGCCTGGTCTTAATGAACCACCATGTTCAGTAAGCATACGTAACGGAGCAACAGCTTGACCGGAATTCTTGCTCACCTCTCTGGCTCTCCACATGTGCCCTAGATATGCTCCTCCATCCATGAACTCCAGGCTGTGGGTACTATAAGGACGCCCATTTTGGGGCGCCTGGGTGGCACAGCGGTTAAGCGTCTGCCTTCAGTTCAGGGCGTGATCCCGGCGTTGTGGGATCGAGCCCTACATCGGGCTCCTCTGCTGTGAGCCTGCTTCTTCCTCTCCCACTCCCTGGTGTGTTCCCTCTCTAGCTGGCTGTCTCTATCTCTGTTGAATAAATAAATAAAAAAATCTTTAAAAAAAAAAAAGGACGCCCATTTTACAGATGAAGAATTGAGTCTCAGGTTAAGCAACTTGCCTAAAGTCACAGTAGTGGAGCCAGAACTCAAACCCAGACTGACCAGTTCCCAAGATCTAATTCTTGTCCACTCCCACTACTGGGAAGAGTGTAGCCCTAGCTGGAATGAACAGAGAGCTGCTTGGCTCTATCCAAATCTAGATGGTTATGAGTTTAAAATCAACTGTGTCCAGGAGGACACGTATTGCAATGAGCACTGGGTGTTATATGCAAATAACGAATCATGGAACACTACAGAAAAAACTAATGAAGTATTGTATGATTAATGTAACATAATTAAAAAATAAAATTAAAATTAAATTAAAAAATAAAAAATAAATAAAAACGATTGTGTCCGGATATTTCTTGACAGGTATTTCTTGAGCCCCCAGTGCTGTCAGAAATATGAGAAAGCACATCAAGTCCCTGAGAAGCTCACAGTCTCCCTGGGAACATGGGCAGGAATCAGCCAAGGGACATTACCAGTCGGCCCATAAGGAAGGTGCTGTAAGAGGTTAGAACGAACGGTTCAGTGGAACTGAGCCACCTCAACTCAAGGTTCTGCTTTCCCCCCACGGACCTGCATTCATCCCTGAATCAGAACACCCGAAAGAGGGATGGGAGGTACGAGTTCCCTGTGACTGAGGCTGTTCTAGCAGGGACAAGGGTCAGCGGCACCATGCTGTGCAGGGACAGGATATGTGGCTCCAAATATTCTTGCATCGACTCAATAAATGGTGATGGAACACTTACAGCATGACAGGCACAGTGCTCGGCACATGGAACAGAACAGGCAAGGCCTCAGGGAGCCTGAATCCTAGTGGCGGAGACAGTCAACAACTACATAAGCCAGAAAATTAGAGACAGTGAGAAGCAAATGGGAAAGGAGCTCCTTCAGATGTGGGGGGAAGAGGTCAGGGACAGGATTTCCAAAGAGGGGACATATGAATTAGGACAGAAAAGGATGAGGAGGACGTAAGAAGAGTGTCCACACACATGGAAGAGTATGTGAGAAGGCGCTGAGGTCCCCCAAGACCCAGATGGACGAAAGCTCTCTTCCAGCCGGCAGACTTTGCAGGTAGATCTCCCACGGGAAAGAAGCACTACAAAGGGGGCCTGACAGCGAGTGGACAGCTGTCTCCTCTATGGCTTTGGTGTTAAGAGCTGAGGAGGGAAGACGGAAGGAACAGAAGCTCCAGACAACCTGCTACAACTAATGAGCCTGAATGTTTGATAATACATACTGCTATAATAACTGATAATAAAAATGATAAAAATAAGGGGCGCCTGGGTAGCGCAGTCGTTAAGCGTCTGCCTTCGGCTCAGGGCGTGATCCCGGTGATCTGGGATCGAGCCCCGCATCAGGCTCCTCCGCTGGGAGCCTGCTTCTTCCTCTCCCACTCCCCCTGCTTGTGTTCCCTCTCTCGCTGGCTGTCTCTATCAAATAAATAAATAAACTCTTTAAAAAAAAAAAAAGAATGATAAAAATAAGAAAGACACCAGGTAGTCAGGGGGCAATGCTGCTCCTGGCAAAAGTTATGTGGTCTTTTTCAGCTTCAAGAAAGGACAAGGGGAGAGCAGCGTTCCTCATTCTTTCTCCTTCCTGTGACATGCCTGAGAAGCCCAGGGACTGGTCTCACTGCCTACAGCCAGTCTGCCCCTCACCTGAGAGGGCACTCCTGCTGGTTCCAAGTCCCTACGGGGACCCCAGGCATCATGGTGTCCACAGGGCAGAACTAGGTCTTAACCATCCTTCTGTTCCCTGCGCCTCCCCTGGGGTCTGGTGCATAGCACATGCTCCATGAGTATCAGCTGGAAAGAGGAAGAGAGAGACGGAAGAATGGATGGATAGAGAAATAGGTCAATCATCCACCTTCAGTCAGGGCAAGCTGCTTATAGCTATTCAGTAAATAACGGATTGACATCAACAAGCAAATGGTAGACCTCAATAAAATCTTCATTGTTGCTGGTGGTAGCTGGGCTAGACTTTGAATAACAGTGTCTATAAAATACTGATCCAGGGTACCTCCGAACACCTCCTCTGACATTCAGATCAAACAAAAGGACGTTGTAGTACAGTGCGAAAAGCATAAGGACCACAGTCGGGGCCCAGGTTCTGCCACTACCAAGTTTGCGATCCTGTGCACATTTTCATAAGCTTCTGTTTTCTTCTATGGAAAGTGGGGAGCTCGCCTCAAAGAGATATGGTAGAAATAAAAGGCTATTTTTGAAAACACTTTTGAGTTTTTATTTATTTTGTTTTTTTCAAATCAATATGCATGTATTGAGTACCTACTGTATATCCATCACTAAGAGAGTGCTGAGGAGAAAAAAGACAGTGCCTATGTTGGGGATTTCACAATCTAGCAATTAGAGTAGACCCTGGAAGGGGGATGTGTTGGCTAACTTTGTGAGTCAGTGTGGCTGGGCCATGGTGCTCAGCTATTTGGTCAAATTCTATTCTGGATGTTTGTGTGAGTATTTTTTTTTTTTTTTGGATGAGATTAACATTTAAATCAGTGGATCTGAGTAAAGCAGATTGCCTTCTATAATTGGGCAGGCCTCATCCAATCAGCTGAAGGCCTGAATAGAATAAAGACTGACCTCCCTTGAGCAAAAGAGGATTCTGCCAGATTTGGGGGCACATGGCTAACTCAGTCAGTAGAGCATGCAAATTTGGATCTCAGGGTTGTGAATTCAAGCCCCACATTGGGCATGAAGCGTACTTAAAACAAAACAAAACAAAAAACAAGAATTCTGCCAGCCGAAAACCTTCAGACTCAAACCACAACTTTTCCCTAAGTCTCTAGCCCATCAGCCTACCCCATCAGATTTTGGCCTTGACAAGCCTGCACAGCCGTGGGAACCAAGTCCTTAAAATAAATACATGTCTATTTCTCGGGAGAACCCTGCTTAATGCAGGGAACAAGAGCACAATAGTGATCTGGATACTCTAAGAATGATTTTTGTGAACTCAGAGACACAACACTAGACCCAACAGTGATTGCTCCACCTGGAGGGGTATGAAGAAAGACTTTGGATATTGAAGTGAGGCCCTGGAGGCTAAGTTTCTGTTAAGAGACAAGAAGAGACCTCCCAAGCATCACTCGATGGGATTCTGCTCACACCCTCATTACTTAGTGGGTGTGTGGATTCTTATCTGATCCTCTCTCAAATCTTCTCTTTCCAAGGCCTTTTGAGCCTATTGTCTAGTTTGAGCACCCAGCTGTGTGACCTGATCAAATCCCCTAACTTCTCTGAGCCTCAGTTTACTCCTTGCTAAAAGCCTATTTCATGGGGTCCAGGAAGGCACCCTGTACATTTGAGGACCTTATATTTTTCTGTTGTTATTAAAGTATTAGGTAGATACATCCCTGAAGGAACATCAGTGACCTTCCCCAGATTTCTACCCAAGGAAGCAATGGGAGATGGGCTGACATTTTAGCATGAACTATTTAAGTTAGCTGTAAGGGAAGAGAAATATTTAACTCTATATCTTGGAGTTCCATTAAAAATAGAGAGGCTCTTGTGGCATCAGTGTGCAGGGGGCAAGAGGATAGAAGAGATGGCATCTTGCATCCCTCCAAGGGCATAGTTAGATACAAAACCTAGATGTCTGTACCTAAAATTGGCATCAAAAGGAGGACAGCTAGACTGGCCGTTCTCTGACATGGGGAAAGCACTGACCATGGGAGGATGTGAGTCCTCTGACCCACTCCCCCGGCTGAGCAGAAAAGCAGGAGTTAACGGACTAACATCGGCCTGGCCAAAGACAGGATCATCCTGGGACACCAGAGAGGACCCTGCAGAAAGCCCCCACATCAGTCATTAAATCTACGGAACCTGCCCACAGATTTTTTAGAATCAGGGTGGTCCAATCAAGGGCACTAACTGTGGACCCTACCAGGAGCCTGATGCAGGCTGGTCCTGCAGGGGATACACTTCCTTATCTGGGGCTCTTCACTTCCTTAGACCCTGTTGGACTGAGGTTCTTTTTCAATAGCCAGTTTTATTGTGCAGAGATGAGGGGAGAATGCCCCATGGATAGAAGAAACCAAATCCCTACAGAATTCAATTGGCTGCTGCATCCATGTAGAAGATGAAAAATACACCAGCACATATTGTCTGCCTCTTACGAGGAGCAAAATACTAACTAGACGACCCAGGGATGTTCTTTAAGTCTCAGGCCAAATTAAAGTCCAGACGCACATTAGGGAATTGAAAAGTTCATACGTCCCGAGCCTCAAGCTGGAAAACAAGGAAGAAAAAAAAAAAAGGAGGGGGGATGGAAAGGCAAGACATTCATGCAAGTATTCAGAGCTCAAAGTGATACTGTGTAACAACTAATGAATCATCGAGCCTTACATCGGAAACCGGGGATGTACTGTATGGTGACTAACATAATATAATAAAAAATCATTTAAAAAAAATAAATAAATAAATAAAATTAAAAAAAAAAAAAAAGTGATACTGTGTAAGACCAGAGGCTTTTGAGCCCCTGAGACCTGGGTTCGAATTTTTATTCTACCCCCTTATTAGTTTTGCCCCCTTGCTTTCCCTGTTTATCCTCTCTGCCTGTCTTTGTCTATCAAACCTGGGGATCCCTACTCCATGTCTCTGGATCAAATCTAATGATACCTACTTTCTCCTCTTCAATACTGTGACCATTAGAGAGTAGAGGACGTCAGTAGCTACAGTTGTACCTGACACATAGGGGCTGTCCTTTGTGTGTGTGTGTGTGTGTGTGTGTGTGTTTCTTTTGTTTTAATGAATCAATAGCAGCGTCCAATCCCCCAGGGCTCCTTCCCCCTGCACCCGCAGTGGTAGTCAGCAGGATCCTGGGGCTGAGACTGCACATAGGGGCTTTCCATAAACACTCCCCGTGACTGTTACTTCACCAGAAACGGTTCTTCGTGTGTGCATGCAAACACACCGGATAATCGCTTCGCAATCCAGACATACAGCGATGAGATCATAAGCAAAAGAATAAGAACACAGCATGCACTCCGTAGAGCCTCTAATTCTGTGCTACCGTTGGTTTAGAATTCAACGTTTTCATCTTTATTTTATGCCCAATGCAGAAATGCCTCAAGTTTATTTACCCACCAGACACTAATGTGCATTCTAAGGGAAATTACCCTCACCAGGATCCGACCGTGGTTGTAAAACGTGAAATAACAAATCACTTAGTGAAAAAAAAATTTTTTTTGTTGTTTTATAACTGGAAGTTTGTACCTCTTTAAATAAAGATGAGAAGGCTAGTGGAGTTCATAAAATAAGTCAGTCAGATGTGTACTTTGCTCTCCTCAACCCATCCCTGCAACCAAAGGTCCGCCTGTCTCCATTTATCTTTAACTCAGCCGAGGCTCCCAGCTCTTGGAAAGGAGACCACAAATGATCAATTACTTCTTCGTGCGCAAAGTCAAAGGTTAAACGTACTATTGCTCACCGCAGGCTGACCCTAACCTCAGAATTAATGCCATAAACAAAAAAGGAAAAATAGAGTTAGGGCTGTGAAGGTACCAGCTTTAGTCTCCAAAGAATTACAAAAGGGAAACGATGACCCCTACTGGTAGGAACTGGAACAGCCAGCCTGCCCGGGGCGCTCCGAGAGCTGAGGGCACTGGAGTTCCCACAGGGGCAAGCTGTCCTACTGAGAGGACAGTGAGCAGGCGGATCCCTGTGAGAAGCAAAGGATCGGATTTTCTCATGTAGGGTTAGAGCTGCATTTGTATTTGCAAAACAGAAAGACTGAATGAAAGGCCCCGAGTGTGAAGCCCCAGGACAGGCTCCTTAGGGAAACAGACGGGCGTCTGCACCTGCAACTCTGGTCTGCCAAGGCTGATGGGTGACGAGTAGTGCTGACACTCCCCATCCCCTTCCCTTACTGGTTGGCCACTCCTGATCTCAAGAGCATGGCTCACTTTCCAGCTTAGAAGACTGAGGTCCCATTTGCAGATCCATTAAAAGGAGTTTCTTCATGGGCAACTGAGAGGGACACATCATCTTACGGAAGGGCAAATCCATGTTCCCATGAGCCAGTGTCTGGCCAACTGTGGAAGGGCCATCTGGAGCTCACAGAGTGGACAGAGCTGACAGTAATCATCACCAGGGCCCCTCAAAGAAACCATCTGTGGTAGCCCATAGTGCTGTTTGCCCAATACTTGTGCTCTCCACTGTCTAGCCACACAGTGGGATTACGATTTCTGCCCCCTTGTGGTTGGATAGGACCATGTGAATAGTTCCGGGCAATACTTTTTGAGCAGAAGTCACAGATGTGAGACCTTTCAGGGTTTTGTTTTCTACAATAAACAGGGTGCCCCCAGCTCTAACAGGCTATCCATACGGTGTGTATATAGATGGAGTGTGTGTGTGTGTGTGTGTGTGTGTGTGTGTGTGTTAACATACACCATACAGAAAAATAAAACTTGAGATTTAGGGGGTGTTCATTATGCAGCATAACATAGCTCAGCGTGACGGACTTAGCATCCAAGCTCACAGGGAGGAGAACTTTCCACTCAGGAGAATGCTGAAATCCAAAGAGGATTTGTGAGGTACGTCAGGTAATTCAAGTCTTAGCTGCTTCTTCAATCGAGAACTGTAGTCAGACTGTTGCTGATACTGGTCACATCCTTGCCTTTGTCACGTGATGGCGCATGTAGAAAATGTTAATATGTGTATGGCACCCCAGGGGTAAACTGAAGAGAAACTGGGGATATCCACATAGGATTTGACAAAAATGTCATTTTATGTTCCTCACATCGTGTAATGATAAAATGCCAAATAAAATGCAATGTTTTAGAGAACATATTAATTATTGAATTTGACAAACCCTCCCTTTAAGATCATTGTAATGTTTTCATTGCAAAACCTGGACTAAGTGTGGAAAATATAACTTTTTTGCATTACATTTTACGCTTGAAATGGTCACACACAATTCCTGATAAAGACTTGCTGATGACAATCTCTTCAAATTCTTGATAGTCACCATCAGTGAGAAAACTTGCACGCACGGGTAGTGAGGAAATTTTAATCTTTACAATTCTAAAATTGTTGAAATTATACTTTAAAAAATCTAATGACTCTTTTGAATGTTGAAATTTCTTGAAATAATGTAAATTTTTTTAATTCGAGTCAACTTTTTCGTATCAAGTATTTGAAAAGCAATGAAACTCTTGTGTTTCTGCAAAACACAAAAGACCTACGAATTGTTGGAGCGATCACCCTGTGGCTAGCTTGAACACCACTGAGAGAGTCATCAGCCACAAATGAACAGAAATATCATGATAGGTTGTACATGTGACCTGTTGATATCAGGGTTTCCTCCCGGAGCTGTGCTCTCATAGCAGCTCCTTCAGAAACTCCTCATTGCCACCCTATTCTTCTTTCCTGCCCAGATGACAAGGCCCTACATTCCCCCACCCTACCCTTGCCTTCAGCGTCTAGTCTTCTCCATGCCCCACCCACACTAGCCAACTTTGACCTGCTCTACCTCCCTAAGCTCTCTCCTGCCCCAGGACCTTCACACCAGCTCTTTGTTACCTCTGCCCACTACATTCTCACCCAGCTAACTTCCATACATGTGTGCACCCCTCAAAATGCCTTCTCTGACCCCCTAATCAAAATATAGTCTTCTCGTACTTATTGTTTTGCATTTGTTTCCTCGTTTGTAAAAAATGGAAATAAAAATAAGCTGGTTTTACAGGAAGACTACAGCTACCAATGCTGTATGGTGTTAAGAGAGTGGATCCTAAGACTTCTCAACACAGGGAAATGTTTTCCCTTTTCTTTTCTTTTTCTTTTCTTTTGATTATATCTGAGAGGACGGATGTTAGCTGAACCCTTTGTGGTCATTATTTCACAACACATGAAAACCAAACCATCACGCTGCATGCCTCAGACTTACACATTAATGAATGTCAATTACTTCTCAATAAAACTGGAAAAAATAGTGTAAGTAGTTATCTAAAAATAGGCTTGTTTTATTTTGTTTCGTTTTAAGATTTTATTTATTTATTTGACAGAGATAGAGACAGCCAACGAGAGAGGGAACACAAGCAGGGGGAGTGGGAGAGGAAGAAGCAGGCTCATAGCAGAGGAGCCTGATGTGGGGCTCGATCCCAGAACGCCGGGATCACGCCCTGAGCCGAAGGCAGATGCTTAACAACTACGCCACCCAGGCCCCCCCAAAAATAGGCTTGTTTTAAGGAGTAAATGAGATATAACACATGTAAGCACGTGCCTGGCTTATAAGAAGTGCTCCATAAATCATCATTGTACCTCTGTAGCCCGTTTTGCCATTATAAATAGGTATCTATGGAGGTATATGTGTTTCCCACTAGATTGTAAACTCCATAAGGCCAGGCAGCCTGTCTTTTTTTGTCTACTGCTATATACCCAAGACCTGGCACAGTCCCTTTATCAGTATATGTTTGTTGAATGAATAAATGAATTCATCCGATGAGAACGCACTTGGTCGTGGAAGTTCTACACAGTAGAGAATCGCCATGAAGCTCTACTGGACGGTGAATCTGAAAAAGCTTCAAATGCGCATGTAAACATACACGTGGCCTACTTCCTCTTGCTACCGACCCACCTCCCTAGTCCCACTCTGCCATTCTGCCTTCCCTTATTTACCTTTATCCCTTTCTGTTCCTGAATCTGTCTCTCTGGCATTCTGTTTCTCTACGCTGTGTACTTTCACATACGGGATCTGGTACATAGTAAGCCCTCAATAAATCTGTATCAAATAAATGCTAGGAGGGTTGGATGAGTGGATGGACCAATGGACCCATGGGTGGATCATACAATTAAGTGAATGAGAGGATGGATGCAGTACTCCCTCCCTCTTGGCATGGAGGAAATTTCTTCTTGTGATTTCAAAGACCAACCCCCCCCCCCACTGCCCAAATCTCCACCCTGATGCTCCATTCCTTAATCCGGTGGAAACAGAAGTGGACACTCTCCTAGTAGTTAATTTACAACCTAAACATGAATCTGGTCTGATGGGCCTGTGACACTCGAGGCTCCATCTGGGCAGACTCTCCATTACTCCTAATGGCTAGCCTTGAAATGGAATTACTTCATTCTTCAGAGTAGAGTCGGGCAGTTTTTCCCTCTCTGAACAGCGAGCACATACTGCAAAGACATTCTGCTTCTATAAATATGCTTTTCTAAATGTTAAAGGGTTAGAGCAATTTTCCAAGGTCTCTGCCTCGAAGGAGCCCTCAGATGATATTTAATTGAAGTACTTTTGCTTTCAGAAGTGAGGAAACTAAAATGTAAGAAGTGGAAATGCTTCTTGGTTTTATGTCAAAATATAGGCTTCTAGACAAAATAATGGAAAGAGAATTTTCTGTTATTAAACTCAGGAAAATGAACATAAACAGTCAACCAAGGAGAGCAAAGTATAGGGTTTTTGTAGGGCAGTCGGAGGAAAAACAATCTCCTTTTAAACTGTAGTTTCGAACCCTTAACAAATGTTGGAGGCACATTCACTGATACAATCACTAGAAACCTCTTTCCCTCCTTTGGCATTCAGAATTGAACATTAAATATAAGCATGTCTGTTGCAAGTTTAAATATTAACTTCTTTCATAATATCCATATGGTGTTTCCAGAGCAAATTCCTTTGAACAAAGGAAACTGAATTTTGTAAGGGTCTAAGAAAGGTCACCTAAGTGAAGGAAACTCTCTGGAAATGGGCAAATGATCAATTTGTCATGTTGTATTTGTGAAAACATTTGAATGACAATGGGCATATTTTCCACCCAAGTCACATCAAGGAGCCAGCAATTAAATCCTTGCTCTTGTTCAATGTATTCAAAATGTTCGTGTAATTCCGAAGTTGATGTGATGTTCTCCGAAGACAAAGAGAACGGGCCGGGGGGAGGGGGCTGCTGGGCCAGCATTCCCAGAATGCTGAAAAGAGAAGGTGAGAATGAACTGGTCTTCATTACCGCACAAAACTGCAGCGCACTGCAGAACCCTGGTGGGCACCACGCCCTGAAACCACGATGTGAATGGCGCCCCCTAGCGTTCTGCCGGGAACAACCTGAGTATCTGTACTTGGCACAGTCCCTAGTTGCCTATTGTCTTTTGTTTGGCTACCTCATGTGGAAATATCCCTCCAATTTGGGGGGAACCCAAACTACAGGAAGGCAGGACCCCACTTCCCATTATGGTCACCAAAGGAAATACATATTTCCCCTTCCCCACAGTTTGGATGTGGACAAGTCTCAAAGTCAGCCAACCAGTGCTCTTGCCCAGAACTCTACATCTAAAATGGGGACATGACAATGCAGGCTAAGTGGAGATCATCAGAGAGAGCATTAATGGAGCTGAGGGTCCAGCAGCGGTGAGAGGGGACAGGGCTGCCACTGACCACTGCTCTAGGGTGCCTAGGTAAGGACTGTGGAGGGCTGAGTCCAGTCCATTCTGCTGGCCAAGCTGATCCTCCCAGTATGTGCTGGCAAAGCAGGACCCTTCCTCTAATCCACACAAATGAATAGCGGTGGTCCTGAGCGGGGATTCAGGGAGGGGCACCAGCAGTCTATTCCAGGGTCTAAGGCTGGCTATGTCCTCAGCTACCCAGCCTTCCTTGGTCCCTGTTCCTCAGCCTTCCTGTCAATCCTATGGGCTCCCCTCTATCCTCTTCAAGTGTCACTCTTGCTTAAGTGTGCAGGAGTCCGGTTCTGTTGTTTACACACCTGTTGTCTGTCCAGCAGAGCCCTGACCACACGCCCCTTTCTGCCAGTTTATCCTACCTTGCTTTGTCATGTAAGGGCCCCTGGCAAAGGCCAAACTTAATAGGGTATGTGGAATTAGAAAGGAAAAAAATGTGTTGGAAGAGACCATTATTCCACTGCCCAGGTAATAGGAATCCGTGTCCACCCAGAGAATTTTTTAAACAGACAGGTATGCTAGCATCCATCCCAAGCCCTTCATTTGGCCAAGATGAAACCCAGAGGAGGCAGGTGAGTGGCTGAAGGTCACCTAGCTAGCTAAGAGCAGTTTCTATAAGCCTCTCTATCTCAGCTGCTTAATTGAATTATTTATGTGGGCACCATGATGTGGCCGGAGTTAAACAAAGAAAGGCATCAATTCTGCCCACCAAGCAGTGTCTAAGCGCTCCTGAGACGCTTTGCTAAAATCCATTTTGCCTTCAAACTTTAATCCTCGCCAAGAAGCAGAACTCTGATTTATGAAATCTTAAGAACAATTTGCGAGGTGTTCTGAACATTAAAAAATTAAGATTTACAGTGTAGAGACGCCTCCCCTTGTGCTTCCTAGAATAAAACAGTGAGGACCCCGAAGGTAGAATGGGAGGTGCCTGGGAGAAGCAATGAACTGCCCTCGGGACAGTTCCCTGTGAGCCCTTTTCTTCTCGGATAGAACAGAGTCTTTGTCCTGTAAATGCAACAAAAGGTGTGGGAGAGGAGCAGTCACGGCAAACACAGGGGCTGATCCAAGTAATATTTTGTTTCAGTGACTCGCTTATCTTAATCTTAGTTCACAGGATAGAGAACATCAAGGAACGAATAAAAAGATATCTTCCATTTTCTCCATTACTGAGTGTCCCTTTCAGTGAGAAAATACAAAAATTCGTTGGGAAACTTTCCAACTGTTTATCTCACACAGCACTCTAAGACGCAAGGGGTAAGAACGTTAGGCCTAATTTAGATGTTTGGAAACAGAGGCCTGGAAAGAAGGCCACAGAAGGTCCCTCTCCCAGAGCAGACCACGGCAACCCTAGAATTCAGAGGTCAGTGACCTTTTTCTGTAAAAAGTCAAGTGGCAAATATTTTAGGCTACGCGGGCCATACAGTCACAACTATCCAGCTCTTCCAATGTGGTGAAAACGGCCACAAATGTCACCACACGGGAGTGGATGTGTTCCAATAAAACTTTATTTAAAAAACAGTGGGTCAGATTTGCCCCGTGGGCCATAATTTGCAGACCACTGCTGCCGTCGATCAGAGCGCGTCCTCCCACCCCCACACACTCCATATCATCACAGTCTCTTTAAACTCAGCCTTGAACACCTTTCAAACAGTAGCATCACCTCTCAGATGCAGGGGTGGTAATTACTGCAGTAAGAGGCAACGTCTCCAGTTTTTCATAAACAATAACAGGCAGAAAGCCATGTTTACAAAAGGGTAAACCTTTCCAACACATTCACATTGCCGAGACAATCCTTAGTTACCAAGAGGACAAAGGCCTCTCTTGCTCCCCTGGTGGCCCCCCCCCATATTACTTGTATAGCATTGCAATTCAATCCACAGAATTAGTATGCAAAATCTCATCTCCCCTTGCAAGCATTTTTGCCTGAAAAACCAGGCGGCAGCCTCGGAGTGACAGCACGAGAATAACTTGTCATCCTGGTAATGGTCTAACTGCATATAAGTGTCTGTCATAATGAAAATTGGTGTCTTCCATTTCAATTTATTTTGTCAACAATCCAAATGGAGCCCGAATATATCTTCCAACACCAGTGCCCGCAGACCAAATAGGGAAGAGAACTTTAAAATGAACCTCATCATCATACGACTAAATATTTACATTAAAAAAGATTCTCTCTTCTGGAAGACATCCCAGATCTACTCTTCTCCCCTGGCAGTACACCTGCAGCTTTTTGTAACTAATTAAGGAACTCCAGAAAACACATTCGAAAGGGCCTCGGCAAACAGATGCACACTCCATTAATTAAACAAGCCAGAGCAATCACCCAGGCCGTAATTGGAAAATGTGCTTCTTTCCTCCATTTTAAGGCAATCATAGTTATTTGCAAATGTTGTTTGATAGTTTCTCAAAAGAGAAAGTCGGCTAGCAGCAGGTTCTGGCTTCCTCTAGCAGGGAGGGGTAGGGGGCAGATGTTTGGGAAAGGCTGGAGGTATGAGGCAGTCACCCAGGTTCACTAATTAGCTCTTCTGCCCCTCCTCTCCCTCCAGAAGACTGTGCTAATGAGAAAAGAAAGTTCAAGTGCTAAAAAAAGAAAGGAAGTCTGTTCATGCTACTCAAAAACACAAAAGTGTTCCCCTGAAGTACACTCTTCAGAGCTCTAATCGGGGTGCACAGGGGTCGGAGTGTTTGCAGAGGTAACCACAAACAAGTGCCCCCGCCCTGAGCTGAGCTCACACTGTCTGCAGGGCCAGGGCTGGGAGCAGGAGGAAGATGGAGAAGGCCATTGGAGGAAGGAGGATGGAGACAAAATAGCATGAAAATAGCATGCAGTCTCTTGTCTTTGGGTTCCAGGACATGTTTTAGGGGAGCCCTCCTCTTAAGTAAAATTCCCTTAGTTGAGGGGTTATCCCAAGACATCAGCATCCCAATCAGGCCTTACAGATGCCATAATCTCCAGGAGACAGTATTCAGGTTATTAAGCTATTGTTCTCAGCAACACACCCACTTCTATACTCTTCTCTTTGGTGTGGGGCTAAGGGTCTCCAACCTCACCTCTCCCTTGCCAGCTGGCTTCCTGTTTGGTGCTGATGAGAGAGAGAGAGAGATTGAAAAGCTGAAGGAGGGAGAAAAGACTTACTCTTTCTTGTTTAGCTGTTTCCTGTTGACATCACCCCAGCCATGGCCCTTCACCCCAAGAGCAACAGTTGGTCCCATTTTCCTGCTTCTTCTATCAGTCCCAGAAATAACCTCATTGCGTCCTACCTACCCACCCAGATATACCAGGAGACAGAACATCCTTCTCAGAGGTCTAAGTCCCAGTCCCAGAGGGCCCCTTCTCCAAGAATCTAGGTTTCAACACCCGCATCACCTTAACTTTGTTTCTCAAGCCCTAAGAGTAACCTATACTTTCTGCAATTACTATCTTTTGATACCTCGATGTTCCCTTTTTGCTTTTTAAGTCCATTTAAAGAGAGAACTTAATGTAGAGAAAATTAGTGAGCCTTTTTCCCCCCGACTTGACTCTGACTGACTCAATATTTGATACGAGGACTGATCCTAGGCAATTTATCCTCCACACTGGGATCCTGGGATTGGTTTGGTCATGTGCTTGGACTTGAATGCTGTGCTGAGGTCCCATTGAGAAATAGGATGCTAGTAATAGTAACATATAGTGGGCAGTGACATCACGATGAATCAAATTATCACCTGTAATTGATTGTGATGGGTGCCTACTGAAGCAAATGCCTTGGGGACTAAGTGGCTGCTACGACTGACTCTTAGAGAAATGACAGTCACTTCAAAGACCATACTGTGGGACGGTTGCTTCTAACTGCACTGAAGAGATTAAGAAAGAAAATGAGAAACTAAGGATTTTAAATGCTGAGCTTAAGTCATGGTCAGAGAACCAGAGAGCTTTGATGGCAACCCTAAAAGAAATTATTTCTTGCACATGCAGGTCCCACCTCAACAACAACAAAAAAAACCCAAAACTCAATTATGTGAGTTGCAGAATTACGGCTTAGGTTTAATTCTCTGTTTCACCAAGTCTCATGTAAAAGTTAAGGCACTGATTGGGAGGGAGTGGGGCCCTGGGCTTAAAATAGGGATATCTGGGTGGGTCTAGATGAAGCAGAAGTTGTAAGCCTAAGGTATTTCTGAGGCTCTTTTTCACAGAAAGGAGCAGCACCTCCTCCTGCATCTAGAAGACTAATCTTCCCCTACCTGAAGACCTTGCAATAAGTTCACCTGCTGTCTTGCGAGGGTATGCCTATCTTCCTCAAGACTCACTCAGAATTAGTTAACTATTCTAGCACAACAAATTCCTATGAAACGTACTGGCCTAAACCATAATAAACTTTTATCACATCTCACAGTATCTGTGAGTCAGAAATTCAGGAGCAGCTTAACTGAGCAACTCTCCTTAAGATGTTGTGGTCAAGATGTCAACGAAGTATAAATCAACCGAAGGCTTGACTGTGGACTGGTGGATTGCTTCTAAAAAGGTGCACCCTCATGGCTGGAAAATTACTGTGAGCTGTTACAGCAGATGAAGAAATCAGTTCCTCCTCATATGGACCTCTCCACAAGGCTGCTTGAGTGTCCTCACAACATGGTGGCTGGCTTTTCCAAGTGTGAGTGATCCAACACAGAGTACAATGAAGCCACACCCTAGCTGTGCACAGGTGATTGGACCATGGGTGGACACTGACCCATGAGGTATCCTGGAAGGAAAAGCTCTGCTAAAAAAAAAAAAAGAAAGAAAAGAAAAGAGAGAGAGAGAGAAAATAAAGACAAGGTAGCCTGTCAGATTCTATCCCTCAAGAATTTGATCTGGAATCTTTGGTGGCCAAAACGTAAGTTCTAAGGGTGCACACAGAGGGGTACCCCGAAGCAGCAGGAGCTATAAATGATCTGAAGTTATCAGAAGCAAGCGCCATCAGTAGAGGAAAGACATGGGGGTGGGGAGTGGAATAGAGAGAGGAAGGATGTCAGTAATCGCAGGAATGGGAAAGGCAAATATGAGAAGATGGTACATTACCTTAAGATGTTATATCTGCAAATTCCAACATAAGGGCCTAAATAACCCTTCAGTAAAAAGGCCTTGAGCCCTTCTAGTCCCTGAACTATGCCTCACTCTGACTGTCTGATAGCTCCTGGGACAAGTCTGAGTCTCATCTCCCTCTTTGCCATATGTATCCTCTTAGAAGAACCTCACAGCTACAGTAACCTTTACAGGCTCTGTTCCTTAGCACTAACGCAGTCAAATGAGTTAGGGGTTATAACTCGCATTATTTGCAAGTAACTCTAAGGTGCAAATAATGTAACTCTGAGTTTACACCGATCTCTCACAGCCCTCTGGCACCAAGTCCCACAGCAGCCCAGAGAGAGAGGAGTAGGAGAGACTGAAGAAACTGGCCAAGTTCACCCAGCTAGCAGTGGCCTCTTTTGCCTCAGGGATTGAGAAGACCACATGGTCCAAGTGATGCAGCTACAAGATGGGGATGACTGGTTCCCTTAGCGTCTGTGTGCGGCAGAGCCCTTTGCAAGCCCACATTGCCCACTTAAAACAAACAACAAACAAACAACAGAAACACCTTTGTTTTGTTGAGCCAGCAAGATTTCAGGATTGTTTGTTAACGTAGCATGACTTAGACCCTCCTGACTCTGTGTTTCAAATATGAACTGCAAAATGGATTAGTTCCAAAGACATGCTGCATGTTGAGTATCAGTAAAGTCTCCTGAGAATCTAGCTATTTGGTCTCTGTTTTAATCTCTAAGATTATTCCATGATCCTAGGGGTCATAGCTCCTATATAGACAGGTCCTGATGATCAAAATACAGCAGCCTTGATGCAAAAAAAGTAATTAAATATGTAACTCTATAAGTTACCAAGACAGAAAAGCAACATCCTGAAAATTGTATTTTCAGAAGACCCTTCTTATTCTGATATGAAGTATATTGGAGGAGATAGGGACTAGAAAGGTGGAGAACAAATCAGAGGCTAGAAAAGATAAAGGTGGAGAAAAGGAAAGGCCATAAAATGATGCTACAGGCATATTGAGAATCATGGCAGATGGTGGGAGGAGGCCCTGGAGACTCTGGAGATCTATGAGAACCTTGACCTTATATTTACCCATATTCCTAGAGTCCCCAAATCATTTCGCTTCTCTGTATTTGTCCTTTCCTTGCCATCCCCACAACCCTAACTAAGCCTAGTCGTTTTAAGCAAAGCACCATCTTCCCTAGCTGATAAAAGACTTGCAACTCATCTTAGCTGTTACTGTAACATAGTCTTTGATCAAATCTCTTCCTGTTTATTGGAAATTCAGAGAGCATCCAACTCTGTTTAGGCAGATTCTACTAACTGATGTGAACAATAGGAGCAAAGGAAAGCTTTCTTCTGAAGACAAAATTTCCAACACAGGAAAACGTCCATCCATTTCCCCTAACTACCTCTCCATGCACCTCGATGGAAATAATGTATTGATTATGCATCATAGGTCCTGTTGACTTCAACAAAGAGAAATATTTTTTGGATCAAGCCATATGTTAGCACGGTAGACCAAAAATGTGGAAGAGATGACTGCCTGATGACTTTGTAGAGTCTGGATGTTTACCTCCAGATTTAGTTTACACAAGAAAGAAGTTTCTATATGTTCAAAGTATTCTCATTTTGGGTTTTCAGTTGTATGTGGTTAAATCTAATTCTCTCATGGGACTTCCTACTTCCTCCTCTCTTTCCTGGGGAAGGAAGTAAAATATATGCACTGACCTTTCAGATCACACAGCTAATAGGCAGCAAAAAAGCTCCAAACCAGATGTCTCTGACTTTGAAACTTGAGGTCTTTTCACAGTGCCACAGAGCTGCTCTGAGTAGCATTATGACAAGCATTAGCATGGCACACCTGATAGGAATGTCGGCACAAAGTACCAAAAGTAGGGAAATCTGGTATTACTGAGTAGCTTTCCTAAAGCTACATTTTATTACAAAAACAGAGAAAACTCTCTTAATCCAATTTTTTGTTCAGATGTAAGTAAGGATCTCAACTCAACCTAGATTGTCAAAGAGGAAATTAATTGGTTCAAAGAACTGGGAGGTGTGGGGATTCGCTAGCTTCATGTACATACGGATCCAGAGATCTAACAATGTTTCATTTCTTCTCAATCTCTCTCTCTCTCTCTCTCTCTCTCTCCTCCAAATAAATATGTATATTTGCCCTTCTTCACTCAGTATGTTGACTTCACAGTCTCTCCTATAGCAGTAAATCTTTTTCCATGAGGCAGAGGAAAATGGAATTTGACAGTCCCAAATTCACATTCTCCCAGCCTTACACACTCAGCCAGAAAAGCATCTCTTTGTCACAGTGTCCATATATCAGCCCCAGAGATGACTAAGATTGACACTGTCTACCCCTGGAACAATCACTATGGCTATGAAACAAGGTACCAAGATTGGTTAGCTAGAGTGAAGTGTGTAAAGTTGGGGCAGGGGATGGAGATTGACATTTCCTTTAGAATAAAATGGGGGAAGGATGGTTCCCAAAGGAAAGGACAGAAGAGTAGGAAAAACAACGTATGTTACTCCAAAAGTCACTAAATATTTTTTCGCGAGGGAGTAACAAGATGAAACATAACAAAACAAGGAAGAAACAAGATAAAAATAAACATAGAACATTGCGGGGATGGGTTGGTGGGAAAAGAAGGCAACTTTTAGAATAAAGAAGGGAGTGGTGAAGGGCTTAACCTGAGGGATAGTGGTATACAACAAAAGAAAGGAAGGGTCAAAAGTACCAGCCTCTTTTCTACTTCAGCCATGAGAGAATAACAGTGTCTAGACTTACCATTCCACCATAAACTGGAAAAGTGTACAGAATATATTTTCAAATATTGTATATCAGAAAACAAAAGATTGTGATTCCTGACAGAATGGAAATAAGCAAAGCATGATTACCCCCAGCTTTTTGCCCGGAGTCAATTGTTGGATTGTGGTACATGGAAGGGGAACATGAATAGATCACAGTAGGTATTGCTGAATTGAGAAGATAGAGATCAGAGTTTGGGGGAACTGAGACAGCAAAAATTTGTGAGGCAGAATATCAAAAAGGAGGAAGCAATTATAAAATGAGCTCCAAATATCTGCACAGGGATTCCCTTGAGTCTTTGGCTAGATACCAAGCTGTATATGGTGAAAGTCTGTAAAGCTAGACAAAGCTGGGGGAGAAAATAATTACTAAAAGGCTGTAAACTCGATAATTCCTGGAGTTCACCCTGGACCTATAATCATTCAAGTTCCCACCAGTGAGAATAGAGTCCTCATTGAATTCTCAGGGTCTTTAGAAGAAGACTAAAAGGATGGGGTCTTAGTAGTGGCTCTTAACTAATCCTAGAGGAAAGACTACTTTACAGTCACTCTTAAAAAGTTTAAAAACAAGTCTTAGAAGAATCAAGCTGACTTGCAAGTAATTTAACTGCCTTCCAGAACAAAATCCAATACACTTTAAAAGATAACAGCAAAATACACAATGATGTAAAATTTACAATGTCCAACATTTAATAAAAAATTAGTAGACATATGTAGATGCATGAAAACCTGATCCATAACAGGAAGAAAAATCAGTCAATAGAAACAGTTCTAGCAGTTTCTGGTTCAAGATAGTAATATAGGAGGATCCTGAACTCACCTCTTACCGTGGACACACTGAATCTACAGCTATATATGGAACAATTTTTTCTGAATAAAACCCAAAACTAGCTGAGCAACTCCTACGCACTGGGCAAATGAAGGGGAAAAAAAACAACAACACTGAATTGGGTAGGAGAGGGTGAGACACAATTTTGCCATAACCGCCCCCCACCCCAGTGTGGTGACCCACTAGCAAGAGGGAATTCACAAACCTGACCTTCTCCTTGACAAGTGAAGTGTTTGAACGCTACATCTGATATATCAACTTCTAAAACCAGCACCTGAGAGACTCAAAACATCTAGCTTTGAAAGCCAATGGGGCTTTTGTCCAAGAGACTAACAAGGCTACGGAGGCCTGAAAAACAGTTCTTTTTTTTTTTTTTAACAGACACTTTTCCAATGAAGACATACAAATGGCTAACAGACACATGAAAAAATGTTCAAAATCATTAGCCATCAGGGAAATTCAAATCAAAACCACACTAAGATACCACCTTACGCCAGTTAGAACGGCAAAAATTGACAAGGCAAGAAACAACAATTGCTGGAGAGGATGTGGAGAAAGGGGATCCCTCCTACATTGTTGGTGGGAATGCAAGTTGGTACAGCCACTCTGGAAAAGTGTGGAGGTCCCTTAAAAAGTTAAAAATTGAGCTACCCTATGACCCAGCCATTGCACTACTGGGTATTTACCCCAAAGATACAGACATAGTGAAGAGAAGGGCCATATGCACCCTAATGTTCATAGCAGCATTGTCCACAATAGCCAAATCGTGGAAGGAGCCGAGATGCCCTTCAACAGATGACTGGATTAAGAAGTTGTGGTCCATATATACAATGGAATATTACTCAGCCATCAAAAAGAACGATTTCTCAACATTTGCTGCAACATGGACAGGACTGGAGGAGATAATGCTAAGCTAAATAAGTCAAGCAGAGAGACAATTATCATATGGTTTCAGTCATTTATGGAACATAAGAAGTAGGAAGATTGGTAGGAGAAGAAAGGGAAGAAGAAAGGGGGCGGGTAATCAGAAGGGGGAATGAACCATGAGAGACTATGGACTCTGGGAAACAGAGGGCTTCAGAGGAGAGTGGGGTGGGGGAATGGGATAGACCGGTGATGGGTATTAAGGAGGGCACGTATTGCATGGTGCACTGGGTGTTATACGCAACTAATGAATCATCGAACCTTACATCAAAAACTAGGGATGTACTGTATGGTGACTAACATAATATAATAAAAAAATACTATTAAAAAAATATTTTATTTTTAAGTAATCTCTACCCCCAACATGGAGCTTGAACTCACAACCCTGAGATCAAGAGTCACATGCTCTACCCACTGAATCAGCCAGACACCCCTGAGAAACAGTTCTTAGGGGGCTCACATGCATGCAGACTCATTCATCCCAGGTCCCAGCACACAGACATCTGACTAAAAAGTGCCCAGACTTTCTATGAAGGAGACTTATTTCCTTACCTAAAAGCATCAGCCTGAGAGGTAGGTATCCAATTTAACACACATGTAGAGGTGCACTGAAGAACTCTCATAGATGGGGGCTGGCAGGTGCCATCTTTGTGCTCTCCCTCTGCCTCACTCCAGCTCACTGGTATATTCAGAAAGAGCTTGTATACTTCTCTGGCACCCTAATTTTTGTGGCTGCTACCTAAAGGACAATTCTAGACTGCCTAGCTATGGTAGCCAATAGGGTTTATGCTTGTGGAGCCCACAGAACTATAAAAGAGAGTTCTTAAACAACTACCATTTCCAGGACACAGCAGAAAGGCAAGAAACTGAGGAGCCAGTGTCAGCCTGACTAGATTTTAGTTCTTTTTATCTCTACAGTAAGGGATTCTCTAGTGTCTTCTATGCTTTTTTTCAAGCCCAGCTAGTATCTTTATAATCACTGTTTTAAATTCTAGTTCAGACATTTTACTTATGTCCATATTGATTAAATACTTGGCTGTTCCTCCCGTTCTTTCTTTTGGGGTGAATTTCTCTATCTTGTCATTTGGTCCAGAATAGAAAAGAAGAAAGAAAAAAAATAACAATAACAACAACAAAACAAAAAAGCTCTAGATCCTGGGTGTGTTTTGGTCTGCTTGTTAAAAGAAACTAGATCCCAAAATAAGAAAGAAAGAAAGAAATATATATATATATATATAATACAATGAAAGGAAACAAAAAATAAAAAACATATAAAGTATATTAAAAATTAAAATTTAAAGAGAATTTAAAAATAATTGAAAAATTAAGGAAATAATCAAAATAATAATAATAAAAGATTAAAGAATAAAAATATAAAGAATGCTCTATACTGTTTTTCCCAAGAGCTAAATAAGTCAAGCAGAGAAAGACAATTATCATACGGTTTCACTCATTTGTGGAACATAAGGAATAGCAGGGAGATCGGCAGGAGAAGGGAGGGAAAAATGAAGGGGGGGTTAAACAGAGCGGGAAATGAACCACGAGAGACTATGGACTCTGAACCACGAGAGACTATGGACTCTGGGAAACAAACTGCGGGTTTTAGAGGGGAGGGGGTGGGGGGATGGGCTAGCCCAGTGATGGGTATTAAGGAGGGCACATATTGCAATGAGTACTGGGTGTTATACGCAAACAATCATGAAACACTACATCAAAAACTAATGATGTACTGTATGGTGACTAACATATCATAATAACAGAAACAAATTAAATAAATAAATAAATAAATAAAGTGAGAAGGGGATCAATTGATAATAAAGAATAGAGACTACCAAAAAAAAAAAAAAAAAGACTGCTCTATACTGTTTTTCCCAAGAGCTGAACCTTTGCAGCACTGTGTGATCAGTAGACTTGGTGTGTGAGAGGTGTTTGTGCTGGTCTTCTGTGCTGGTCTTACCAGCCTGTTGTGCTGATTCTCACTCAGGTGGACTTGCCCTGGTGTAAATGCGCCTTCAGTGCCCAGGGAGACAGGGCGTGGTGTAAGTGGCTCCTGACTCCACTAGGTGGTGCTGTTTTGTTCCCTGAAGGCTTTCAGCACTGATGGGCGGGGATGAATACGGCCAGCCGTGCCCATCGCCCCCCCAACCCCAGCCCTGGAGCTGAGAGCTCACACCCCCCACTTTTTAGTGAGTGCTCACAGAAAATCAGCCAACCACTCTTATCTCCCTGGTTTCCATCAGAACCCTGCCTGTGTCTGAGAGTTTTTATCTCGGGCACACAACCGAGTTTCAAAACTCCAAATTTAGGGACTCCCATGGTGGGACTTGCACTGTTCCTCCCAGAGAAGATCTTGCCGCCCTTCTACCTTTTCCTGGACCTGTACCAGGAAAGCTATTGCAGGACTGTTCAGTTGTTTGCAGTTTATGGCAACAAAGAGCAGAAACCTGGCCCCTAGACTCGCTGTTCTCCGCCGGCTTCCCCATTCTTATGCGTGGGAACTCTGAGGCACTCAGGCACCACCCAATCTTCTTCGACCCCAGGAATCACCAGACCACACTGTCACACCTGGGGTTCCGCCCTGCTTCACCACCTGAGCACCTTTTTAAGCCAGACACGTCCCCCACTGTAGCAGACTTCTAAAAGTTCTGATTTTGCACTCTGCTGCTTTTAATACTTTGCAGGAGCCTCCTTAAGCCTCCCCTCTGCATCTTCAACTATATCACACCGAATTCAAGGCTCCGCATCTCCGACCTTCCAGACGGTGGCTTCTTTTCTACTTGAAGACTTGTAGCTTTTGTTTTCTCAGACTCTGATTGATTTCTTGGGTGTTCAGAAGGATTCGACACCTATCTAGTTGTATGCAAGGGACGAGACAAACTTAGGGTCTCCCTACTCCCCCACCATCTTAACTCCTTCCAAAAATATATTTTTTTAAGCCTACATGGAACGTTCACCGAAATAGACCACATTCAGGGCCATAAAACACACCTTAACAAATTTAAAATAATACAAATCATACAATGTCTGCTTTCAGACCACATGAAACTAAACTAGAAAACTATAAAAGAAAGATAACTGGAGGGGCGCCTGGGTGGCACAGCGGTTAAGCGTCTGCCTTCGGCTCAGGGCGTGATCCCGGTGTTCTGGGATCGAGCCCCACGTCAGGCTCCTCCGCTATGAGCCTGCTTCTTTCTCTCCCACTCCCCCTGCTTGTGTTCCCTCTCTCGCTGGCTGTCTCTATCTCTGTCAAATAAATAAATAAAATCTTTAAAAAAAAAAAGATAACTAGAAAATCCCAAAATACATGGAAATTAAACAAAACACTTGTAAAATAACACATGGCTACAGAAGAAACTTAGAGCAATTTTAAGGTAATTTGAATTAAATGAAAATGAAAACATACCTATCTACATTTGTGGAATGAAGTAAAAGCAGTGGTTAGAGAAAAATTTGTAGCAATGAACGTATGTATTAGAAAAGAAGAAAGATCTAAAATCAATAATCTAAGTTTCTGCCTTTGGAATCTAGAAAAAGAGCAAACTATATTCAAAGTAAGCATAAGAAAAGAAGTAATAAGAGCCCAAAGCAATCTATAGATTCAACGCAATCCTTATCAAAATTCCAATGGCATTTTTCACAAGATAGAAAAAACAATTCTAAAATTTTTATAAAATCACAAAAGACCCCGAAGAGCCAAAGCAATCTTGAGAAAGAAGAACAAAGCTGGAGGCATCACACTTACTGATTTCAAACTATATTACAATGTTATTCGAGTCACAATAGTATGGTACTGGCATAGAAGCAGACACGTAGACCAATTGAACAGAATGAGGAGTCCAGAAATAAGGCCATGCATATATGGTCATAATCTTTGACAAGGGTGCAGGGGAAGGACAGTCTCTTCAATAAATTGTTCTGAGAAAACTGCATATCCACGTGCAGAAGACTGAAATTGGACCTTTATATTACACCATACACAGGTTAACTCAAAATGAATTAAAGATTTAAAAGTAAGACCCGAAACAATAAATCTCCTAGAAGAAAAAATGAGAGAAAAGCTCCTTGATGTTGGTCTTGGCAATGATTTCTTAGATATGGCACCAAAAATACAGCCAACACAAGCAAAATCAAACAAGAACTACATCAAACTAAAAACCCATCATAAACAAAGGAAACAATAAAATGAAAAGGCAACCTCATGGCAGTCACAAAAATTAACCTGAAATGGATTGTAGATCGAAATGTAAAAGTTAGCTCTAAAAGAAAACAAGATTTTGGAGTGGGCCAAAAATGTTTTTGATAGGGGCGCCTGGGTGGCACAGCAGTTAAGCGTCTGCCTTCGGCTCAGGGCGTGATCCCAGCTTTATGGGATCGAGCCCCACATCAGGCTCTTCTGCTAGGAGCCTGCTTCTTCCTCTCCCACTCCCCCTGCTTGTGTTCCCTCTCTCACTGGCTGTCTCTATCTCTGTCGAATAAATAAATAAAATCTTTTTAAAAAAATGTTTTGATAGGACACAAAAAGCAAAAATCATAAAAGAAAAAATGTGATAAATTGGACCTCATCGAAGTTAAAAACTCCTCACTATTATGTAAAAACTAGATGTGTCTTCATATCCCACACCTTCGGCTGTGTTGGGTTACTTGAGGTTAACCTACCCAGAAAGCCTCAGTCTCAGCCCCGGTCATTTAAGGTGAAACTTGAGGCTGACACATGGACTGCAACACATGGAAAGACATTCTAAGCAAGTCTATAACGCACTACAAGAACGGTTATTTAATGGGATTGTTTTGAAAAGAATGAAGAATATTTTGGAATCCATGGAGTTCTCCAGGCTTATTATTTATTGTCCTCACAGGTGAACTTGTCTCCTGGAGAGACTTTGAGGTCTTCCCCACATCTTACAGCTGCAAACAGGGAAGGGGGAAGGAGGCAAGGGGCGGGAAACAAGGACAAGAGGACAGGAGAGAAGGGCAAATGGGTACCATGCAGCCCTTCTTGGCATCACCTGACAGACCAGAAGGGGATCCAAAGAGGGAAGAGGGTAAAGATAAAAAACTAGTGTTTCTAAGACTGGGACCCCAGGCACATGGCTGAGAGGTGGGGCTCTCCCTGCCCCATGCCAGAATAGAATAACTAGGCTCACCCTGGTTCAGGGAGTAAACACCATGAGGGACTCTTCTCTGCCAAGAGTCAGGGCTCCTTGTGGACCGTGGCAGTGGGAACTGTCTGCCTTCTTCCCACAGTGCTGGGCAAGTGAGGCTCTGAAAGTCAAATTCAGCAAATACTCAGGCATTAAAAGGGACACAGTCCCTGCCCTCAAAGACAGTCGAGTGGAAACACGTATATAAACCCACCAAGATAAAATTACAAAGCAGCATAAGTGCTACAGAGAAAAAGAAGATAATGTTTCTAAGTTAGATTCATGGTATCAGATGTTGCCAATGCAGGGCTCCAGGAGGGACACAAGCCTACCCCATTCACCTACCCGTGATTCAGCTCTGCGTTCTCTCTCTGGCAGCCCCCTCAGCTGAGATTCGGGGCCAAGGCATGTCCTAGCTTCTATCACTAACTGGGAACCGGTGGGGGAGACAAATGGATCCCTCCCACACAGCGTGGCAAAATACTACAGCAAAAGGGGCTTGGCCAGAGGAAGACAGGGGTCCAGGGCATGTTATATAAATAAGTAGATAGCCTTCCCACTTCTCATCGCCAAAAGAACATGTGAAAATAAAATCTTAAAAATTCACTTAGCAAAAAAAAAAATAATAATTAAACTCCTATTCCTCTAAAAATATTATTAAGAAAATGAACGGGCAAGCCACAGAGTGGGAGAAAATATTTACAATATATATATTTGAAAAAGGACTTGTGTCTGGATAGATTTTTTTAAAGGGAAAAAAATTCTTACAATTCCAAATAAGACAATACCCAATTTAAAAAATGGGCCAAAAAAAAAAATGTGAACAGACACTTCGCGGAAGATTTATATAAATAACCAAAAGGTACATGGAAAGATACCCAATATCACTGGTCATTAGAAAAGTGCAAATCGAAATCAAAATGAGGAGGTGCCAGGACATACCCAAGAGAAGAGCTGATATTAAGAAGACTGACAATATCAAGCATGGGTATAGGTACAGAGCAACTGGAACTCTCAAAAATTGCCAGTGGGAATATAAAATGCCAAAACCACTTTGAAAAATTATTTGGCCTTTTCTTTAAAGGTTACTTACAGCAAGATGACTCAGAAGTCACACCCCTAGGTAAGAGAAATGAAAGTATAGGTCCACACAAAATCTTACACAAGGAATGTTCATGACAGCTTTATTCATCTTAGCCAAAAACTGGAAACAACCCAAATGTCCACCAACCGATATAGGAATGAACAAATCGGGGTATATACATACATATAAATGGAAACCAGTCAGAAAAAATAAATTCACACACATGACCTGGATGAATCTTGAAAACACAATGCTATGAGAGAAAAGCCAGACCTAAAAGAGGACTTACTTCATGACTCGACCTGCAGGAAGCTCTGGAAATGGCAAATCTAGTCTGTAGCGGCGGGAAGATCAGCGGGCCCAAGGGAACATCTGGAGTCATGAACCGGTCCGTATTTGAACACGGTAGCAGTGAACACCTGGGCGTCAACGTTGGTCAACGCTCACGGAACCGCACACAAAAAACGGGTACGTTTCACTGTATGCACTTTATACTGAAAGAAGTTGTTAAAAAAACAAATCCCAGGTCTGGTGACTTCAAGCATGACATTGCTAAAACAGGCAAGTCAGGAGAATTTTCTCAGTGAGATAACAGAGCTGAAAATTGCCTCCTGCCCCCTACTAGCTCTATCCTCTCTGGGCGCCTTGTCCCAGGGAGGCCCACGATTATGTTCTGGGGCTGCCTACACAGAAAATGGCACTTCTGAACAACAGTCCTTAAAATATATAAAGAAAGGGAAATAGTCTGTTCTAACAAGCCCTAGACTGAGGAACCAAAAGCCCCTCCTTGCGGTCCCTGACCAGCCGGGCAGCCTTAGTCAAGGAAGTTGCTTCCTACCGGTGACCCTTGGACCCCTTATCTGCAAAATCTGAGTAACCATCAAGAGCCCTGGTGGCTTTGGAGAGGGCAGCACGCTGGGAGGATGAGGGCCATGCCAAAGGGGATTTTGAAGGGAGTTTCTGAAGAATACAATGCTTTGTGTTTCCGATGTTTCATCCAGCTTGACTGGTGTCCTTAACGACAGGATGTGGTTTGACTTAATCAAGCCAACAGGCATGTGAGCCCATTGACAATTGTTGAGGGCTGAGCAGTTGTAAAAGATGGGCACTCCGTCCCCCTCCCGTATCTTCTCCCTTCTCCCATTTCCTCACCTTGATCTTGACAGATAGCTCTCTCCCCACTAGTCAGCGCTGACTCAGAACAGGCAGGCCCCAAAGGCTGCTTCCTAAGTTGTCATTCCCCTTCTTAGAGTCCATTCCTTTCCTCCAGTCCTGTTCCCCCTTTCCAGGCTAATGTCAAGAGCTGTGTGATGTAATCCACGGTGGAGTTAGCGGTTTGCGGCAGCTACCATCACATTGTATCAAATTATTTTAAAATTCAATGTCATTCCCGTAAGCAGGCCTGTAGCACTGGCGAGGATACTTGCCAGGAACCCACCCCAAGGCACCCTCATTTCACAGTCCCCAGCCCACCACTGCCCCATATTCCTTCGTTATTGTGCCAGAATATTTTTTTAAAGATTTTATTTATTATTTGAGAGGGCAAGAGCACCAAAAGGGAGGACAAGCACTAGTGGGGGGGCAGAGGGAGAGGGAGAAGCAGGCTCCCCTCTAAGTAGAGAGCCCAACTTGGGGCTCCATCCCAGGACCCTGGGAGCATGACCTGGGCCGAAGGCAGATGCTTAACTGACTGAACCACCCAGGCGCCCTTGGCAGAATATTTTGCTGTATTTACTTATCACCCAACTAATTTTCTTTAAATCGACTTTGAATCAGTTTATTATTCTTTACTTAGCCCGTCCTAAATAATGATCACTGTGGAATCATGGGCATGATACGTTATGAATACATTTTTCTAATTTTATAAAATTACAAATTTATAATTCATATATGCATTTATATATATTTCTATAATTACATATATATAGTCCAACCTACCGGGGTTCCACACATCTCACTTTGGGTAACACCTCCTAAAAGCACCACCATGATCAGGTCTACACCCCAACATTGCAATAACACTCATCAATCTAGACCCCATTTTTTGGTTTGGGTTTTTGTTCGTTCGTTTGTTTGTTTGTTTTTAGGGAGAGAGAGTGAGAGCAAGGGACGGGAGAGGGAGAGAGAGAGGGAGAGGGAGAGGGAGAGGGAGAGGGAGAAGGAGAGGGAGAAGGAGAGGGAGAGGGAGAGAGAGAACCTTAAGCAGACTCACACCCAGCGCAGAGCCTGACCTGGGTTTCGATCTCACAACCCTGAGATCATGACTTGAGCCAAAATCAAGAGTCGTGCACTTAACCAACTGAGCCACCCAGGTGCCCCACAGACCCCATTCTCTAAAAAAAGCTACGGCTGTATGTGCTCAGTCTGGACTGAGGTTACTGCTTGTAGGGGACTGTATTAGTTTCCTAGGGCTTCCATAACCAAGTACCACAGGACTGGCTGGCTTAAACCATAGAAACTTATTTCTTCATAGTTCTGGAGGCTGGGAGTCCGAGATCAAAATTCTTAATTAGTTAAAATAAGAAAATTTTACATAAAAATCCACCTTCCAGATTTCTGGGTACTTAGAAGATACTAGAATATCTAGCCCCCTTGGTCCTGCATTCTCATGACTTGAAGCAAAATCAGAGCTGCCGTCTTCAAATGGGAAGCAAGAGCACCAGAATGTCACAGTCCTCAGCGTTCCCTACTGTCTTCCCCTATGTTGGCTTTATTGACTTGTTACCTGCCTGAACCCTGGAAGCATTTGAGTTTGTGGCCTCACTGTGTACTGCCATCTCTTCTCCTTACACACACACACACATACACATCCTTCCAATCACTCCATCTATCTTATATTTTCTTTCGGTCCTCTGTGTCTCTGCATCCTACTTCCTCTGTCTAGAATGCCTTCATCATCTCTACTGACCTCTGTGAAGGCCCAGCTCAAATACCACCGTCTAGGGCGGCAGAAGTCAACCTTGCCATCCATCATCCCCTCCTCCATCTCTCTGTCTTCCTTTGGGTCAGATATGATCATGTACCCAAGTCCCGGCAAATGAGATGAAAAGGGAAATGTGTTGTGGGCTTCCAGGAAGGCTGCTTAAAGGAAAATGTCTCTACCAGGAACCGGCGTTCCCTGCCGCTTTTGCTCTGCCCTCAGTCCAGCCTCTAGAACATGGAATGTGCCCTCTCTCACCTCCAAGTCCCTTCCTGAATGCCACCTCTAAGTGAGAATTCCTCTAACCATTCTATTTAAAATATCGATCCCTCTCCCTTCCGGCACTCCTGATTACCTTTCCTCACAAGGCAGCACTATCTGGGGTATAAAATTACATTATTTATTGCCTGCTCTTCCGTTAGACTATAAGCCTCACAAGGGCAGGGAGTTCTTTTCCCCGCTGTGTATCCCAAGCTCCTAGAACATATCTCGAATGAATAAATAACCTTCATTCATTTCATGCAATTTGAAACTCAGGCGTCTTTAAAGGTTTGGCATTACCCCCACTTTCAGTTTAAACCAGGTCCTGTAGATTGCACCTGTGTATCACCTCTCAGATGTGCCCATCTGCCCCCTGCCCCCAAATACCACTTGCATGTGACTCTCCCTCACCTCCCTCTGCAGATTACAACAGCACCCTAACCATCTTCCTGCTCCCAGCCCTCCCCCTCCCGTTCTGCAGAGGACCTCCCACATCACTGCCTGCTTAAAATCTTTCTATGGCTCCATCGCTTCAAACTAAAGAGCAAACTCGACAACTGTCCACAGACCTACCCAATCTGGCCCCAACTCCTACCATGCCGCCTTATCCTCTCATCCACCTCCAACATACCCCGGATGGAGAAAACTTCTCACTGTTGTCCAAAGAGCTCTCCTCACGCCTTTCCATCATCTGCCCCTTCTGCCAAAAATGCTCTTCCCTGCCTCTTTCACCAGGCTTGCTCTGGCTTGTCCTTGGGAACGTGTGTACCACCTCCTCCAAGAAGCCTTCCCTAACTGCTCCTCAGGCTGAGCGAGCTACCCCTTCTTTGTGCTCACATATCACCCCATATTTATCCCCGTCAGCTTCCTGACTTCGCCATGAGATCACATGTGCCTCGGGATGGAATTTTGTCTTATCCTATAACCCCGGTGTAAGGAGAAGCACCATCACGTGGTAGGCAGACTGTAAATGAGAAGGGAAGGAAGGCAGGGAGAAAGGGAAGGAGGAAAGAAGGAAAGAAAGAAGGAAGGAAATCACTGGGTCACAAGCGTGCAGCTGTCTTCTGAGCCCTTGAGTTCATGCCTGGCCAGGTAACCTGCTATGGCCCATGAAATGTGAATGTCACTCACGTGTCACTAGGGGGTAGAAGCTGGAGGGGCAGTCTGTGATCTCTGCTGTCCGCTGAGAGACAGCCTCTGTCAGCCCGGGCCCTGAGGGACTAAGGGGAGCCCTGGCTGACCTGAAGTGTGCTTATATCATTAATGAGAGCGACACTCTGTTCTTTTCAGTTGCTGAGATGTTAGAGTTTATTGCTAACCCAGCATAATCATGTCTGTTCTGACTAACACAGCTGGTTTGAAGTATTGGGGGGGGGGGAAATCACACATTTTTAACCTTTTATTTCCTGAGAATATCAGACACCGCCTTGCCTCTCCCACTGCCATGGAATTTTCAATCAGATTTTATGTTTCCCCACGGCTTCCTCGTATCATTGCAAAGACGCTATAAGATAAACTGCTCAGATAGTATTATCCCCTCTCCTACAAACTCAGGAAAATTACGCAGATGACTTGCCTGAGACGCCCTGGGTAGGAGAGAGGAGAGCTCATGCTACCACAAGCTCTCTCTCTGACACCTGACCAAGTGCTCACTGCCTGCTCCAGGAAATAAAATAGCACTGGTCCAAATATAGTCTAAAATGTGGGGTCTATGCCAGAAAGGGCTCATTCTCTTGCCACCGAGGAAGTATATCAAAACTAACATAGAATGGTGGGCCCCGGAACCAAGCTGCCCTGAGTTCCCTCCAGCGCCAGCCTTCAGTACCCGGGGTCCCTGAGCAAGTAACTACATTTCTCCCGACCTCTGCTCCCCCAGCCCTGCCATATGGAGACAACAACCGTACGTACTTCATTCTCTCCTTGTGAGTTTTACGTAAATGAATCCACGAGGGGGCTTGGCACGGCGTCCAGCACATAACAAAGGCTCAGTACAACTTAGCTATGACTGTCCTTATTATCACACACGGAAGTCACTCTGTCCTTACCTTTAACCAGCTGGGCTCTGCATGGTAATGCCAGGCTCTTGCCACAGGGTGGCACTCTTGTCTCCGGTCACTCTTCCTTCTTGCGTTCTCTAAAGCTCCTTTTCTCAAAATGCCAAGATGGGCAAAGATGGAAGGGGGACCTGGAAAAAGATGACAAAGTCTGGGCATGCCAACCAAAAAGATGTCTTCTCCGTCACATCAAAAGTGCAGATACTGCCTCAATCATTCATCTCTGCAGCCTCTTACAGCTGCGTCTCCCTGCCTGGCTGATCCCCAACCCCGAGAAGAGGCTAAAGGTGCTGGTAAAATTGTGTCATCCGGCCCCACCTCCACACGCCACCGTGGGGAGTCAGAAGTTGCACCTGGGAGTCTGATGGAAAAGGGTGTTTGGAAGCCACTGCTATAGAGCGGGGCTTTCTAGGACTTTACACGCTTGTAAAACACCTCGATAAAATAGAGATTGTGCATTTCTAACAAGCGTCCAGGTGGTGCCTGTCCTGCTGATCCAGGCACCGTGGTTTGAGCACCAAGAACCTGAAGGACCTGGCCCATTGCCTGGTGCATGGAAGCAGCGGACGCTTTCTGAGTGCCGACCGTGCATAAGCCCCTTCTGTATACTAATTCATTTCCCCCTCACAATAGCCCCATGCAATCAGTCCTATTGTCCCTGTTTTATGAATGAGACACAAAAACATTAAGTAACTATTCCAAAATCATAACAGCTCCTTGGTAGCAGAGCCCGGACTCACACTATACTTTTGCTAAATCGATGTCACTGTTTTAGGTTGAATTAAAAGTAAACACCATCCAGGACAAAGAGGAAAGATCACTGAAGCAGCACGGAGGAGCAGTGAAGACGGCAGGCTCTGGAGCCAAATGACCCAGGTTCACAACCTCAGCTCTGCCCCTTCGGAGCTGTGGACTTTGATGGGTGGTTTGACCTCTCCGGGCCTCATTTCCTTCAGCACAAAACTGGAATAACAATAGCACCTACTTCAGGGAGTTGTTCGGAGGATTAAGGGAGGTCATTGAACACTGTGCTCAGCAGGCACCTGGTAAGTACTCGGCATTGCCGGCGCCCAGGTCTTACTTCCAAGGCTGAGAACTGCAGGGACAAATGAGTCCCCACCTCGAGCTTTAAGGAACTCACAGTGTCAGGGGCGCCTGCGTGGCTCATTTGGTTAAGCCTCTACCTTCGGCTCAGGTCATGATCCCAGGGTCCTGGGATCGAGCCCCACACCTGATTCTCTGCTCAGCGGGGAAACTGCTTCACCCTCCCCTCTGCCTGCCACTCCCCCTGCTTGTGCGCTCATGTTCTCCCTCGCCCTCTCTCTCTCTCTCAAACAAATAAGTAAAATCTTAAAAAAAAAAAAAAAGCGGAAATCACAGTTTAATGAGGGCGAGGGAGAAGAAGTGCTAATGAGAGGGCCATCAGAGCACCCATGGGGGGCAACCATCACCCTGCAGTGCAGCCAGAGGCCGCCCTCCAGCACCCCCCACACACATGACGTACATTTATTCACCTGTACGCATCTTTCCCCTACAAAAAAAGCTTAATATCTTGACTGATGCCACCCACCACCCAACCCAATGAGCCCAGAGAGGGCACAAGATGGGGGCTGTGGACCTGCTGGCCCTCTGTTCCAAAAGCCTCTCGTAGTGTGAGCTGACCACGCCGTGGGTGACGGCAGTGTGTGGACACTTGATTTGTACAACAAGGCCCAGAAATGCACACGTGCTCCTTCAGACGGCACTGTGACCCATTCCAGTGCTAGAGGAAAAACAGCATGGGATTTACTGAGAGAAGGTGGCCAGTCTTGAACGCGGGCCTATTTTAAAGGGTGAGTCTAAATAACACATTTTACTTTGCAGTCACAGTTTAAACTCTGGGTCAGCTGAGCTGGCTACTTTGGGGGGTAGTTAACAATGTGTCTTCGAGAGTCTGGAAACAATCTCGACACCCATCAGCCAGGGAGTGGTGAAAGAAATTACAGTCCCGGTACAATAGTTGTTATAGCAGCTAAAAAAGGGATGAGGTCTGGCATTATTTACAATAACCAAGACGTGGAAGCAACCGAAGTGTCCGTCAACAGATGAATGGATAAGGAAGATATGTATATATATAATATATATACACACAATGGAGTACTATTCCATTGTACCATACCATTCCACCTACACACAAAAAATCTTGCTACTTGCAACATGGTTGCACTATGAGGGCATTATGATAAGTGAAAGAAGTCTGACAGAAAGAGACAAATACTATGTGATCTCACTTATATGTGGAACCAAAAAACCAGAACAAACAAACAGCAGCAACAACCAAGCTTATAGGTACAGAGAACAGATTGGTGGTTGGGGAGTCGGGGGCAAAATGAGTGAAGGAAGGCAAAAGGTACAAACTTCCAGCAATGAAATAAGTAAGTCCTGGAAATGTGACGTACAGTGTAAGGACTATACTTAATCATACTGTATTGCATATTTGCAAGTTGCTAAGAGAGGAGATCTTAAAAGTTCCCATCACAAGAAAAAAATTTCTATAACTCTGTATGGTGATAGATGTTAACTAGACTTATCACGGTGACCATTTCACAATATATACAAACATCACATCGTTATGTTGGACACCTGAAACTAATATAATGTAATATGTCAATTACACCTCAATTAAAAATAAATAAGCATAAATAAATTTTTAAAGGAATGAGGGGTTCTGGATGTTCTGATGTAGAATGATTTCCAAGATATCAGTGTCCCCAGACAATAAGATGATGATTGGTATAGAAAGTTTGCTACTCTTTGGGGGCGCCTGGGTGGCACAGCGGTTGGGCGTCTGCCTTCGGCTCAGGGCGTGATCCCGGCGTTATGGGATCGAGCCCCACGTCAGGCTCCTCCGCTATGAGCCTGCTTCTTCCTCTCCCACTCCCCCTGCTTGTGTTCCCTCTCTCGCTGGCTGTCTCTCTCTCTGTCGAATAAATAAATAAAATCTAAAAAAAAAAAAAAAAAAAAAAGAAAGTTTGCTACTCTTTGTGCAAAAAGAGCAGGGGTTGGGGGGAGGATTACCTGTATCGTGTGTATTTTTAAAAAGTGAAAGATCCATATAAAACCAATAGTGATGGTTTCCAATGGTGAGGAGTCACCAGGCAGACAAGGGACAAAGGCCAGAGAGAACTCCTCCACTGAATGCCTTTTTTTTTTAATTGTGGTAAAAAAACATCGAACATAAAATTCACCATCTTTACCATTTCTAAGTGTACAGTAGTGTTAAGTGTATTCACATTATTGCACAATGGTACTGAATATACTTTAATATTTTTTTGAATTTTGGAACCCCATAATTGTATTGCTTGCTTTTATTTTAAAAATTAACTTTAAAATCATCATGCCCAGATAATAGGAATAAAGAGAATCATTGTACTGGAAAAAGAAAAAAGAACACATGCTTTGAAATCAAAATGAACTGAATTCAAATTCTTGTCCCTGCCATTGCTGGTCGCGGGCAAGTCAAGTAAATTCTTTAAGCCTTAGTCTCTCCCTCCTTTAAAATGCACCCCCCCCCCAAAAAAGTGAGCATCCCCCTGCGGCGATGTGAGGAGCATTAAGTGAGAATTCTCCGAAAGCACCAAGTGCAGTACATAGCCCAAAGCAAGCTTTCAGTTCACAGTGATTTTTTTCATGCAATCCAGAAGAAACTGGACAAAGGCATGCCTATTAAACCTGCACAAGTGCTTTGTTACCTTGGAAGGACCAGAATCACCCAGGGCGCCTGTTAGAAATATGCTTGTCCAGGGCCCCACCCCAAACCCCCCACCACCACCCACCAGATACTCCTCTTTCAACAGGACCATCCCTTTAATTCAGATAGATCAAAGCTAGAGAACAACTAAGGTGAAAAGCTTCTGTGCACCTAGACCACACTCCTGGCTTCCAACTGAAAACTGGAAGTGCACTTTGAGAATCTTTGCTCGTAGTGGCACTAGGTGGAGGAGCCGGGTGCTGGGGAAGTGGCACGCAGATGTCGCATTCTGAACACAGAGGAGTTCCAGCCCCATCACTGAGACTGCTAAGAGAGATAGCTTTGGGGAGCAATTTCCCCACATGTGGGAGTGGAGGATGTCCTCTGTGCACTGACACCTTGCATCACCTTCCTCTCCACTTAAGTGAAAACAGAAGGAAAAGTCCCAAATAAATTAATTCATCATCCTTTTATTGAGCCTCTGATGCAGTTCCCTAGCTGCTCTCTCCACACCCAGGACTGCGGTGGGGAGCAGACCTAGTCCCTTTTGGTTGCCTGGAGGTGCTTGTTGGAAGCCCTTATTTATGTGGGGGAAATGCATGGCTAAATAGGGCTGTTGCTGCTTGCCCATTTCTTTTGGTTCCCTCTGAGGCCCTTCCATCCACGGGAGGCTTTTCTGCCAATCACACAGATCCATTTACCTTGCATCCCCATTCGGCCTTGCCACCTGTCCCCAAAAGAGATGCCTCCCCAGTTTCCCCAGCGGAGTCTCCCACGCGCTCCCTGCGAAGGAAGGCTTGAAATCAAGCCTGCTCCATCGGAAGCTGCACTGGCGCCGCTGGGACAGCAGGTGGCGCCCCGGACGGATTTCGTTGGCCGAGACCCGGAGCCGGTGAGAAACAAAGTTTTCTTGGTGTCGGGGCGCGGAGGGGCGCAGTAAATCTTTGTTAAGAGAGCGAGTGAGCGCGTGAAACGTGAAATCGTTTCCTGTGACACTCTGTCCCCTGGTCTAAGCTCCAACGCTAGCAGGAGGGGGAAGGAATGACACTGTGTCAGCGGGAAGGGCCGCAACCTCATCATTGCAGAAATGAGGAACTCAGCCCACAGCAGGGGAGGCTCGCCCAGCCATCCACGGAAAAAGGGCAGAGCCAAGACTCCTGCCCTGCCGGTCCTTTGGCCCGCCTAGAGCCAGACCTTAGACCCTCAGACGTAGGTCTTCCAAAAGATTTGCCACCATGAGCACATGTCCTTGCATAAGGGACAGGGGACAGGGTCCTGAAGCACCAACTACCATGAGTATTTCCCACACTTGAGTCCTTTACATCCCCTTGCGTGATGTAAATAACCACCCGAGTTATTATTCGGTTAATAGATTTTCTTTAATCAACTCACGTTTTTAAGTTAAATATAATTCTAAGGGAAATGCTTCATTGCTACAACTGGAAGTTCAGTATTTCTTGCCAAAAACAGGACTGTAAAAAATAAATATATAACAATTACAATTTCTTCGAAGTCTGGCTGTTTACCAAGGAAATTCATCTGCCTTGCACCAGTGGTGTTTTCCACTTTAGGAAAAGCTGGGCTTCTAGGACTACCTCTCACGGGAATTCTGAATGAGATGAAGCAAGAAGTGGTGATGGGGAGCCAGAGAGAGAGGCAGCCACACCGTTGACCCCATTGTGAACAAAGGGACCCTGACATATTCCACGTCCTCCCTGCAGTAAACACACACTTCCGAAAACTCCAAAGTTCTTTTTCAGTCTGGCAAGCTGGAGGGGAAGGGTGGAGACCCGGCTTCCCGTGAGCCGGCCCCACCCTGGAGCTCTTAGGGAATGCATAAAATAGCATCTCAGGAAGAGGAGGTCCTTAGAGGTCAGCCAGCCAGCCCCCTGTAGCTGGACTGATCTCCTCTCCCTCCCCTTGGGGGGCAGGGGTCCCCTGGCCTCTACACCAGCACAGCGCCTGCTGCCGGGATATCAGGAAAAATGCATGTGACCTGGGGATAGGGATGGAGAAAGACGAAGCCCTCCTCTAGACAGGGTGAGTCTAGCTGTTAAAGAGGTCTGTCCACTCTGGATTGGGTTGTAGGGAAAGACAGTCATAGGTGTGGATAATTCACTTCCCCTCTCTGAATTTTGGTTTTCTCATCTATACAATAAAGAGGGTGGACTGGACAGGGGTCTTAAGTTAGGGCCAGCCCCAAGCACCCCTCCAACCTGCAACTCGGGGCTGTTAGGAGGAGGAGATGCCCCCTGGCCAACTCTGTCTTCCAGAGCATTCAGGAGTTTTATAACAGGACGTCCAGACCTGTCTTCCATATCTCCAGAGCACAAACGAGAGACTGGTCAAGTAGGAAAAAGCCCTTCCTGCTGTCTGTGTCCTGCAGTCCTGGAATGTGGAAAAGTCACCTGTGCCCTCTTGTCCTAGAGATCTTTAGGTCAGCAAGACCCAATTATTGGTCCTGGGCAGTCGCTGAACTAGCCTGGTACATGTCTGGGTGCAGGAGAGTTCAAGGAGAACCTAGGCGTGCCTGCCCCCTTCTGGTTCTGTGGAGAAGTCGTCAATACTGCAGACCTGTTGCGCCAGTTCCGGCTCTAACCCTTCCTCCCCTTCCTAGTGGTAGGGACTTCACACAAGCTACTTGACCTTCCCAAGTTTCAGCTGCCTCATCTTTAAAATGGGCATAACACCTACTTCAGAGAATTGTTTGTGGGGGGTGGACAAATGAGATCATTCGTGTAGAGTCAGCCAATCAATAATTTGTGGAACATGTACTGTTCTAAGTGCTGGGTGCATACATAGCCCAGTTCCTTGTATTGGGTCAAGCATGCAAGGGGCATTTGGAAAAGCAATGTATATACAGACATAAAAACATATGTTTAGATAGCCTGTTTTCAGTGCCATAGCAATTCCATCCAATCCCTTCCTCAGTTGTGGTCTCTGCATCTTCTGCCTGCCCCTCACCACTTGATTTCTGTCCCTCGAGGTGGTGACAGCATTCATTCTTTCATTATGAAGACATTACTTTCCTTCTCTTGCTCTTCCAGGAAGGTAAGCAAAGACCACCTTAGTCACCGTCACCCCTACCTCCCACCCCCACCGGGGACTTTAGAACATCCTGTACATTATGGGCACTCATGTGAACCTTGTCTGAAATTCCAGGGCCCAGGTAGCTCGGAACAAAGGTCTCACAAAGTGGACGCCTTTGTTTGGCCACGTTGTCCTAGAAGCGTCTGTATCCAATACATGCAGCTAAGCACCTAGAGTCTCCCGCCCAGAGTGGTGGCCTCCCCCACGTATAGGAACCCTACAGCCCCTCCACTCTGACTCCAACACAGTTCCACAAACAGGAAACCTGACGACAAGACTGCTGAAGCCCTCGAAGCTCTGCGAATTGCAGAATCTCTCCATCAAAGAGCATCGATCACCTTCTAATGCCTTCCCATCACATGTAAAATAAAGTCCAACACTTTCCCAGGCTCCCAAAGCTCCACGCTCTGGCCGCTGCCTCTTCTCCCTCCTCTCCGTGCTCACCCAGCTCCAGGCTCATAGGCCTCCTTGCTGCTCTGCAAACACACTAACCACTCTCTGCCTAGAAGCTTTTCTCCAGACATCCCCAGGGCTCCCCGACTCCGCTCAGATGCCCGCTCAAATGTCAGCTCCTCAGAGAGGCATTCCTTATCCAGCCCATCTAAAGGATTACACATGCATCTTCTCCATTTCAGAATCCTCATCACTGCTGGGGCACCCTTTTTCTCTATTCCTCATGTTTCCTGCAAAGGAGACCAGCCAGACCATTGCTCTTGGCCTATCTCCCTGTCACTCCCTCCTCTCTATGGGAAGATTGAGTTGTCTGATTCATGAGTTTGACACTAAGCATGTGCAGCTCAGCCCTCTTCTCTTGGGGAGCCAGCCTGACTACAGAGAGCACACTCCTGTCTGCTCTTGGACTCACAGAAAGGGGACTCCCCCCGTGCCCAGAAGGTAAGGAAAGAAGAGAAGCTCAGAGGGTGACCAGCTGTGCCTGTCACTGGACTCTGTCTAGTTCATGAGTACGGCAATAACTAGCCACAACCTCCATTCAACATCATCAGTGGTAAGTTTAAATATCTGTCTGGCTTCTATGTGTCGTCAGTTGGTTATGAATTTAAATGTTTCTTTTATCTAGTGCTGCGTAACAAATCACCCCAAACTCAGTAGCTGAATAATTTACTATTTCAGGTATGTCTGTGGGTTGACCAGATGGTTCTTTTGTTTCACAGGTTGTCTGTCAGCTGGAATGTTGAACCAGCTACAAGTCCAAAATGGCCTCATTCACGTGACTGGTACTTGGTTATTGGCCGCTAGCTGAGAGCTCATCTGTGGGCTGTCAGCTGGGAAAATGAGGACCTTGGCCCTCCTCCACATGGTTGTTTGGGCTTCCTCTTGGCATGGTAACTAGGTTCCAATCAGGACTATTCCACAAGCAAGTATTCCAAAAGGAAGGAAGTAGAACCTAACAGTCTTCTTAAGAATTGGTCTTGGATATCCTGGAATATGATTTCTACAGATACTATTGGTCAATGCAGTCACAGAGCGGCCCAGATTCCTGATATAAAGAGCAGTATGCCCACATGGGGAGGAAAAGCATTGTTGAGGGCCATCTCTGGAGACTAGCTACCACAGATGGGGGGCAGAACACTGAGCCCTCTAAATTCCCACAGCCACTTCCCAGCACTACACCATTCATTCAATTCTTCCCTTCCAGTGAGTTCATGAAAGCAGATACTTTGCTTTGTTCATTGCTATGTTTTCAGGACAGTGCCTGGCACATAGTAGGTATTCTGTAACTGTTTGTTGAATGAATAAATGAATTAAACAACCAGCCATTCAAATGCCCTAGTCAGCCACAGGAAGCTGAACAGGCCAGCACGTTTTCTCAGAAGTGAGACTTCAGCTGGGCTTTAAAGACAGGCGGGCCTGGCAGGAACGTGCTCTGTAGGTAAGCCAATGAGAAACAGTGATGGGTAACAGGCAGCCAGTTGCTGGGTCACTTGCTTGGTGGCCACACACCTGACCAGGACCCTCTTAACCCATGCTGTTCCATACTCAGTCTACACAGGACAGCGTATCAGAGGGAACTCAGAGAGCTTTCATTAGATCTGGTGTGTGTGTGTGTGTGTGTGTGTGTGTGTCCCATAGAGAGAATGCAGAAGAGAGGAGGAGACAGAATTCTGACTGGCTCAGTCCCAGGGACAAGGCTTTCTCTGAACTGCTGTGTAGATTGGCGGTTCTTAATAGGGACAGGGACATTACACACCATCTGGAGACATTTTTCGTGTTGTCACAACTGGGCTGGGAGGATGTTCCTGGCATCCACTGACGGAGGCCAGGATTGCCGCCCAGCATCCTATAATTCACAGGACAGGCTGCCACAACCGAGAGGTATCTGGCCCAAAACGTCAATTGTGCCCTTGTTGAGAAACCCTGCTGTAAAGGGTGACAGGAAAATACTGCGGATTCAGGGCATCTCAGAGCTGGTCGGTTGCTGGCAGTCATGGAGTAATCCTTGGCCCAGAAACCATGTTCCCACCTGAGACGACGGAGATTTATAAACAACTCTCCATGCTGTAGCAGGTGAGCAGCTTGAATTAATGTCAGAGGAGTTCCAACAATGTGGGTAACAACAACACGGAGAATTATAAGGGAAAGAAACGTAAGACCGAAGCAGCAGAAGCAGCGGGGCTTTCCTGCAGCTAAGGAGAAACAAGCCCCCTGTACTTTACCATTGAGGTTTCACCACCAAAATACCTCTCAGATTCCTCCTCTCAGTCTCCACTCCAACTTCCCCGATCCAAACCACCACCATCCCTCTCCTGGACCAATACCCCTAAGTGCTATTCCCAGGCCCACTCTGGCCCTCCACACTTCCTCTCCCAGCGAAGGGAGGGGGATCTCAGAGCACACACTGAATGGTGCACTTGCTGCTTAAAACCCAGGAAGGCTTCCCAGTGTACTGAGAACACAAAATCTCTAACTGGCCCGCCGCGTTGGTTCTGGAGGATCCAGCCTCAAACTACCTGTGGGTGTCCCCCTGCCTCAGCACACTCTAGCCATAAAGGGCTACATGCTGCCCTGCTCTCCATTCCTGAAATACTTCAAGCTCATTCCAGCCTCAGGTGACAGCCCCCATGGAGCTCATTGGCCTGATGACATCTGGAGATGTGCGTGAATCAGTCCTAACACACAAGCATATGAAAGACGGATCCCAGTGATATGAGCAAGAGGGCCACAGTGCCCCCAGGAGCCTGTGACAAGGCAATCTGGTTCAGTGAATGAATTCCTTTA
Source organism: Ursus maritimus (assembly GCF_017311325.1). Classification (NCBI taxonomy): domain Eukaryota; kingdom Metazoa; phylum Chordata; class Mammalia; order Carnivora; family Ursidae; genus Ursus; species Ursus maritimus. The sequence goes on along the minus strand of NW_024424341.1, from coordinate 7,209,162 downwards.
AGATTTTATTTATTTATTTGACACAAGCAAGGGGAGCAATGGAGGGAGAGAGAGAAGCAGGCTCTCCGCTGAGCAGGGAGCCTGATGCAGGGCTCAATCCCAGGACCCTGCGTTCTTGACCTGAGCTGAAGACAGACATTTAACCGACTGAGCCACCCAGGGGCCCCTAGTGATTGGATTCTTAAACAAGTGGCTCCTGAGCTGAAATCTGATGGAGGAGCAGGAATCAACTAAATGAAAAGAAAACAGGAGGAAAAAACCAGCCTGTGCAAATGCCCTGCGGCAGTGTAAGTTAGGCTAGGTGGAGAGAGGAGTAGAGGAGGAAAGTAGGAGACAGGTCTTGCAAAAGCTGAAACCTACAGTAAGGAGTTTGGATTTTATTCTCAGCATAAGGGAAAGCTCTAGAAGGGCCTTAAGAGATTGACTGAAAAAATTTGCAAGCTGAGAACATACTCTGCCTGCAGCATCAATATTTGTAAATAATTTCTCCCAACTGGATGGCAGTCGTAGCTCTTGAAATTTGGAGAGAGGACAGGAAGAATGTGGGGGTGGACCCCACAGTTGTCAAAGAGAGAAATGATAGTGGCTTGGACGAGTGACTAGGGAGATGAAAAAAACTGAACAGTTTGTAAATATATTTGTAATATATACAAATATACAAATAAATTTGTAAATATATTTGTAAATATATTAGAACATGTGTGGCTAAAACACAATTGTATTCCCATTCCTTACTCTAAAGCCATGGATGTCATTATACAAAAAGAAAAAAAAGAACAGAACCCAGGAGGACTCACCACTCCAGAGACCACTGGCTAGAGAGCATGTTGAGTCCATTTATCATATTGGTTGGCTCTGCCAAGCAATGTTACTTGTGCAAATCTGTCTGTTTTTGACAGCATTAAAAACCTTAAAAGGCAAGTAGGGCCCAAGGGTTAGGAGGTCTGTCATGAGAACATAGTATCTTCCCTTGTTTACTTTTGCATAAGGGCAGAAAAGGGGGTTGGGTGCAGATGAAGGCTTGTCGTCATTAAGGCATAGCATGCCTGAGCGCCCCAGCACGGAGGGCCTGGATTCAAATTCCGATTCCTATCACCTAATTTCCCAGCTCTGTGAGACATTTCCAAACCTCTCTATGCCTCTCTTTCCTCACCTTTAAAATAGGAATGATAATAATAGCAACCACAGTGGGCATTTTAGAAGCTCAGTAAACACTTTCTGCCCCTCCTGCCTTCAGAACTGAGAAAGAAAAGCAGGTGTCAGCCAGGTGGAGGTCAAAAGGTCATCTTTATTACTGACAAAGCAGGACCGGAGGATGTGGCGAAGGTGACCCAGTGAACAACTGCAGACAGCACACAATAACATACCTTCTCTGGGGGCAGGATGGTCCAACGTAGTCTTCTCAGAAAGCCACTGGTCTGTTGGATCAGGTAAGTCCTCCTCCTGCCCTGGGGAAGAGTGAGGGACAGGTAGATGGAAGGGGGAATGGGTTCCTCCATACTTGGCCCTGCTAGGGAATAAAGTAGGAAGCCATCCCCCACCTCCATGAAAATATGAGAAGGGAAAATAACTGATTCCCTCAATACTGTTTCACAGGGTTCTTATGGATATTAGAGGAAAAAAAAATAGGTAAAGGGTTTGGAACGTAGACTCCATAAAGGTCTCATCCTTGGCATCAACTGTCCTAGGCTGGGGAGACTAGCCAAGATAGGCAAGGCTGGTCAACTGAGGAAAGTTGTGGTTCAGAAATTGCAGGAATCAAGGGAGTTTCTTAAAAAGGGGATTTCTCTTTCTCCCTCTTTCCTAGTTCCCTACACTCAGGAAACCTTGAGAGTTCCCTAAAGGGAAATGCTGACAAGATATGAACTGAAAAGTCTTTTAAATAGGGGAAAAACCCCAACAGCTGTATGGCCAGTGATATACCAATCCAGTGACTTACGAATACAGTATAATGGCCCAGCTTTCTTTTATGGGTGTGCGTGTATGCATTACTTTTGTTGGTACAGGGAGGGTTTTGTTGGGGGACGGGAAGGAGCTGTTGTGTGTTTTTCAAGGCAGCCTCTCCTCTCCCTTTACAATTAAGCAATTAAGAATCACTGGCCAGGAAGTCACTGGGAGCAAACAGGAAAGCCCTGGGGAAAGCCTTGTCCAATCACTGAACAATAGCAATTCCTTTTAAGGTGAGGGCAGCAAGAAGACAGGAAATAACATGTGTTGACTCTAGCTCTGAGTGCAATCTATCAGCAAGGCTGTGCTCACCACCTGCCTTGTCTCGGCCAATCTCAGGTCACCTACCTGATGGAGGAAGACTGCTAGTTGTGTAGACACCAAGGGAAAAGCCCAGGGGAACAGGAAGTTGTTGGTCTATGAGCCTAATGGTTCTCTTCCCTGTGTTGAGTCATCTCTCATTGGGGCACCAGGGAACCACACCTGCCTTAATTTTTGAGGCAAATGGAAAACCCCAGCAGCCAGGATCCCTGAGAGGTTTTACCTTGGGTAATCCCTCTTACCAAGACCATCCTCCTTTGGCATTTCCAACTGTAACATCTTTAGATCCCCTTCTTTCTCCTTAAGGGGAAACCTACACAGAAGGAGGGGGCTCCCAGGCCCACAAGTTCAACATGGTTGTACAATCCATACAAAGCTTTTCCATGAAAACAGAACCTTAAATGCATTGCTAATTTAGCAACAGTAATAGCTAATACTTAGTGATCACTTACTGTGTCCAGGGTACTGCTGTAATTTTCCCAACAGTAGCTACTACTGTTGCCCATGTTTCACAGATGAGGAATTAAGACACAGAGAAGTTAAGATACCCATGATCCTTATCTATCTATCTACTATATCCAGGACATTTAGCCCAGAGAAAGGAAACCAACATTTTCTCTTCCACAATCACTTGTTATGGACTCAGAGAATCTAAGATCTGGAAAAGCCTTTAAAGATTGAGTAAACCCATGATTCTATAGATGAGAAAACACAGTTGGAGAGGATTAGGGCGTATTTATTCAAGCCCCACAGTAAAACAGATGCACCCTTAATCCCCCACTTTTTGTACCTCTATTATAACATATGCCCCTTCTTCCCTCCCAGAAGAAATCACTCTCCTGAATTTCTTAATCATTTCTTCGCTCTTCAATTCTCCATACTTATTATTCCCCTTTTCATCTCCTCTTGTTACCATTTATACCGAAAGAGCAACAGGAAAGAAAAGAAGGACGGGAATGGAAAGAAAGAAGATGTGGGGGAGGATGGAAAGAAAGAAGATGGGGGGGATGGAAAGAAAGAAGATGGGGCGGGGGGGGAGTGGAAGGGAGGAGGGAGGGAAAGGAAGGAAGGAAAGGAGGAAAGAAAGAAAGAAAGGAAAGAAAGAAAGAAAGAAAGAAAGAAAGAAAGAAAGAAGAAAGATCTGCCTAGCAATTACTGAGAAGCTGGAAGGGATGGAGAGGGGGTGGAAGGGAGGGAGGGAGGAAGGTAGAAGGAAAGGAGGGAAGGAGGAAGGGAGGTAGGAAGGTGAGAAGGGAGGAAGGGAGGGAGGGAGACCATCTACCTATCAATTACTGAGAAGCTAGAAAACTTCAATTGCTAGAGCCCTAGTTTGGGCTTCAAGATGTCTGAAGACAAGCCAAATCCCTTGTGACACTGGGTCAATCCCGTCAACTGATTCAGAACCTCAATTTCCCTATCTGTAAAACCAGAGATTCACCATCAATCAGGTCACCCAAAAGCGTTCTGCCCTCACCAAAGAAGGCCGTCCGGGCCCCTCTCCGCAGCCGTCGCCTTGCCCTCAACAAACATGGCCACGGCGCGTGACGTCGAGTCCTGTCGCCTCCGCCCTCCCTCCTTCCCTGGGGGGCGGCGAGCATCAATGACGGCGGCAGGCCGGGCGCATGCGCGGCGGCGGGGCCCGGCCCGCGGCGGCGGCGGCGGCGGCGGCGGCGGCGAAGGGGCGGAGGGGTTCGCTGCCCGCAGTTGCCAAGCTGCGGCGGCCGTGCAGGGATGGTGTAGCTGGGCCCGCGGGCAGGCGGCGGGGCGCGGGCGGGGGCGAGGCGGCCGCGAGGGCCGACGCCGCCTGACGGGCTCCGGTGTAGCGGCAGCACGCTGAGGGGGCGTCGCCGCCGCCGGCCCCCGGCGCCGCCGCGGGAGGCCGCGCCCGCCATGGCGGCCCGGGCGGTGCTGGACGAGTTCACGGCGCCCGCGGAGAAGGCGGCGCTGCTGGAGCGGAGTCGGGGCCGCATCGAAGGCCTGTTCGGCGTGAGCCTGGCGGTGCTTGGCGCGCTCGGGGCCGAAGAACCGCTGCCCGCGCGCATCTGGTTGCAGCTCCGCGGGGCGCAGGAGGCGGTGCACAGCGCCAAGGTGAGTCTCGCCGCCGCCGCCGCCGCCCCCGCGCGCCCGCCTTCCGCGGCCCGGCCCCCGCGGCCTCGGCTCAGCCGGGCTCCCTGGGCGCCCCCACCCCCTTCCACTCGGCCCTTCGTACGGGAACGCAGCGAAGCGCCGTGGTTAAGAGCGCAGTCGCCAGAGCCCGCGGACCTGCGTTCTCAGCTTTCGAGCCATGTGACCTTGGGCTAGCGGTTCAGTCCTGGGGCGCCTCAGTTTCCCCATTTGTAAAGTGGCGCTGACGAAAGCACCTCCCTCGGAAGGCTGTCGCGAGGATTGGAGTAGGTCCTGTTGTAAAGCGCAGAGCTCAGTGGCTGGCCTGGAGTGAGCGCGCTGCGAATGCTGCCTGTTATCTTTTCCCTCCCGGCCCTCGGGATGGTGCGCAGGGCCTGGTATCAGGGCCCACAGCCTCCTGTCCACAACATCAGCCACCTTTTTCTTTTCCGCCAACCGCTCCAGTAGGGGTTCAGACCCTTTTCGGGATTTCAGCCCCTTTTGAAAATCTGATAAAACCACTCTAGTAGTAAAATACACAGAATATTAGGACGGGATAGGGATGTTTAATAATAGTGTTAAAAAGAGCATTATTCCTTGTATTGATGTTATGTTCAACTAACATTTATTTAATGGTTATAGCACGTCAGATGTTAATGCTAACCACTTCATAAGGATTATATAGTGCAGCTCTTAAAAAATCCAGTGAGGTGGATTTTATTATCTTCCTCTCTCTAAATTAACAGCTGGGGAAACTGAAACTCTGCAAGTGGTGACTCACCTTCTCTCAGAATCAGCATTTCAGGCTTATACCTACGCAACACCTTCAGCTATTCCCCTTTCTCCCCAA
>NW_024424341.1:7149354-7203931 GCF_017311325.1 Ursus maritimus | reverse complement strand
GAAAGAAAGAAAGAAAGAAAGAAAGAAAGAAAGAAAGAAAGAAAGAAGAAAGATCTGCCTAGCAATTACTGAGAAGCTGGAAGGGATGGAGAGGGGGTGGAAGGGAGGGAGGGAGGAAGGTAGAAGGAAAGGAGGGAAGGAGGAAGGGAGGTAGGAAGGTGAGAAGGGAGGAAGGGAGGGAGGGAGACCATCTACCTATCAATTACTGAGAAGCTAGAAAACTTCAATTGCTAGAGCCCTAGTTTGGGCTTCAAGATGTCTGAAGACAAGCCAAATCCCTTGTGACACTGGGTCAATCCCGTCAACTGATTCAGAACCTCAATTTCCCTATCTGTAAAACCAGAGATTCACCATCAATCAGGTCACCCAAAAGCGTTCTGCCCTCACCAAAGAAGGCCGTCCGGGCCCCTCTCCGCAGCCGTCGCCTTGCCCTCAACAAACATGGCCACGGCGCGTGACGTCGAGTCCTGTCGCCTCCGCCCTCCCTCCTTCCCTGGGGGGCGGCGAGCATCAATGACGGCGGCAGGCCGGGCGCATGCGCGGCGGCGGGGCCCGGCCCGCGGCGGCGGCGGCGGCGGCGGCGGCGGCGAAGGGGCGGAGGGGTTCGCTGCCCGCAGTTGCCAAGCTGCGGCGGCCGTGCAGGGATGGTGTAGCTGGGCCCGCGGGCAGGCGGCGGGGCGCGGGCGGGGGCGAGGCGGCCGCGAGGGCCGACGCCGCCTGACGGGCTCCGGTGTAGCGGCAGCACGCTGAGGGGGCGTCGCCGCCGCCGGCCCCCGGCGCCGCCGCGGGAGGCCGCGCCCGCCATGGCGGCCCGGGCGGTGCTGGACGAGTTCACGGCGCCCGCGGAGAAGGCGGCGCTGCTGGAGCGGAGTCGGGGCCGCATCGAAGGCCTGTTCGGCGTGAGCCTGGCGGTGCTTGGCGCGCTCGGGGCCGAAGAACCGCTGCCCGCGCGCATCTGGTTGCAGCTCCGCGGGGCGCAGGAGGCGGTGCACAGCGCCAAGGTGAGTCTCGCCGCCGCCGCCGCCGCCCCCGCGCGCCCGCCTTCCGCGGCCCGGCCCCCGCGGCCTCGGCTCAGCCGGGCTCCCTGGGCGCCCCCACCCCCTTCCACTCGGCCCTTCGTACGGGAACGCAGCGAAGCGCCGTGGTTAAGAGCGCAGTCGCCAGAGCCCGCGGACCTGCGTTCTCAGCTTTCGAGCCATGTGACCTTGGGCTAGCGGTTCAGTCCTGGGGCGCCTCAGTTTCCCCATTTGTAAAGTGGCGCTGACGAAAGCACCTCCCTCGGAAGGCTGTCGCGAGGATTGGAGTAGGTCCTGTTGTAAAGCGCAGAGCTCAGTGGCTGGCCTGGAGTGAGCGCGCTGCGAATGCTGCCTGTTATCTTTTCCCTCCCGGCCCTCGGGATGGTGCGCAGGGCCTGGTATCAGGGCCCACAGCCTCCTGTCCACAACATCAGCCACCTTTTTCTTTTCCGCCAACCGCTCCAGTAGGGGTTCAGACCCTTTTCGGGATTTCAGCCCCTTTTGAAAATCTGATAAAACCACTCTAGTAGTAAAATACACAGAATATTAGGACGGGATAGGGATGTTTAATAATAGTGTTAAAAAGAGCATTATTCCTTGTATTGATGTTATGTTCAACTAACATTTATTTAATGGTTATAGCACGTCAGATGTTAATGCTAACCACTTCATAAGGATTATATAGTGCAGCTCTTAAAAAATCCAGTGAGGTGGATTTTATTATCTTCCTCTCTCTAAATTAACAGCTGGGGAAACTGAAACTCTGCAAGTGGTGACTCACCTTCTCTCAGAATCAGCATTTCAGGCTTATACCTACGCAACACCTTCAGCTATTCCCCTTTCTCCCCAAGCTAAGAAACAGTAACAAACACATCCCCCCCCTTTCCCAGGCATCCAAGGTTTCCTGTCCAGTACGTGGGGGAGCCAGAATTCAGACTTAGGGCCCTTGTTCTTGATACCTGTCTCCCAAATGATGAGCCCTCTGGCTGGGAAGAAAATGATCCTTTTTTGGCATCCTGCTTCAGAAATTTCACGGTGTCCTTGGAGAATTGGATATGCTGTAATTCCTGACTCTCTTAGATAAAAAACAAAGCCTGGGTGCTTTTTGTTTTAATATCTTTAGAAGAGATAGGACACTTAACTGTGTGATTCTTCTCCACAGCATAACTTAAAACATTGTAGATGTTGAATCAGGTTTGCTTTCCTGTGCTTTAATTTTTTCCCTAACTTTTAATTTTTTAAGTGTTTTTTTATTTTAATTTTTTAAGGTAGGCTCCATCCCCAAAATGGGGCTTTACTCAAGACCCTGAAATCAAGAGCCACACATTCTATGGACTAAGCCAGCCAGGCACCCCCTAATTTTTAATCTTTAACTTCTTAGGCCTCTCATTCTTTTCTCCCCAGCAGCCCAATTTCTTCCCACTCCCCAGAGCTAAAAGGTTTGACATAACTAAGTCCTGTTAATGCTTCTGAGAATCTCTTAGACAGACTCATGCCTCTCCTTTCCATTGCCTCTGCTGCAGTTAAGACCTTTTTTCTTGGTATGTGCCCTCACTCCATTCCTCCCTCTTCCCTCCCCCCCTAGTACAACTTGCATTTAACTGATCCTCCTACAGAAAATCATTTTCCAGCTCTGGGACCTACTAGGACTTCCTATCTCATTCACTCTAAACTCCTCCTCTGGAGATTTACAAAACATTTACTAATCCAGTCCCACCTTATTTTCCCAATTCTGTGTCATAGCAACTCTCAAGCTTAAACCTCTACTGTCGTCTAACTAGTCCCACAGCTTTTACTTGTGCTTCACCTGCTCCCAGTTCAGCTTTACTCAAGACTCATCCCAAGTGTGGAAAGTGCTTCTTTTGCTCTACAGAAAAACTTGGCGTGTTCTGCCAGACCCTCCCAGCTCCTGTTCTCTTACCTGTCCTGCCATGCAGTTTAGCATAAGCTATTTGGAAAAGGTGTGTCTTACAGCATCGTGGTAGTAGGTGTCACTTGCCCATGTATCTTTGTGATGTGTGTTACTCATAATCCAATCCTCCCACTTGTAAAAAATCCTTTTTCTTTCTTTTCCTTTGAGACTCATGGGTAAGCATTGAATGCCATAGTTAATTGGTTTTGGAGTTTGTTTCACATTCTTTTGAGGAAGAGAAAACCATTAACTTAAAAATTAAGAACAGGAAAGCAAACTTTAACATCTACAATATTTTAAGTTGTGCAGGAGGAGAAGGTTTGGGGGAAGGAATATTTAGAGTAAATAAGAATTGTTTAAACTAGCTGGTAGGTAGAGTCTGATTAAGATAAGATGCAGGCAACTTTTTTGGGTCCCTTTGGGTGGTTTACTTTGTTTTCATGCTTTTAAAATGTTAAATCACTACATTTAGCTAATGCTCCATTGGCTAGGGAGAATGGGGCCTACAGGTAGAAAGTGATAATGTCCTAGGAGGTTAAAAAAAAAGGCACACGCTCTAGAAGAGTGGCCCTTTTTGTCAACGGGGAAATGTGTTGGGGGAAACAGCACCTGAGCCGGACTTTGAGGAGCCAGTAAGATTCCCAGGTGGAGGTAGTGGTGAACAAAGGCTCGAAGTCCAGAAACACACGGAATGGGAATGTCGTGGTAGGAAGTGTCGGAGCCTCTAGGGACCCAAATGCCAGGTTAAGCCATTGGGCCTTATTCAGTAAGGAGTCAGTGAGAATTTTTGGGAGAAGGACTTGCCTTCCTTTACTTGGAGGCAGGAAGACCCAACTGTGGAAGAGACATATTCCAAGCTGGACATTGGTGGGTGACAAAATTTTCACTGGGATTTGGCAACTGAGTAGATGTAGGAATTGGGGAGACATTTTAAACCTTGGTGCCAGGAAGGATGGTTTGTATGTTTGACCTGTTGGTGGGGCCAGGTAGCCAACATTTAAAGAAAATTCGTGCCAGGAAGTTTACTAATGTTTGCCTCTGGACCTCAGGTAATCCACAGCCTAGTAGGGGAGACAAACTTGGAAACATATAGTATAGTATGATACATGTTAACAATTGAAATATGTGCAAGGTGTTTACAGTAATACAGGAGAGAAAGAGTTGTTCTGCCTGATTGGGTGTTAAAGGATGAACAAGAGTTTTCTAGAGGGAAGAGCATGTGTAAAATCACAGGGATATGAAATAGTGCCAGTTTATTACTGATTTCTCAAGTCTAGGAGTAGTTTGGTAGAAAGGGGCCAAGTCACAGGCACTTGGGGCCTGCAGAAGAACACAAATTTTACCAAGCAGGCAGGTAGTAGAGAGCCATGGAAGGGTTGTGAGAACAGAAGTGATGCCGTCAGATTTACGTTTCTAAGAAATCTCTCCGTTGTCACTGTTTATACGTGTAGGCTTGTTTTTCTCAGTGTGGTCCATTGCTGGTTTGTGTTGATACAATGGCAGAAAAAAGTGTTCAGTGACTTTTATGGCAATGTGATATTACCACAAGGGCTGGGGAGGCGATGTCTCAAAGAGCAGAAAACCAGTAGAGAGCATTGTACATGGGGGGCCCAGCAGGAGGGGGTTGAAGTCAGGGGTGGCCAAAGTTGTGGAATCAAAGGAGGTTGAGGACTGAACTTCAGAGAGGAAGTATAGGTACCTACTTGATGCTGCCTCCTTCAGAGAGATCAAAGAATCAATGCCTGGGAGGGTTCCTTGGAGTCAGACAGTAGTGGGGAGGGGTGAGGCTGAAAAGATCTCAGCCCTGGAAGCGAGAAGTTAGAACTCTTCCTTTAGCTCCGGGAGCCACAAATTCCATGCTCCCTGGGTCCACGTAAGGAGACTGCATATAGAAGCAGCTGCTGGTAGGGAGGACCTGGAGAATAAGGTGCTCATGCTTTATGGGTGAAGATAACTGCCAGTGCTTAGTATTAGTCAGTTACATAGTAGGGGCCCAGTGATGTCTGATCTCATTATCTGAGAAAAGCCAAGGGTTTGGATTTCATAATGTGAAATCTGTTTTGTTTTTTAAGAGGCAGCTAATTTATGTTTTAAAAACCACGCATGCTGTGAATGATACCTCAATAAAATTTGCATTAATATATTCTTTTAAAAGTGTATATTCTAAAAACAAAAAGCAACCAAACATGTCAGAGGACCAGGTTCAGCTTTTTAGGACCTCTTCTTTAGATATAGGAGACAGGATGAGTGAAGATATGCTCCCTCCTCTCCCATTTGGTGAAGAGGGCAGTTGAACACCTTAATGGCTTATAGTACTGTCTCAATAAAGTAGGATACTGGTTCCTGCCTAGAGAGGGAGGGTTGAGAGTTTGAAGACGGTAAAATATGTTAGGATGGATGCAGTGGAACTTTTGGAAGTGCTTTGGAGGAACAAAAAGGGATTGGAACTAAATAAGGACCAGGGAAAGTTAGATGGCCTAGATTTATAATTCTATCACTTGATTCAGAAATTCTCCAGTAGGTGATGATTTCCCCTACTCTGGGTATTGGTGAAGCCAACACACCAAGGACTAAAGGAATCTAAGGTATAATTGAACAAGGCAGAATGGGGCCCAGGAAATGCTTCTGAGTGGTCAGCATTATTTGAGTTAGAACAATCCAAAAATATATAAGACTTACCTTTTACTTTTAGTGAACTGACAGGTTCAGACTGGAGAGGAGAAGGCAGAAAGGGGCATAATGAATTGTGAGAACAAGGGAAGAAATAAGGCCTCAGTGTTCTGGGTATGAGAGCATGATTCCTTTCAACTTAGAGAACTGAGAAGATGGAGGAGATGGAAGCATGAGGCATCTGGAGATCATACAGTGCTGAGGTCAACAAGGTCCATAGCAGTGATTTGGGTGCCGATGGTAGTTTAGTTGGTTGATCCTGGAGCCTGTCCTGGAGGTTAACAAACGAGGGAGTAAAGGGAAACAAACGGCATGGCTACTTGTACAGTTTTTCCGTGAACCTTTAGGGTGCTAAATTTGCTAACCACAATTGTCTAACAGTTGGTGTTTCAGGCATTACCTCATAACAGTGAGTAGCCACCATGAGCCATAGCCAGAACACCAGTCTGGACGATTTATAAGAATAATTTGGAGGACTGGGACACCTTGGTGGCTCAGTCGGTTAAGCGTCTGCCGTTGGCTTGGGTCATGATCCCGGGGTCCTGGGATGGAGTCCGGCATTGGGCTCCTTGCTCCGCGGGGAGTCGGCTTCTCCCTCTGCCTGCTGCTCCCCCTGCTTGTGCGCTCTCTCACTCTCTCTCTGACAAGTAAATAAATTAAATCTTTAAAAAAGATTTGGAGAACTGGTAAATCTTAAACATTGAAATTATAGTCACCCAAGAAACTAGTGCTAAGGTAGACTAAACATCTGATCCATTTAATTTGTGAGGAAGAGAAAAGGGTCATATGAGGAGTTAGCAGTTGTCCTTAGGGTTTTTACTTACATAGTTGTAGAGTAATAAAGGAGAAAGATAAGGATTAAAAAAAATGGAATTCAAGTAGAAGTGGCCCATTACTGCCTTGACTTCAGAGGGTTAAAATGGACACTTTTTCCTTTTCTGTTAGGAGAGCTTGGTACCTGGTTTCATGAATGAATTCTTGAACAGTAGATTTGTTCAGGGAGGAAATGATTTGTAGATGTAATACTGGGTAGCGACATGGAGTTTTTGTTTTGATTTTACCAGAAAGGAGGTTCGTGGCCTCTTTGCATTTCCTAGAATGATTTTTTTTTTAACTCACTATGGTTGTGAAAATCATCTTCTTAAGAAATGGTGGTTTGTTCAGTTTCTTTTTATGGTTAATATTTTGGGGTTATACCAGAATGTTGAAATAAGGGATACTCACACTGGTTATACTGGGGTCAAAGTGATTGCTCATGACCATAGTTTCCTCTTCCCTGTTTACCAGCTAGTATTGTAGGGTTTTAATTAGATTAAGGACAACATCTTGTTCTGTGTTGGCTTTTTACTAAATTAATGTAACTGTATTAAGTTAGAAGTCTTGCATTTCAAAACGAAAATTATGGGGGAGGGGAATACTTAGAGTAATTATTAAACAACTATTTTTTAAAAGAAAATAAGTTATGTCAAATGGAAACAACATAGGAAACTAATTTGTTGAAAGAAACTGAATTATTTGTTATTTTAAGAGGTTCCTTTCGAGTTGGAGACAGTTTTTTGTTCAGTCTTAGTGCTGAGAGAATTAATAATTTACATTAGTTGGTGAATAAAGAGCCACATAGTAAATACTTTACACTTTGTGGACTATACAGGGTGTCTATCTCATACTTTTCTTTGTTTTTGTTTTTGCTTTTTTACACCCTTTTTGAGGTAAAAGCAGTTCTTACCCTGGGGACTGTACAAAAATAGTCCAGAGGCTGGATTTGCACTGTCCGGTCTGCAGCCACTACCACATGTGGCTATTTAAATTAGTCAGAGTTCAGTGAAATGAAATATTTACTTCCTCAGTTGTATTTCAGGTGCTCCATGGCCACATGTAACTAGTGTCTACCAGTGTGGGCAGTGCAGTTACAGAACATTCGTGCGATTGCGACCAGAAGTTCCTTCAGGCAGTGCAGCCCTAGATAGGAAATAATCCTTGGTTGGGCCTCCTAGACAATTCTCTGGTATGACATTGAAAGGACATGCAGCTATTCTTCTACCTTATTTCCCGAGTTCCTGTAATTTTTGTTAATTGTGTCCCTTGTAGTCATAAATAACTTCCAAAGATGACTCTTCATCATACAGACACATGCATACAGCCTAGCTTCATTGTATTTGGACTATGGCAGGAGTTATTAGCAATTAGTAAACCTGGAGAATTATCCTCTTTGGAAATTTCATAAGGAATTTTCTGTTGCATTTTTAATAGCCAGGTGGTTTTTGTTCTTAATTGCCTTTTATGGCTCTTTTATTCTAAAGTCACTCCAAAAAAGTCAAGAAAGGCATCTCCCCATATTTCACCTCTAGTATCTATACATTTGCATGAATTCTTCTCAAGGTTCCCAAAATATTCTAAAATTTCTGGCCTGTCAGGAAGTGACTTTCTTTATACTATATGTGAGACTGGGACCCTGCATGCCACAGAACAGGTTACCAGAGCAGTTTCCTGAGCATTGGTTCCATACATGAACCACAGTCCTTGTTTTGTAATAGTGACGTTGCCACATCTGATTCAGTGGGATTCGTAAATACGACATTTGAGTTGTGGCCTGGGTTGCACATTGAGTTTGTCTAATTTTATCCTAGTAAAAGTGAGGAGATTGCCACTGATCCCTATGCAAATAACTATATTGCGCTGAAAAAGTAAAAGAAGCGAGACCCCTTTTGACCTGACACAACTTAATGGTGTTACACTCCTTAAGAAATACAGAATACCTGCAAAGAAGTGAACTAGTTTTAACATCCTTCTTGTTAGAAGGTAAAAGACAAATCTTTGTGACTGATTGCTGGGGACCTTTGGGAAACCCCAAAGATAGTTTAGGGGCTAATGCTTTCAGAGTGGTATACTACACAGCACTAGTGTGGATGAATCTCAAAGATACGCTGAGTGAAAGAAGACTTACATATGTATATACTGTATGATTCTATATATGTGAAATACTAGATAGGGCATACTATATATGTGTAATTTGGTGAAAAAAATCAGAATAATTAGAACAGAACAACTGGAAAAGGACATTAAACATAGGCTGAGTATTAGCAATACTAGGGAATCACTGTTCATTTTGTTGGGTGCTGTAATGACATTGTGGTTACATTAGAAAGCCTGTATGTGTATGTGTTTAAACTGCACTTGGTGTCTAACTCATTTGGGATTTAATTATATATCTAAAGAGGACCTTAGTTAACCATTTGCTATTAGTCCAATCAAGGTTTTAAAGTTAACTAAGGATATTGGAAATTATGCTTATGCTGACAGCTGAACAGCATATAACTTCTGATAAGACAAAAGTTGTCAGTGTTATAGTTCAATTTAGTTGAATATATAAGCTTGTGTTTTTCATAATTATAAACGTGAGTAATCATGAGTAATATTAGCTTATCTGAACAACAAGCCAACAAAGTTTAGAAAGTTCAGATGTGTGTCTTCATAGAAAAAAAAAATCTTATTTTTAAAAAAATATATGTGTGCATTGTATTCTACGCTGATGAAATCAGGAAAAGGACATCTGTTTTTAAAATTAGCATTAAAATTATCAAATCAGACTGACCTACGGATTATTTTCATTAGATGAATTAGGATTCTTAAATAAAAATTCTTTTGAAGTATCGGTGTCTATGAGTTTGTGAGATTTTTTTTCTTTTGGTCTTTAAAAGGCTAACATAAGTATTAGATGTTTAGTTTCTTTATTTTCTAGGAATTCTAGGTATACAGATTTATGTAAAAGCTTGTTATTCTCTATAAACCAATTAGAACAGTGGGTCTTTAAGAAGCTTTTTAATCTAATTTATTAATACCCTGGAGGTAGGAATATATTTCATACTCACACCATGAGAAATAAAGGCTTTCCTCATTTTATAGGTACAAGCATGCAGAGAGCTTTCAGTTCTGGTTCCACAGTCTTAGCCATATGTCAAAAGTAATCCAGCAACACAGAACTGGTCCAGATTTCAAAAATGCTGTTCTTTCAGTGGTGCTGGGACATGTTCTTACACAAACAGAAAAGACGGAAACCAGATTTTCTTGTAGTCTCTCATCTAACAAAAAATAGATCCATTATCCACTGACAGATCCCTTGGTCAGACTGTAAAATCAGATTCCTGTGGTCTAGGTTTGTGTATACCAGGGGTGTAGTTGAGGCTGACCTGGTAGTATGTAACCAATGGTGCAGGTGTAGAAAGAGACATGTGGCCAAGAACTATAAAGCAAAAACAAAATCAGAAGAATAAAAAACAAGGAACTAGCACTAGTAAAATTCTCTTCCTGCTCTGGATTCATGCTGGGACCCAAAATGAGACATGGTTGGGCTTACACAACCCTTGCAGTCCTCTTTGTGGGCCACTCAGTTTAATAGCTCCGAGCAGGTGAGTCCACTTGGACATCTCCAGGAGTCCTATAAACTGCCAAAGTGTAAAAGTAAAAAAAAAGCCGTAAACGTGACTTTCAGACATATAACTCATGACTGAGGGAACCAGCAGGAATGTAAAACTGGTTCAGAGAGCATTTGAGGATCTGAGTATTTATCTACGCTGAAAGGTTGGTAGAGTAAAATTGTCTGATCAGATATAGATTGGTTTATATCTTTCAGAGCATTGTAATATTTTTTCTATCAAATGGAGATACTGGCATCTCTGCTGGACAAAGAAAATCTGCAGTTTACTATGCAGCATCCTGGTTTAGGCCCAAAGAGTAATGAATGGTGTGTCGGACAAAGGTAGATTCCCCAGAGAATTAAACACTCTGGTGGGTGGGCCAAAGAGAGTGCTCCATTATGATTGAAAGGTCATCCTTTTGCCTTATTTAGGAGTATTTAAAACTTATCTTAACATTATACAAACTATCAAAATGGGACTCCCCCCACCTCCTTTTGGTCATCTTGGCCACTTTCTCTTTTACAGTGTTAACCCACATCGTTGATACTAGGCTGCACGTCAGCGTGTGTTCTCAGACTTTCTAATTTCTGTTTGAATGCACATTTGTTCAGCATTTATTGATTAGTTAAGGGTTTCTCGGCAGTGGCACTATTGACATTTTGGTCAGAGAATATTTTGTCGTGGGGGTTGTATTGTATTTTGTAGGATGTTTAGCAGCATCCCTGACCTTTACCCCCGAGATGCCAGGAGCACCCCAACAGTGTGACATCTCCTGACATTGCCAGTGCCCCCAAGGAAGAGCAGAATCACCCCTGGTTGAGAACCACTGTGTTAAGTAACAAAGGCCAGGTCCCACACTGTCTAGTCTGTAGTGTGTAAATGCTGTAGTTCAAATTATGAGATAACTGTTGTGTGTAGAAAATATTAACATCACCCTGTTCTTAGAAGGTGTTTTTGGGTGAATATAAGGAAGGAAAGGTTAAATTCGGCTGCAGAAATAAAGTGGACTAAAATCCAAACCACAGAGGACTTTGAATATGGTTCTGAGGATCTTGAACATTAGTGCTATGTAGTGAGGACCTTTAGAGAGTTTTTGAGTAAGGAAGTGAAACAGGTGTGCTTTCACATGTCACCGATACTGTTACTAGGGCGTCGAGTGTGACAAGACTCGCAAGAGAAAGAAGGGTTTAGAGTTGATTGCAGTAATACTCACGTGAGACAAGATTTATGAAAAATTGCTTGTGTTGAGAAGGAAAGAAAGCATTGAATCCAGGCAACTGTGTTTCATATTCAAGGGAACTTGGACCAAAGACAACCCGTGCAGTCCTCTTTTGGGCCACTCAGTTTAATAGCCCTGAGCAGGTGAGTCCACTTGGACATCTCCATGAGTCCTATAAACTGCCAAAGTGTAAAAAACCTGTGTGGGTTTCCCTGACAAGTGGAGAGCTGTGAGCCCTGATGCAGATCATTAGATTTGAGGCACTTGTGGGACAGTCCAGTAGAAGTGCCCAGGGAATGGATAGTTGGCAGCCTAGCAGTACTAAGGGCTAGAGATAGAGATTTGGAGTTGGCATCATAGGAGTAAAGGTTATGGTTGGAACCTGAAGAGTCTGTGAGCGTATAATTGAGGGAGAAGATCAGGAAGGAACCTTGGGGAAGGCATACATTTAAGGTGCAGTAGGAAGTGGCAGCAGAGGATTTTGGGAAGTCATCAGAAAGATAGGAAGTAGACAGCAGTATTTCTGAAGTATGGAGAGGAAATAACTTGTCAAGGAGAAGTTGGGCAACCGTATCATGCTACTGAGAGCCTGAGTAGGAAAGTACAGAGAAAGGGCCTTTGCATTTGACAATAGCTGGCATTCAAGAAAGTGGTTTCAGTTTGAATGGGGGCAGAAGCCAGATTTCAAGGGTTTGGCAGTGAAATGGAGCTTAGGCTACTTTTTCAGAAAGTATGGAAATGAAGACAGGTGGAACAGTCCCATGCGTAGGCAGTAAGGCTGAAGGAAGTGTTCTGTAGGATCAGGGAAACCCACACAGGTTTGTAGGTGGGCAGGGGTGAGGAAAAAGGGAGTGATGAGTCAAGACCTGGGAAAACGGCACGGCTTTGAAACAGAAGGGAGGAGAGAACAAATTCATGAAAGGCAGAATTTTTTAGATGAAAAAGAAGAGGCAGTTGAACAGGTTCACAAATGTTGGCCTTTGGGCTTTGATAAAATAATTTATTTTACTAAGAGTGAGAATAGTAACATGAAGTTTGGGACCTGAAGACATTATTTGGGTAAGAGTGAAGAATAAATTTGATCAGGAGAGCTGAAAGTTTTGGAAGCTGTAGAATTTCAGAGATTTACAGGAATAGGGATGAAGTCCAGGGTAAATACTGAGTGTGGCCCCTGGTCCTGTTTCAAGAAGTACACTCAGAGTGAGCACAAAGGAAGTCCTTCCCTGTGGAGCTCTTAGGGCACCCCTCCTGGGAAAGAACATGGTAGACATTTTAGAAATGAGATTGAGGAGAAAGATGGAACAGGAAGCAAATGTTGGAAGTGCATTGGAAAAATAGCTAATATGGTTATTCATTTTATAGCAATATTATTAACATAGATAGCCAGATAGAGACGTAAAGTGGGCCTGTTACAGATTTGTAGGTTAATGATGTTAAAAAGCTTTTTTTTCTTCTAAGGCTTATGTGGTGCTTCGAACTTACACATATTTTGTAGGACTCGTGTCAATTTCTAAAAATCCTATTACTCCTCCTACTTCCTTTCCTCTTAGAGATAATATACAACACCATTTATGCAGAGTCTCCTAAGTATAAGAAATCTTTAGAATTCGAAGTGTGCAGCCAGACATGAGAACCGCTGTTCTGAAACATTTTAGGAATCTTTCTCTAATGTATTAAGAGCTTCCTTGCCTTGCGTAGTGTCTTTTTCCTCGATGATTTGTGGTCCACTTGAGCGTCTTCTGTTTTGTCGTGCTAGGGCACCATTATGCTCCTGGCAGCCGCCAAAATGTGTTAGATCTGCTCTCCTGCTAGTTGATCTTGAGTCGCTCTGGCTTTTAACCATTATGTCTTCCTTAAATTTGTTTCTGCACCTGTGCTGTCAGTTGTCATTTGCTGTTACGTGCTCTGCAGGTAGTGCCCTATATTGTTCCTTCTATACTTGGAACCAGCTGCTTCAAACCATGTGTGACCTGGGAGACAAGCTGACAAAGCCCCTCATGTGTGCGCCCATATTAAGAGATGGTAGATGGTGAACAGTGGTGTGTCCCCAGGTCAAACCTGTACACTCTTGAGTAGCCACTTTGATCTTTTCTGGTTTTAGATATGTTCCAAATGGCACAGGTTGCCAGGAACTTCTGTCTGGATTTGTGAAATGTTACGATAGAGTTGAGAAGAACTGAGTTTGTAGGAGGCAGAATAATAGAAAGTCGCTTTGCTATATGAAAGGGAAGTTACTATATATATCAGATGCCCCCTCCCTTCCTTTTCTTCCTTAAAAGCCTGAGTAGAGTAAGCAGAATATGAATATTGCAGGATGGGGGAGACAGTTTTTGACTAACATTCAAATGCTCAGATAACCAAATACAGCCAAATGCAAATGTTGGATATTTGGGTCCACAGACGCTTATCAGTGCAGCTGATAGCCACACATCTAGAATGTAGTAATACTGTATACTTGTATACTGTATTGTTCACTTCTGAATTTGAATATAAAAATCAATTGTTGCTACTTGGTAATTCACAAGAGTAAATTATTAATGAAAAAGTGGAAGTCTGAATCTCAAGGGGTTATTACTCCTTTTGGGAGTATACACACAGAGTTTTGTGCATGTGAAGCTGTAACAAGTTCTTAGCACAACTCGCCCTCAAAACTGTGCATTTAATCTTGCAGTAATAGTTTTAGATTCTTGAAAAATAGTGTCAGATGACTCTGCTTACATTGGGCATTTCTCTGCCAGTCCTCCTGGTGCTTACATACCGAGAGCCACCGGAGCTCTCCTGAGGTCCTCTGTGATCTTTTCAGAGGAGCTAACTTTTATTTAATTTCTTTTTCTCTGAAAGATAGTACTCTGAATACTATCTGGATACATCCCAAGAATATCCCTTGCTGTGGAATGATTGCATAAGCAGTGAAAAGTAAATTGGTTTGTTTGTAAATAACATACCAGATTTACAATTTTAGAGTATGCATTTTCTGTAGGTTCAAATGTATAAAACTGATTAAGTTGATAAAAACATACAGACTTTTAGGATTATCATTAAACAAATTATGTATGGGAAATCTCTGTACCTTCTCAATTTTGCTATGAACCTGTAACTGCTTGAAAAAATAGTCTATTTAAAAAAGATCAAAATCAGGATTATCACTAATCTTTGCAGTTACTTGTCTCAGCATCCAGTTTAATTTTACCTTTTTTTTGGTTGCATAGGATTGAGAACATCCTAAATCAATCAATACAATTACAGTTAATTAGTTATAGATCTTCTTGAAGATTGTACCACTCCAGAAAAGTAACGGAAATAATGGAAAATGTTTGTTTCAGAGATGAATCACTCACAGTATAAAACTTTTTTATTAAAATTAAGGAATAAAGAGTATAACCAAAATAATATATGCACATGGTTAAAACAAAAAAAGAAACAATAACAGTCGCTTCTACTTCCTAGAAGCAACTACTTTTTACTGTTTTTAGGTGTTTGTTTTGATGGTTACCTAAAGAATTATAAATAATATACTGCTATTTCTTATAAATTTTAGGCATTATCCACTTTCTTTAAGATAGATAAGGTAGGGCACCTGGGTGGCTCATCGGTTAAGCGTCCAACTCTTGGTTTCGGCTCAGGTCATGATCTTGTGGTCCTGGATTGAGCCCCTCATCAGGCTCTGCCCTCAGTGTGGAGTCTGCTTCAGATTCTCTCTCCCTCACCCTCCCGTTCACTCTCTCACTGTCTCTATTTCAAATGAATAAATAAAATCTTCAAAAAAAGAAAGATCAATGAAAAACTACCCCTCGTTTTCCCATTTGCTGTGGTCTGAATATTTGTGTTTTGTCACAATTCATATGGTGAAATCCCAGTGCCTGATAGGATGGTATTAGGAGGTGGGGGCCTTTGGGGGGTGATTAGGTCAGGAGGGGCTTGAATGAAGTTAATACCCTTTTAAGAGACCCGGGAGAACTCCTTTGCTTCTTCCACCACGTGGAAATACAAGAGGTCTGTACCCTGAAAGAGAGCCCTCACGTGAGCACCCTGGCACTCTGATCTTAGGCTTCCAGCCACCAGAACTGTGAGAAATAAATTTCTGTTGTTTCTAAGCCACCCAGTCTGGTATTTTGTTATAGCGGCCCGAATGGACGAAGACACCAATATAGTTATTTTGTTTTTAGCTAAAGCAAGAAGCAAGGTTTATAAAGTAATAAGACTTATGTAAATATTACTGCAAAGCCCAGTTCTGTATTACATTATGTTTTCCGTCTGATACAGTTTTTAATTTTTACTGTAATTTATCTGCCCCGTTTTCATCTACTTGTGAAATATGATTTAAACACATCCTTAATATTGTACAAATACTCCTTTATATCAGCTATTCACTGAGCTTCCTTTTCTGGGAGACACCCTTGAGCCTCCTTCCCTCCTCCACTTAGCTAGTTGCTGAGCTTGTTTGCGGCACAGTTACAGTCTTTGTACTTGTATTTGCCTGTCTTCGATTGAATTTACTAATTATTTCATCTCCCTTATTTTTGGTGGCCTTCATCTTCAAGTAGTTTCTCAAGGAAACAGTCCATGGGAGTAATTTTGTTGGCTTTTAACATGTCTAGAAATGTCTTTAATGTGGATGATATAGAATTATAGATTCAAAATCACTTTCCCTTAGAATTTTGAATGCATTGCTATCCTTTTTTCCCCAGTTTTCCAGATCTGCTGTTGAGAATTTCTGATATTCTTTTATTTGTGCCCTGTTCCCATCCTGCCCCCAGGATTTTTTTCTTGTGGGCCTTTAAAAAGTAATCATGTTTGGATATTCTATGGACCCTTTCAGGATAGAATCTGTGTGCTTTAGTTCCCAAACGGGATTTGATGTAATTTTTTCACTAATCATACATGGGGTCTTGTGTATTTTAGTTCCAGGAACTTATTTGTGTTACTTCTTTATTAATCGCCATTCTGTCTTTGTTTTTGTTTTGGTGCGCCAGTTATTTGGATTTTGCATATCCTGGATGGACCCTCAAAGTTTCTTTTCCCTCCTGTTTTTCACTTTGCTTTTGTGGTACTTTTGGAGAGATTTCTTCCACTGTGTCTTTGAAATTCTTCTCTTGACTTTTATTTTGGCCATCATCTAGTACTCTTACTTTGATTATTTGTCTTTCTTTAGTATCTTGAATTCATTATCTGTTATATGAATTCATTATCATCTTATATCTTTTCGAAAGTACTAATTAAACTTTTGTTGAAGTTTTCTTTCCTACCCTGCATTCATTACCTACTTTCCCTCTATTTTGTGTTCTACTCTGTTGGTTTCTGTCTTTCATATTTGAGATCTTATTCTGACATGGTCCTTTTTTGTGTTTCACATGGAATCTGAAAAACTAGTTGGAAGCCTTGTGTATGGGCAGGATCTGTTGATAGGTGCGTTTTACAACTTGGATCAATTTGAGTGTTAGGTCTTGTTTGAGAGGATACTTGTTTTAGAAGCCTTTTATCCGGAGAAGAAACCTCTTCTCTCCAGACTGGGTAATAATTGCTGGTATTCCACTGAGTGGTGTGATCAACTTCTTCTCATCCAGTGGCTGCACAGTAGTCTCAACAGCGTTTGACTCACATGAATTCAGCCATGCACTTACTTATGCTAAACAGGCAGCATTACTTAAATATTAACTGGTAGCAAGGAGATTCCAGTTCTGAGTAAGATAGAGCAAGCATACTCTACCCTGTCACTCCTATGGAATATAGTTAGAAAACCTGGATAGAATGCATGGAGCAGCTAATATGAGGGCTCTGAAAAGTAAATAGTAGGCAGACTGGGTTACAAAACCAGAATTCAGAGCACCACCAAACCGTGGTGAGTTTGCCATTTTTTCCTCTCTTTTGTCCCCCAGCCTGAATGCAGCGCAGCTCAACGTGGAAGTGGAAATGAGCACCAGGGCATAAACAGAGCAGTAGAAGAAGCCCTCTAGTTTGGGCTCCAGGGGTGGAAAAGGGAGCGTCTAATGGAGGGCAAAGGCCGTTTTCTTAATTCCAGCGCATACCAGCGTCCAGAGGATCCTGTGACGGTGGCAGGGGGAGGTTGCAGGAACCAAAGTTCTGAGGAAGGAGAACCTTCCTCTCCAGTTGGTGGAGTTGTGGTCACAAGAGGATCGGGCCAGCCTCATTACTTTCTCTGTGTCCTCTGGAATGACCCAGGCACAGCTGCAGAAGTGCAAGGCAAAGCAGGGTAACCAAAGCCCCAGCTTTGTAACTGGAGGACTGAAAAAAAGAGCCCCAGGGAACTAGAAAGCACTAAAAATATGGCAGAGAGGGTGGGGCTCAGAAAAGTGACTCCATAAAGTTTGTTCATGATCCCCTGAGTTTATCCCTAAACTACACATGTGTGGATCTACTTTTCATCAGCCCAGCAAAGACTTTTGAAAACTGAACTAACAGAAGAACTACCATCTAGGTCCCATACTGGCCTGTGGTAACACACATGTGGAACAGATACAGATAACATTGCAGAGACTTTAAAAACTGAATTGACACTAGAATCACAGCTTACTGAAGACAGGTTGCAGCTTGCAGCCTGACTCTAACTAGGTCAATTACCTGCTCAAACAGAAGTATCAACATTCATCCTAGGATTTAAATAAGACTCAGAGTCTTATAATATTCGGAATGAATACAATACAAAATTACTTGGCATGTGAAGAACAAGGAAAATATTAACTCTCGTGAGAAAAGACAGCAGACACCAATGCCAAGATGACACAGATGTTAGAATCATCTAACAAAGACTTTTATTTTATTTTTTAAACATTTATTTATTTGAGAGAATGCCCATGCGCCAGGGGCAGGAGGCATGAGAGAATCTCAAGCAGACTCCCTGCAAAGCGCAGAGCCCAGCTCGGGGCTGGATCTCACCACCCTGAGATCGTGACCTGAGCCAAAATCAGCAGTCGGACAGTCAAGTGACTGAGACACCCAGGCGTCCCTTATTTATCTGTCTGTCTATCTCCACACCCATTGTGGAGTCCGATGTGGGGCTTGAACTTACGACCCTGAGATCAAGAGACCTGAGCTGAGATTAGGACTCCGACACTTAACTGATTGAGCCATCCAGGTGCCTCATCTAACAAAGACTTTAAAAACATCTATTATAAAAATGCTCCAACAATCACAAGTACTCTTAAAAGTAATAAAAAAAATAGAAAGTTTCAGCGGAGAAATAGAAGATACAAAGAACCAAATGGAAAGATTAGCAGTGAAAAATACAGTAACCTAAATTAAAAACTCACTGGATAGGCTTGATTTTAAAATGGAGATGGATAGAAGATAGAAAGTAGACGTTATCTAATCTGAACGAGAGGAGATGAGTGTGGCACCAAAAAAAAAATTTGGAGAAACAATGGCTCGGGCGCCTGGGTGGCTCAGTCGTTAAGCGTCTGCCTTCGGCTCAGGGCGTGATCCCGGCATTCTGGGATCGAGACCCACATCAGTCTCCTCCACTGGGAGCCTGCTTCTTCCTCTCCCACTCCCCCTGCCTGTGTTCCCTCTCTCGCTGGCTGTCTCTCTCTGTCAAATAAATAAAATCTTTAAAAAAAAAAAAGAGAGGGGGCGCCTGGGTAGCGCAGTCGTTAAAGCGTCTGCCTTTGGCTCAGGGCGTGATCCCGGCGTTCCGGGTTCGAGTCCCACATCGGGCTCCTCTGCTGGGAGCCTGCTTCCTCCTCTCCCACTCCCCCTGCTTGTGTTCCCTCTCTCACTGGCTGTCTCTGTCAAATAAATAAATAAACTCTTTAAAAAAAAAAAAAGAGAGAGAGAGAAACAATGGCTGAAGACTTCCAAAACCTGGCCGAAGATGTAAACATATAATTTAAGAAGCTCAATGAACACAAACAGAATAAGCTCCAAGACTTCCACACCCAGATGTCATAACCACAGTGCTGAAAACTGAAGACAAATGAAAAATTATGAAAGCATCTAGAGAAAAACACATGTAGAATAACAGCAATTAGAATGAGTACAGGTTTCTCATCAGAAACCACAGAGGCCAGAGAAGTAGCGCAATATTTTTG
This sequence comes from Ursus maritimus, assembly GCF_017311325.1. Classification (NCBI taxonomy): domain Eukaryota; kingdom Metazoa; phylum Chordata; class Mammalia; order Carnivora; family Ursidae; genus Ursus; species Ursus maritimus. Next base: position 7,184,654 of record NW_024424341.1, on the reverse strand, counting down.
AAGTGGTAAAAAGCAAAACAAGCAAACGAACGAAAAACAAGTTAACCAAAAAATTCCCTATCCAGTGAAGTTATCCTTCAAGAATGAAAGTGAAATAAAGTATGATAAAAAAATTCTCATTTGAAGAAAAACTGAAATGAAATCATTGCCAGTAGCCTGCTCCAAAAGAATTGGTAAAGGAAGTTCTTCAGAGAGAGATGATAAATATCTAGATAAACGTAATGGGCTACTTTCTCTTTTTGAGTTCTTTAAAATGAGGTAATGGTTGAAAACAAAATTTATAACATAGTCTGATGGGATTTCAGATGTATAATTTATGTGATAGCTGTAACATACAAGGGAGGGCAGAGAGAAGAGAGACCAAGGTTAAGGATGACAGTGGTGTTCTAAAATTTATACCCGGGGGATTGTAAATTAGGGAAGTGATTGAATGATGGCCCAGAGAAGTCAGTGCCACTGAAGGAAGATTTTGATTATTTATTTCTCCCAGGAGAAGGGTGCATACTTCACTGTGCTGGGCTACAGGTGAAGCATCAGGTTGGTCAGGAGACAGAGGCAGGAGCAAGGGGGAAGGCAAGGCAGGATAGGATAAACCGTTTAAAATTGGCTAGTTGGGGGGTGCCTGGGTGGCACAGCGGTTAAGCGTCTGCCTTCGGCTCAGGGCGTGATCCCGCTGTTATGGGATCGAGCCCCACATCAGGCTCCTCCGCTATGAGCCTGCTTCTTCCTCTCCCACTCCCCCTGCTTGTGTTCCCTCTCTCGCTGGCTGTCTCTATCTCTGTCAAATAAATAAATAAAATCTTAAAAAAAAAATAAAATAAAATTGGCTAGTTGGGGTAATTCTAGTGGGCTTTGGGGCATAGAGACTGCTCTTAGTTGTGTGATTCCTGGCCCAGGCTTGATACAGAGTAAGGGAAATACTGGCTTAGTGTGTGAGTTAGATAAGGAGGTGGGTGTGGGGCATAGCACTAGATCAGTCAATCTGCACACATGTCCACCCCTTCTAGAAATTAGCGGTAAGTCTCTCCTCAGTTCTGAAAGACCCCCTACAATGTCAGAACATCATAAGATACAGAAAATAAAAGCACGACTAGTGTAGATGATATGGTTTATACATTCTTCTTAAAACGATAAAACATTGACTTTGAAGTGGATCAGTTATGTTGTAATTGGACCATGACCACTTTAAAAACACTACAAAGAGATATAGTAAAAAATGCAATAAACAAATTATAATACTAAAAAATGTTTGTATAATGCAAAAAAAAGCCAGATAGGAAAAAAAGAATTAAAAGTAGGGAACAAGCAGAAAATAAATAAATGGTGGACTTAAATCCAAACAATAATTTCATAAACATAAATAGTATAAACACACCAACTACAAGAAATTGTCAGAGTGTATTTAAAAAACATATCCAAGCTATATGGCATCTTCATGAAAGTTATTTCAAGTATAATGATACAGGTAAGTTAAAATGAGGCTGAAACATACTGTACAGCCATTAATCAGAACAGAGCTGGAATGGCAATATTACTGTCAGACAAAGCCTTCAGAGCAAAGAGGAATATTTCTTTAATGATAAGAGGGTCCATTCACCAAGAAGACAAAACAGTGCTTAAATGTGTATATTCCTAACAGTACAGCTGCAAAATTTATGAAGCAAGACCCGGGAGAACTGACAGGGGAAATGGATACAATTATAGTTGGAAACTTCAGCATCCTCTCAACAAATGACAGAACCATCAGAAGATCAGCAAGAATACAGAAGAACTCAACATCATTAGCCAGCCAGGTCCAAATAGATGTTTTTTGAACATTGCCCAACAGCAGCAGAGAACGCATGTTCTTTCCAAGTACCCATAGAACATCCGTCAAGATAGACCATATCCCAGGCTATAAAACAAATCTCAACAAATTTAAAAGAAGTCATTTAGAGTGTGTTCTCTGATTACCAAGGAATCAAACTAAAAATCAATAGCAAAGATAACCAGAAAGTCTCCAAATATTTGGAAACTAAACAATGCTCTTCTGAATATTGAATAATTTCTAGAGAATTTTTAAAAATACATTGAATTAAATAAAAATGAAAATACAGTAAATCAAAATGTGTGGGATATAGCTTAAAGTAGTGGTGAAAGAGAAATTTATAACATAACTACTTTAGAAAAGAAGAAAGTCTCAAATCCATAATCGAAGCTCCCACTTCTAGGAACTAGAAAAAGAAGAGATTGCAAAGCAAGCAACAGGAGGGAAGTAGCAAAAGTCAATGGATTTGAAAACAAACAATAAGGAAAAATCAATGAAATAACAAACTTTTTCTTTGGAAAAAAATCAGTAAAATTAACCTCTTAGCAACCTTTAAGAAAGCAGACAAAAATTACTAGCATCAGGAATGAAGCAGGGTATCTATCACCATTAGAGTAGACCCTGCAGGCATCAAGCGGCATGAAGTCGACCGCTTAGTGAAATCAGCCAGTTCCTCAAGTACAGACTACTGTAACTTACCCAACATAATAGATGATTTGAATAGACTTAAAGCTATTAAGGAAATTGAATTAATAATTTGAAAATTCTTATAACTCATAACTCTCCAGGCCCAGATTGTTTCACTGGAGAAGTCTGCAAAATGTTTTGGAAAGAATTAACATCAGTTCTACGCAATCTTTTCTAGAAAATACAAGAGGAGAGAATACTTCCTTCTTTACTCATTCATTATTATCCTGATGCTAAAACCAGACAAAGATGGTACAAAAGTGGAAAACTACAGACTAAAGTTCCTTATGAATATAGTTGCAAAAGATGCAGAAATTCTTAACAAAATATTAGCAAGTAGAATTGATCAATATATTTACATATCAGGACCAAGTGGCAGTTATTCCAGGGATACAAGGCTGGTTCAGTATTCAGAAAATCAGTCAGTGCAACCTACCATATTAACAGGCTGAAGAAGTAAAGTCGGATGATACCAGTTGATACAGTAAATAAAGCATTTAACAAGTTTCAATACCTATTCACATTCCTGTTCCTAGATAAGTAGGAATACAGGATGACTTCCTCAACATGGTTTTTTATAAGTATATAAAAATCTAACATCATAGGGGCACCTGGGTGGCTCAGTCAGCTGAGTGTCTGCCTTCAGCTTGGGTTGTGATCTCAGGGTCCTCCCCCGACTTGTGCATGTGGTCTCTCTCAAATAAGTAAAATCTTGAAAGGAGGAAAGGAAAGAAGGAGAGGGAGGGAGGAAGGAAGGTCAGTCTGTAAGAAAAAAATCTTAGAACTAGAAATAGGTTTAGCAAGATCACAGGATACATGATCAAAATCTGTTTATTTCTACCTATTTATTAGCAGTGAATACATAGAAATCAAAATTAAAATAGAGTGCCATGTTCAGTCACTCCAAAAAATGAAATATTTGTGTGTACAGGGTTTGTATGCTCAAAACTATAAAACACTGATGGAAGAAAGCAAAGATCTAGAGAAATAGACTTTGTTCTTACAGCAGGAGACTCAGCAAATATCTGTTATCCTCAAGTCAGTTTAACACAACTGCTAGATTTAACACAACAACTAGATTATTGGGGCCCCTGGGTGGCTCAGTCGTTAAGCGCCTGCCTTCGGCTCAGGGCGTGATCCTGGGGTCCTGGGATCGAGCTCCACATCAGGCTCCTCCACTGGGAGCTTGCTTCTTCCTCTCACACTCCCCCTGCTTGTGTTCCCTCTCTCGCTGGCTCTCTCTCTCTCTGTCAAATAAATAAAATCTTTAAAAAAATAAAAAATAAACTAGATTATTCTAAAATTTATATGGAAAGGCAAAGGAACTAGAATTGCTAAGAACAATTTAAACGAATAAAATAACAATTACTATTACTATCCAATTTCAAGACATTATATAATTACAGTAATCAAGATTGTGTGGCATTGGTGAAGGAATAGATAGCTAAGTCAGTGGAACAGAATAGAGAACCCAGAAATAGCCCCACACAAGTGTGACCAACTGATTTTTGACATCTGTAAAAGTAATTAAATAGAGAAAAGATAGTCTTTTCAAAAAACAGTGCTAGAACAATTAGATATCCATAAGCAAAAACATGAACCTCGGCCTAATCTCACATCTTATACAAAAACCAACTCAAAATGGGTTGTAGATTTAAATGTAAAACTTTTGGAAGATTAACGTTAAGGAGAAATCTCTGGGACCTGGGACTCGGTGAAGAAAAAAGCCAATAAACTAGACTTCCTTAAAATTAAAAGCTCCTGTCACCAGAGACCCTGTTAAGAGGATAAAAAAACAAACTATAGAATCAAATATTTGTAAGTCGCAGATCTGAGAAAGGACTCCTATCTAGAATGTATCAAGAAATCCCAAAACCCAGCAGTAAAACCCGAATAATCCGGTTAGAAAACGGACCAAAAAATTGAGCAGAGAGTTCACCGAAGAGGGACTGTAGCTGGCAAATAACACATGCAGAGATGTCCAACACCACTTGCCATTAGGGAAATACAAACTGAGACCACGATGGGATACACGACACTCTTAATAGAACAGCTGAAATACAAAATAGTAGTGATATCAAGTGCTGGTGGGGATGAGGAGAACTGGATCTCTCCATCTCCTACATTGCTGGTGGGATTATAAAATGGTACAGCTATTCGGGAGCACAGTTTGGCAGTTCCTTGAAATCGAAACATGCACTTACCATGTGACCCAGCAGTTGCACTGCTGGGCATTTATCCCAGAGAAACGAAAAGTTAAGTCCACATGAAAACGTGTACATAATCGTTCGTGGTAGCTTCATTTGTGGTAGCTCCAAACAGGAACAACCGAAATGTCACTCAGTAGAGAGTGGTTAAAAACCTGCAGTTCGGCTGTGTCATGGAATAGTACTCAGCGATGGAAAGGAATGGGCTTGATACATGCAACAGCTCAGGTAGGTTTCAAGAGCATCATGTTGAGTGAAAAAGGCCAATCTTGGGACACCTGGGTGTCTTAGTCCTTTAAAGTGTCTGCCTTCGGCTCAGGTCATGATCCCAGGGTCCTGGGATCCAGGCCCACATCGGGCTCCCTGCTCAGTGGGGAGCCTACTTCTCTTTCTCCCTCTGCTGCTCCCCTTGCTTGTGCCTTCTCTCGCGTTCTTTCCCACTCCCTGTCAAATAAAGAAATAAATCCTCTACAAAAAAAAAAAAGGAAAAGGTCAATCTCAAAAGGCAGAAACTGTATAATTCTATTTATATAACATTTTTGAAGTCACAATATGATTTCAGGGGTTAGGGATGGTGTAGGTGTAAGTAGGGGTAAAGGGGACTGAAAAGGGGTGTCATGAGGGTAATCTTTGTGGTGATGGAATAATTCTGTATCTTGATTGCAGTGGTATTTGCTTGAATGTGATAAAATGGCACAGAACTATGTACACACTGTATTAGTGTGAGTGCCCTGGTTTTGATACTGTGCTGTAATGAGGTAAGATAAAAGAAGTGATTGGAGAGGACTGGGTGAAGGGTACGCAGAACCTTTATGTCCTGTCTTTGCAGCTTCCTGGAAACCTATGATTATTTCAAAATAAAACTGTTTTTCAAGAGAAAACTTCAAAACACATCCTAAATGCAGCATCAGTTCAAACAAGGGGTAGCAGAATGTCCATTTGGAGGTGTTCGAGGAGGCTGACATCAGTATTTAGCACTCTGCTTGCACATCCAGGAAAAAAGGGTGTTTGGTTACTGTACTTCGTGTTTAACGCAATTAGCGTGTCACAAAAATAGCAGACTGCTCTAATAAGCAACCAGCGCCCCTCTGTCCCACCCCAGTCATCTCTGGTCTTCACCACCAAACCCACCAACATTCCAGGTTTATCCAGAGGACATAAATAAGGAAGCAAAGATCTTGTGACTGAACATTATATAGCTTAGATCAGACATTTTCCTCCTGTTTCTGGAGTTTCATTTACTCACAGCGATGTTCTACATCTGTGAACAAGGGATACGTACCCATGGGTGTATGAATTCTCCCCGAACCCCTGTGACCACTGTGACAGCAAGCAGGCAGCGGGAGCAGGGCGGCAGAGCCTCGCTGGCCCTGCGCCGCCCGCGCTGAGCTCTTTAGTAGCGCCATCTGGGGGAGCACCATTCTGATTTTCGTGTCAAGTGTGGGTCATGTGTTGCCAGGCTCAAGTCTTACAAATGTCCTTCCAGAAAATTTCCACTAATAATTTAGGAGTGTTATTATTTAGAAAGCACTTACTAGATGCAGCAATGTCATCAGAACTTTATTATCTCGTCGAATTTCCTCAAAACGCCTCGGATTGCACCATCTTCCTCTCGTCCTTACAGTTGAGGACATGGGGTTAGAGGGGCTGCGGAAGTGCAGCGCAAGGCCCCCAGACCCCCACGGCTGGGGTTTGAGCCCAGGAACGGACTCCAGCGCCCACGTTACTGAGTGTATCCCACCATCCCTGTGTGTGTGTGCGAGCGTGTTCAGTGTTCACGTCTTTCACACTCAGGCCTCTGGGAGCAACCCAATTGCTGGAGAACCCAGTCCCTTTCCTTACATCGCTGAGGCCTCCCTTGTTTAATACCGAATTTACTAGAAACTCTAGTTTTCTTTCTGAGAGGGGCAGTACTGTCCAGCCCTCTCTGGTTCTTTATATTAGGTCTACATTTAAACAGTCTGGCCTTTCTATTAAAAAAAAAGAGAGAGACAGAAATGACATAGAGTATGCGTTGTTCCAGCCAGCTGGGGAAAAAATTGTTATTTTTCTTTTAAGGCCTTCAGAATCTCCGTTTGTTTTATCTGGAAACTAAGGGCAATAGTGGCAAAGCAAAAGTCAAGGTTCGTTCTGGGGTACACTGTTTGACTTGATTATCTTATCTCTTAATTATGTCGTTGTATCAATAAATGCCTGGTAGCAAGCAAAAATGTTTGTTCTTTATAGATGTAAATAAGACCAATCTTGTCCTTACCCACTGTGCAGTTGGGCAGACCCCAAAGATCCCATTGCAGGATATATTATTGAAAATGTTACAAACACCTGCTTGTTAGACTTAAAGTTTTCAAGTCCAACGAAAACGATTAAGCAGCTTATATCTGTTATCTTGAATCTTTTGTTTAGAACATGGCATTTTTTCCCAGGTTATTAGCGTGCTTTTGATTTTTGTACGGCTTGACATTTGTAATTACATGTGTGACATAATAGGTGCTATAAAGAGCTTTTGTAAATTGACCTAATTTCTTATCTCCTCTTTACAGGAATATATTAAAGGAATCTGTGAACCTGAACTAGAAGAAAGAGAATGTTACCCCAAGGCCATGCACTGCATTTTTGTAGGGGCGCAGAGCCTGTTTCTGAAGAGCTTGATTCAAGACACCTGTGCCGATCTCTGCATTCTGGACATCGGTCTTCTTGGCATCAGAGGAAGTGCCGAAGCTGTGGTCATGGCTAGGAGTCACATTCAGCAGTTTGTAAAGCTCTTTGAGAACAATGAGAACCTACCCAACAGTCAGAAAGAATCTGAGGTGAAAAGGGAATTTAAACAATTTGTTGAAGCTCGTGCAGACAACTATACAATGGACTTGTTGATTTTGCCCACTTCCTTGAAAAAAGAGCTTTTGACACTCACACAAGGTGAGGAGAATTTATTTGAAACGGGAGATGATGATGTTATTGAAATTAGAGATTCTAAACAAGCAGAGTTTCCACAGAGTGCTGCCACAGGGCTGAGTATTTCCAGAGATGAAATTGTTTTGCAGGAAGATGCAAGAAATAAAGCCGGCACTCCTGTTTCTGAGCTTACAAAACAAATGGACACAATCTTTTCTAGTTCACAAGATGTACTTTTTGTTCCAATAAATGGTCTAACCCCAGATGAAGAGGCACTTTCCAAAGACAGAGTTTGTCACAAAAGGAGATTTTCTGATTCCGAAGAAAGGCATACCAAGAAACAGTTTTCTTTGGAAAATGTTCAAGAGGGGGAGCTTTTACATGACAGTAAGACGTTAGCTGGAAGTGTAATCATTGACTTATCTGATGCTTCCGCTGATCCTGAAAATTTAAGTCCAGATGTAAAGGACACTACTGAGGAAATGGAATACAACATCCTCGTAAACTTTTTTAAGACCATGGGCTATTCCCAAGAAATTGTTGAAAAGGTCATTAGGGAGTATGGGCCATCTACTGAACCATTATTGCTCTTAGAAGAAATTGAAAAAGAAAATAAAAGATTCCAAGAAGACAGAGAATTTTTACCTGGTACTATGTATCCAGAGACCAACAGAACCAAAAACAAAGGTGTTTGTAGCAGCATAAATGAGCTTACAACAGATTCCACTCCAAAGAAAACACAAACTCACTCACAGCAAAATATGGTAGAAAAATTTTCTCAGTTACCATTCAAAGAATCAAAACCATGTACCTCAAATTGCAAAATTAATAGTTTCAGAACAGTGCCAATAGAACAGAAACAAGAAATCTGGAGTTCAAACCAGAATTACGTTTGTAACATGGACCTTGAAACTGATGGCCTTTCACCCTCTGTTGTCCCTTCAAGTCCCAAAGACGTTGTCAGTTTTGTTTCAAGAGGAGCTTCAAGTCACCAGCCCAGAATTCCAGTTTTTCCTGAAAATGGTTTGCAACAGCAAGCAGAGCCCTTACTTCCAAGTAACATGAAGTCTGCCTGTGAAAACCGTTCAGGGTGTTGTAGCTCTCCCCAGTCTAAGCCAAATTGTCCCCCCCTTTCTCCGCCGATGCCACTGCCCCAGCTGTTACCTTCGGTTACTGATGCAAGGTTGGCCGGACCCTCTGATCATATTGATTCCTCAGTCACGGGCGTTCAAAGGTTCCGAGATACTCTGAAAGTACCCTACAAGCTGGAATTAAAAAATGAGCCAGGGAGAACGGATTTGAAGCACATCGTTATAGATGGGAGCAATGTCGCAATTACGTAAGTACACTCTTTGCAAGTTATATTATAGTTGTGAACAGGGCCCTAAGCGGCATCTCAGAATTCCATGCAGTTGTAGGAGCTTAGCACAGTGCGTCTGTCTAGTTGGTCTGTTTTCTCACCTGGAAAAAAAAAAAGCCATGAAACAGCTATTTGGAAAGTTGTGTTACTCCATCTTTTGGAGTTGTAAACTTTGCTTTTCACCCTGCTGAACCTGTATTTCTGAGGGCGAAAGATGATAGAAAATTTGTCTTCACTTTGCATTGCCTAGGCAGCGTTAAACAGTATAGAGATTTTTATAAATCATTAGCTGCTGCTTTTTTTTTTTTTAATCAGGTTCTTAATACCATGAATACCATTAAGTTCTGAATACAAGGATGGAACTTAAAGCCGAAAAGATTTTTCTGTCTCTTTATGCTGCAGTATGTTAGGGCTCGAGGCAAGAGTGCAGTGATAATGGATGTGCTGTACTTGTGTTGTACTTTGTAGATAGAGTGATACCAGTTTCCTAAGGGATTTCATCACTTTGAGCTGCTTTATGGTCCTCTGCTGCTACTAAAAGCTTGTATATTTGCTTTGAGTGAAAAGAGTTAAATGATCGTTTCTATTTAACCTGTGTTAGAACCCTCTGGAAAGTCTGATTTTATACATCTGGTAGGGGATTGAGTTTCTTCTCTAAGGGGTGGTTAAATACAGTGACTAAGAAGAGGAGAGGGGGTCAAGTTAGAGTCTGCGCCACTGTGGACCAGCTGTTTGACCTTGTGTAGGCTTCTGCCTGCTGAGTTTCACTTGCTGTAATCTGTTGCCTTTTGCCCTGTCCTAACGGGCATCTTTGTCATGCCGTTTCTACAACTGGTAGGTAAAGTCTCTCTCCAGTGTTCAAAATCAGTCACTCCATTGATTTTGAAGAAGTCTGCAAGGTCTGGCATTTTAAGTGGCTGTCATTTAAGAAAAGGGGCACCTGGACATGGGATGAGGACAGTGAAACACTCTTGAATTTTAGCGAATGTGTGTGTGGCCTCTCTCCTAAGAATTCTCTAAGTGTTATGTATTTATTTTTTGTTTTGTTAATTTTTTACTAGCATTTTCAAACAAATACCTAAAAAGGTAATAGAATTAATCCCTTTTTGAATTTGGGATTTCCACGTGCCCATCCCCCTCCCTAAGTAGTTCTCAGCTCATGGCCAGTCTTACTGAGCCTATACCCCCACCTACTGCTGCCTTTCACCCGAGTGATTTTGAAGGAAAGCTCAGATATGTCATTTTATCCATAAATACTTGAATGTCTGTTTTTTAAAATAAGGATTCTTTTTTATTTTTTGACTGAATTGCTGATGTTGTATTTTGCTGTTAAAGAAAAGAAAAGAAAGAAAAATCCCAGCAGTCCCCATGTTAAAGTTTGAAGATAGGCTAGAAAAATATGTAATATACTTGTCTTCGTTTCTAAATAATACTGTTTGTTGTCATTTCACTCTGCTTTTTTGGCAGTTCTTTTCGGGGAAACCCAGCAAATGGCCACAGCTGCATAGCATTATCTAAGTAAAAATGTAAAGTGCAGTTTCAGTCACCCACAGTCCAAGCCCAGCACCAGTTCCTCATTGTTACGATTTCTTGAGCCAAGTGGTGATATAAAATTTAGGTCATGATTGTGAGTAATAGTAATCCTTTTTCAATTTTTACAAGTGGAAAGATTTCCCAAATTGGTGTTCAAGTACTAAGAAATGCAAATTAACGTAGGATGAACAGTGATGATGACACTATTTAAAAACCTTTTGGGAGTAGTAACTAATGTGTTTCTCAGAGGGGTCACTAATGGACTTTAGAGTGGTAATGCCTGTGCATGACAGGCTGTTTTGCGTATCTAGTCCCTCCTACTTTGCGCATAGTACTTCCCTCCCCCCCGTCATTTCGACACCCCAAAACACTCCCACATATTTCCTAACACCCTTGGGTGCAGTGCCATCTCTTCTGAAAACCACTGAATTAGTGCACTAAGGGAAACCACGAGCAGACTTTCATTACTTTTTCTTTTAAAAGCTGATTATTTGGGGAGGATTCCAATTTTCTTTGAATTCACAGATGTCTCAGTTTAAAAGCAACATTTATTTATAAGGATGTATTATCCAAAAAAGACAGACTTATACTTAATTTGATAAAGATTGATCTGAAAATATCAGTAACTAAAATGAACTCTTATTGTGGGGGGAAACTGCTTAATAGGTATACAGGGTTTTATTTTGGAGTGATGGAAATGTCTTGGAACAAGATCTAAGTGGTGATTGTACAATACTGTGAATGTCCTAAATGCCACTGAATTGTTCACTTTAAAATGATTATGTTATGTTATGTGAATTTCAACTCACGTTTTTTTAAGTTTGGGAAAAAATTAACCCTTATTTGAAATTGCTTTGATAGTAAATGTGAATTATAGGTTGTACATTCCATGAAGGAAGTGATTTGTGTGTGTCCTGTTCCCTGTAATACGCCCAGGGCCATGGTGCTGGCACATGGTGGGTACTCAGTAACATTTTGTTGAGTGAATGAATGAATGAATGAATGAACTAAAGACTTAAGAAATATTAGGATTTTTAAAATGACTTTTCATCACGTTTTTATAACTTCCTATTCCAGTGATCAGTTTAGATTAAATTTGAACGGACACATTTTCAACAAATATTTGGAATCTTAAAGCTGAAAAACCTATTATGTGTCAGGTACTTTTCTCTTTTAAAATGTAATCTCCACACCAATTTTGTGAGGTAATAACGGTCTATACTTTCGTATAACATGAAATGGCTTAAAGATCTTGTCCAGGATTACACAGACAGGAGATGTGGGCCCACAGGCTTCCAGAGCCACCTACATCCTGTCTCCTCCCAGAGAAGGTGAGGGTGGGGTTTTCAGGCCCTGGCGGTGTAGAGCACTTAAGTCTTGAGTTGCTTAAGCATTGCTGAGGAGACCTCACTTATTTGACCCACCTAGTTGGGGAAGAAGTTAGAAAGGAAATCTGACCCCTTAACAATAGGATTTGTTGGTTTGATCCTACTCTGGTGCTAGTAGCTCAGACCTACCCATCCCTGGGTCTCTGCCAGTCTGTTATTATATTAGACTGTGCAGCGTGCTGTCTGCAATTCACATACACTGTGAGAAATTCCAGAATACCCACTTCACTCCTGCTAATTATGCGTATCTCTACTTGGTTTTTCCCCTTGTCACCATGAATGAGTCAAATGATGAGTAAATGGAAATTGTTTGCGGTGCACAGCTAGACATGGCAGTGGTGGCTAGATGACACTCAGACTCGGTCAGTGTGAAACTTCAGCGTTAGGACACCTGACTTATCTGGGTAGGTAATTTTCCGTGTAGATGAGGTTTGCCTCTTCACTTGTCAGCGCTATGTATTTTAACCATTTTTTTCACGCTAGTCTTCTATATCAGGGTCCCATGGCTATTTTTATTAAGTGGAAACTGTAGAAGGAAATGACTCTTCCCCGGGGTAACTCCGAAAGAGTTTTTTCACCATTTCCCCCACACTGCCGGGCTGGTTCTATCACTGCCGTGAGTTTTTATCAAGTATCTGTTGCCCATCTCCTCTCTGCTTGGGACATTCTTCCTTCCATTTTACTGCCTGCTATAATATGGAACACAACCGAATGATGTAACTTGTTTCCACCTACACGAAACAGGAGTTTAAGTCTCCCTTGAGAGCCCACATACCTGGCCTCTTGGGCCTAGTATCTGTTCATTCTGCATTTGGAGCTGGAAGCCCCAGAGCTTTGGCCTTCTCAGAAGTAGAGGAGTTACGGTATGTAAACCCTTTGTTTCTGAGTCTAACCCTTTGTTTCTGAGTCTAACCAGACAGTTGGTCCTGGTCTACCTGTCAACAAGCTCCTCTGGCTTGCCTTGCAGGGAGGTGATCAGGCATATTTCTGCCTGGCCAGGTGTGGGGGAGTTGAAGTGGGAAGCAGCGGGAACCCTCCGTATTACTTGGAGGACGCTAATTTGGCTCCACTTGCTTTTCTTGTGTAGTTCTATTTTCTGGCTAAATCTGCGTGTATTCCACCAGAATTTTGAGCTGCTGTTTTTATTCCTAAAACAGCTCTCAAGATTTTTCAGGGTATCCGAAGTGATTTGATCTTATCACTGAGGATAACAGTGGAAATTAGAATAGAGCTAATGTTTCTAGAAATGCCATTTCTTCCCCTCTAAGTTTGAGCGTGGTACAGGGCAGTGGGATTTCATCTATTTGCATTTCCCTTGTTTCCCTCCGTGACCCAGTGGGACGGAGCTGGGTTCCACCCGCTTTCTACTGTTGCAGTCAAAAGAAGCTTTACAGGAGAGAAAAAGTTAGTACACATTTGTAGCTGATGAATAAGCCAGACTTTACAAGCTTTTCTAGTGCATTTCTCTCGAGGATTGTTCTTTTCGGGACTTAACTAACACACGTATCCCTTGGTTTTTCTAAGAACCAGTAGGCTGTTGTATTTTGGATTTTGTTCAGGCTGTGGTTGACATTAACTCTGGGTGTGTTTTTGCTGTTAAGCAGTTAGAATGATTTTTAAAGACTTCTTAAAAAGATGACGCCTACAAAAACTACCTCCCGCCTTTCTCCAGTAACAGATGTCCTGTTGCTACATTCTTGCCATATTTTGAATGCTTTCAGATAAACAGACCACTGCGGAGTTACTTCATCGAGAATGGGTTTACTTGCAAATGTTTTCTGGGGCAAAGCTGATGTCCATGCCATCTCTTATTTGAATATGACTCACTGAGAAGAGTAGGCTTGAGCCTCCTATGGGAGCAGTTTCTGAGCTGCTCTCCTGGGTGATGGAAGTTTATTGAATGTCCAGCCCATTCCACTGTGGGGTGGTAGCAAGGACACTGGCCCAGAGTAAGGAGTAAGGAAGCCTGAGTAATCCCAGTGCCACCACTCTGTGGCAGTGCAGCCTGGGAAAGTTGCTTAGCCTTTCAGGGCTTTTGTTCTTTTTATCTAACAGGAGTCTAACTCTGTTCCATCTCCTAAATTCTGTCATTCTGGTGGACAGTACAGGATAACAAGACAGGAAAGAGGAGAGATGTTGGAGGGCCTCTTTCTAGAAATGGCTTCATAGAAGAGGGTCTGGAATTGAGTTCCATGGGCACTGGAGCAGGTATAAGAGAAGGTCTACAAAGATAGCAGCGAAAAGAAAACTCACTGCCCAGGAAGAGGGACATGGTAAGCCTACCCGGCCAGAAACGAGTGTGGTGACGCATGGTGGGGGCTAGATCCCTCCTGACTAGTCAGGTATAGAGGGGGCCTTGAAGCCAAGCCCTGAGTTTGTCGAGAGGAACACTGAGTAGGATCAAAGGCCTCATGGCTGTGTTTCAGGGTCTAACTGGAGTTTGAGGACTGATGGGAATGGGAGAGCCTGGGGTTGACTTGGGACGCATTGTGCCTGAGGTGGCAGGACTTTTAAGTGAAGGAATGCTCCACCAAGTGGTTTTGACATGGAGACACGAGACATGAAGAGAAGACAGGACTGAAGTGCTAGATTTCCTGTCACTGGAATCTCAGTGACTGTTGAAATAGTGAAGATCGATTATGCTCATTTCATAAACTGTAACTTCATAATTTGGGGGTTTGATTTTTTTTTTTCTTTCTAATACTCATGGCTAGACAAATGGATTACCACCTACAAAATTTCAAACTTTGAAAACCCCTTTTTAAAAATCTCCACTTTTATTTAACTATGGGAGAGTACAATTTAAATTTTTTTCTCGTTTCTTTTGAAATTTGTTACCACATTTTTGGGTGGGGTCAGTTTTTAATCTGTACCAGGGGTTGCGAACTGTGGGCCAAATCTGGCCACCACCTGTTTTCGCAAATAAGGAACACAGCCACCCTCCTTCATTTCCAGTTGGCAGACTTGAGTGCTGCAGCAGAGACCGTATGGCCTGCAAGGCCTGTCTGGCCCTTTACAGAAAATCGTATCCTGGCTTACTTTCTATACTGTTCCTTGTTTATTTGCATCTGCTCCCCGCACTGTCTGCTTCCTTCAGTAAAATCATCTGCCATGGCCCCCAGTTAGTTCCATTGGAGTCATGTCCTCAGCTTATCTCCGGGAAGCTGTAAACGGAGTAGGTTTCACAGTTCCCTAGAAAGGGTATGGAGCCCTGGAGCTGGAGGCATCTGTAGCCTTTGGAAGGTGTGCGTACCATGTTATGGAAGAGTCATGTCTCTACTGTTTCAGCAACAAGTTTGTTTCTTTCTTTCTTTTTAAGATTTTATTTATTTGGAGAGAGACAGCACAAGCAGGGGGAGCAGCAGAGGGAGAGGGAGAAGCAGACTCCCCCTCTGAGCAGGGAGCCCAACACAGGGCTTGATCCCAGGATCTTGGGATCATGACCTCAGCTGAAGGCAGATGCCTATAACCAACTGAGCCACCCAAGTGCCCTCAGCAACAAGTTTCTTAACAAAATATGTAAAATATTCTTAAGAGTCCGGTGACCAGGCAGGACTCTATGGAATGGGCTTTCTAAAAAAAAAAAAAACAAAACAAAACAAAACAAAAAAAACACCAAAAACAGAGATAGAAAGTGCAATAAACAAATATTACCACGAAGCTCAAACTGCCTTCTATCCCAGTAGCTCATTCAGTTAAATTAACTGAACAAAATATAAGAAAAATCCTAAAGCTGTTAAGAATCACATCTCATGCAGAGGCTTCGGTCTTGGCTTTGCAAAGTCATAAGCTATGCAACTTGATGCTGAAGAATGTAAAAAAGTATTAAAAGGAATTTTGTTGAAATTGTTTTTGTTGTATATGGAGTTTACCTTTTCACTTTTTCATGGTGAAACTTAACATACTTTAAGCTGAAATAAATTTTGTTTTCTTATAGCCACGGTCTGAAAAAGTTCTTTTCTTGTCGTGGGATTGCAATTGCAGTTGAATATTTTTGGAAGCTTGGCAACAGAAACATCACTGTATTTGTCCCACAGTGGAGAACAAGGCGTGATCCTAATGTCACAGGTGAGGCAAACTGATCCTTCCAGAGTTCTCCTTTTCTAGATGTTTAGTGAGTTGGCTTATAATTGCAACCTATACTACTTAGAGCAGAGCCTTGAGCCTTGGGCAGCAGCTTTAAAAGCAAAATGGTAAATCTGTTGTACCCAGGAGAACATCAGTTGGAGTGCGTTACAGCGTAAGAAGTACTTGGGGGAAGGATGGAAAGTTAACATAGTTGTTTATATGGAAAGTTATGTTAGAGTTCATTATACATCACGAAAATTTTCCTGACTTTCCAAAAAGTAGGTGAAATCCATCTTTCCATTAGTCTGGGCTTCTGCCTCATTAAATAGACTTTTCTAAAACGGTCACTTGATAAATTTGGGAACCCGCATATAGAGTGTTTTTTGAGCAGTCTGTTTAATAGCTTAATATAAATTTTGTCTGTTAATGGTCCGGTCCTGCATGCTTGACTGCAGGCCACACACGAGAGCTTTGAACTTAGTGAATCGTGCAGTAGTCCAGAGAAACCTAAGGTGGTTTCTTAGGTCACGGTAGGAGGGGTGGTGAGTCTGTGCAGGCAGCTTAACACAGCAGCGGGCCTAGGCACAGAAGGTAGATTGGGAGGCGGAAGGGTGAGTACAGAGCTCACCCAGCATTTAAACAGGAAGTGAAACTTAGTCACTGTTGAGGTGGAAATGGTAAGACCATACATTTCTCAAGTATCCCAACTTCCCTCATTTTGGATAGCTTATTTGTCTTAACGGAGGGTGCTTGAGGCCTGAGGCAGAGCCACTGATTTTTGCAGTAGGATCTGTGAGAGGGTCTTGCGAGCCCTCCGTGCTATTCACCTCTAGGACAGTAAAACACTGGGTGGGTGTTTCAGTCTAAGCCAGTGGTGAGTACCGTTGCAGGGGCTACTCTCTCACCCTGAACTTTTAGCTGCTTTTTGCCTGTTGACCCGTTCTCTGCAGTTTGGCTCTGACCCTCTTTTCTTCTCTGTCATGACTCACTCCCATGAAAATCAGTAAAGGTTCGTGCAGATAACTGAGAGAGGTTGGGTACAGTGCCAGCTAGAGGGATATTTTGACAGACTCTTGGAATGGGAACCACACAGGCCTTCCTTGGGATGGGGCAGAGCCGCATGTCCCTGCCACTCCTTCTGCTTCCAACCCTATTTCCTGTCCCGCCCCCACCCTCTCTCTGGGACTTGTGTCATCACTGTCTCTGTCCTACTGCTTGTGATGTGGGTGTGAAAAAGTTCTGGATGATAGGGTTCATTAAATACAGGTTTATGGTTTACTCTTAATTTCAGGAGCAGACGAGTTGAACCTTTTTATATTTAGAAAATAGCCACGGTCACTTTTTATGTTAAAAAGTATGTATGTTGCTTAGTATAATTTTTTTTTTTCCTTCCCAGTGAGTTAGTAAATTGAGTCTTCCTGAGTCAGTAAAGGTTTTCCTAACTCTCCAAGTGAAACATTTGGGGGTACTTTCATTTATTTAAACATCTGGGAAGATACCCTTTTTCTGAATGTGTATTCAACTTATTCCATGAACAGAACAGCACTTCTTAACCCAGCTCCAGGAGCTTGGAATACTGTCTTTAACTCCTGCCCGGATGGTCTTTGGAGAGAGAATTGCATCTCATGATGACAGGTATGAAAGGCTGTTTTCCTTCCTGGGGTGGAGGCGGGGTGCTGAGGAGCCGCCACCTGCCCCACTGGACAGTTTGTGGCGCTCCTGGACCCCCAGGCATGAAGGGCTTAATAGATCAAGGGGGTTGAGAATTTCAATATTTATGCTCATTAAGGTTATATACTCAGTGTAAAGGTTGTTTTTTGCTGTATGGATTTAGGAACATTACCTAAAATCTGTTCAGTTAGAATGTTTGTTTGTTTGTTTCTTAATAAAACATGACTGAGAATCCATAAGTAAAAGCAGACATTGAGTTCTCTTTTTTGTTGCACACTAAAAGTAATGTTCGAGTAAAGTTTGTCTGGTCTTAGTGTGGCAGCCTCAAGAATGCTTTTCAGACATTATCTATCTCCTCCTGATTGATTTTGGCCAGTGACTTAGTTTGTCATTGTCATACCTGAGCCCTCAGTATTTTTCTTCCATGTAATAAAAGATGGTCTCAGCTGACCCAAAGTGTGATAGGAGTAAGCTGCATTTCTTAGGTTGGTGTGTCACTCAGAAAGCAGGTGTGAGTGCATTGGCGACAATAGCCTTTAATCTGCATCTTTCACATTTTTTTTCTAAAAGCTTTACTGAGCATCAGCCAAGTACAATGAACAGAGCTAGGCTCTGGGAACACATGTGATTCAGACACATTTCCTGCTGTAAGGAGTTTGTGATCTAAAGAAGAAGGCACACAAATAATAGGGGGGAGTTTTGTTGTGGTTGAATAGTTTGAGAAGGTCCCAAAGATGACCAGTGGCATGACAACCAGTTTTTCAAACCCCCCCTTTGGAGTGAAGTCAGTAGTAGCAATGTCCTTCCACTGTCTGGGAACCTAAGTAATGGCCTCTTGTTCTTTCCACTGCCGCATTCATCCCCTTTACGGTATTCTGGCTTGAAGCCTGTGGAATGTGCTGGTGGTTTTGCCCCAGCGTTCCACCAAAATGGTCCCCCCACGTTGAAGACAGTGTTTGGCTTGTAACCCACACTAGTGAGTGAGAGTCAGATGGGTGAGAGATGAGAAGAGGGGCTTGGCGGTGGGGGTAGGGAGGCTTGGGATGACAGCAGACATTGCTTCAGCAAAAGGTTCAGAGGGCCTTCTCATTGACAGCCCCTTGCCCTTCTCCAGGCTGGAATGAGAGACCAGATCAGATGGGGAGAATCAGAGGTGACATGAGAGAAAATCGTGAGAGGAAGTGGCAGGAGAACAGCACGTCAGGGTGGGGCAGGAGTGAGGAAGTACTGGGAGACCACGTCCCACTCCAGCTCCATGATACTAGCCTCAGACCCCACAGTGCTCGGGTGGAGGGACAGGTGGGCAGCTGGGCTCGTGAAGAACCTTCGGATCTCTAACACCGTGGCTGCACACCTGCAGGATTGGAAAGCCTGTGCAAGTATGCAGACTAACTAAGCTTGTGCTTAATTTATATGACTCGGGGCTTTTAGCAGACATGGATCTCTGTCTTGATTCAAGGTACGTGCACTCAGAAGCCTTATTGGTTTTGTTAATAACCTTCTGAGCAAACATCACCACTTACAATTCATGCCAGCTAGGAATCGTTTATAAAATATTCACTAATAAATCAAAGGCGTCCTAAGACCTCTGAAACTAATGAGGCTTGTTTTTTAATTCCTTTGAAGTATTCACTGTCACTAGTAAAAGCAGTTGTTCGCACCTTCGTTGCTAGTGATTCTCTTAATGTATTGTTTTGTCGTCTTTGTCTGCATTGCCTTAGACAAATGCGGTCACCCTAAGAGATAAAACTCAACATTATTATCCTCACAAATCTCTCAGTAAGAGGGTCTGAGCATGAATAATCTCCAGCAATGAAATAGAATTCTCAATATTGAATTCTTACTCTTCCTTATCACCAGTGCAGTTTCTCATAAATGGCATTTGAGTCAGTCTGTAACTGGGCTAAACAGAATGATAGTTCTAGACATCTCACGTCCGAGCAGACGATGTGAACCTATGGGTTTTTGTTTTTTTTAATGCAAGGCTGACTTGTCAAGCAGCTCGTCTTAGAACCAGAGTACTGTAGCTTAGCAACCAAAACTTGAATAGTGATTTCACAGGCTTGTCAGCTCAAAGTTATTCTTGACTTTAGTCCTCATGCATCATCTGATGACCACTATCTATTGATAATACAGCTTTTCTAGAAAAATGTGTAAATCCTGGTTGAGACCATTTTTTAAAAGAGAATAATATTGTATGAAAACCAAACCTTCATTTATAATCACACTAATAATTTCAGAGGTATTCAGTATTCAGATTGATCTTCAGCTGACAAGGGCTTAACTTTTCTACCTCCTAGCCATAGTTAAATTCTTCGGTGATTTTTCTGTGAAGAGGACATCCTTCTGTTTTCTTATAGCTTCTGTAAGCCAGAATGCCTACTTGCCCATTTTAACCTCTTATATTACTATAGGTTTCTACTACACTTAGCGGACAAAACTGGTGGCATAATTGTAACAAATGATAACTTCAGAGAATTTGTGACTGAGTCACTCTCTTGGAGAGAAATTATTACAAAAAGGTAATATTTTCTTCTTTGTCTTTGGTTAAGTGTTTTTTGTTGTTTATTGTTTGGTTTGGTTTTGTGTCCACCTTGGCCCCGCAGAAAGCAGTTTAGGGAACCAAAGTATCATAACACTGTGCTCCCCGTTCCCATCCCTGTCCAAGACTATGGCTGGCCCCTCTGGGTAAGTGGGGGTCCCAGTACAAAGCCGCAAACCCAGCGGGTGATGTATGGGCATGCTGCGGTGGCTACAGGGTGTCTTCGAGAGATCGGTGTTCCCTCACAGGAGGCAGGAGGCACGTGTTTATGGCGTAGTTAACTCTTGTTAGCAGTGTAGTGGAGCAGAAATGGCTTCCTACCCGGGCCTTGCCCTGATGCCAGGGGAGACTGCGGCAACTCACTAGGCATCCGTGCCTGAAGCAGCCAGGAAATACGAAGGTTGGGTGTAATGACAGCTGTGACTCCAGTAAGAGGATGGGACCAACCAAAATCAACCTGCTGATTGAGTTTTCACTTCTCGGGAGTGGGAAGAGTATTTGTGCTTTTTAATCTGTGATGCTTTTCGGGGCCATTTACCATCACAGTTTAATCGTATATATTGAAAACGTGTTTGAATATCATCCAGAATAAAGTCAAGAGTTGAGCATTCACAGATGTGTTTGGTCTGTGATGATACTCTGAATGTGTCCACCTGCCTGAAGATCAGTGAACGCTGCCTTCCAGGACTTCCTGTTAAGCATCATCTGATCAAGTTACCCCACAGCGCCAGGCTGTGATGGCTCCAGGGAGGGGTGCCGTACGCCACAGATCTAAAAACAGGACTCAGCATACCTCAAGCTGTGCATAAGTAGTATGTAACAGGTGTAACTGGGTATTTACCTCTGTTGGGGTTCCACAGTTGCGCCTTGTCTGATATTCGTATTTTGCTAAATCATTAGAGGATTTTAGAGAAAAATTCTTTGCTATAAGGCCCGGGTGTGAGTTAATTACTCTATGCATTTTGACTCACATGCTGTTAATAAGCTATTGGTGACCGTGGAGCTGAGAATCAGTCTCTGACCTTCTGGGCACAGTTAACAAGCCATTACTCTCCTAGGACATGTTTCTGTTGGATCTTTGCCCTGGACTCACTGTCAGTATTTATTGGACACTCCTCTGTGTATGAAAGGTCTAAATGCAGTCAGGACTCACGTTTGTACACCAGCCCATTGCTTTCAGAACTCAAAAAACAAAGCAGAAACTGAGGTCTGAACAACAAACACAAGCTGGTGGCCTTTTTTTCTTTTTTACATCTAGCCCAAACTTACTAAATCATGCTGATCTCAGATTTTCTTTCCTCATAGATCATATTGTTTTGTTGTTTTAAGAGGTTCTCTTCAGTGGGTTTGCCTGTACACACAACTATTCAAAAGTAAAACCTTTTGAGCACCTGTTGTGTCCTAAGCTGACAGTCTTTTAAATCTTGTTTTCAGAGTTTATTAGGAGAAGCAGCTGCTTCCCAATCCCAGATAAAAAATCTGCAAGTCTCCATAAGAAATGTGAGGGCCAACCGATAAAAGTCTCTTACTTCACCGAATTTGTAAGAGAGAAATTCAGATGGTTTCAGTTGGATGTCGGTTTTTTTCCGTTCGGCAGTGAAGCAGCCCTCTAATTTTATAGGTGACTGTTGTCTTGGAATTAGGTGGCCACTGCTCCTTTCTTCTCAGTTCCTGCGGCAGTAACAGCTTCACGTTTTCTCCAGCATTATAATCACACTCTGTGTTGTAGATTGCTTCAGTATACCTTCGTTGGGGACATATTTATGGTTCCTGATGACCCTCTGGGAAGAAGCGGACCTCGCTTAGAAGACTTTCTTCGGAAGGAGGTCTTCCTTAGGTATTTGCTTTTTCACGTTGTTCTGTATTTACAAACTTGGTTCAGTTCTTCGTGCTTTAGGGTTAGTGAGGTCTCTGAAGAACTGAAGAGGGCACTTTGAATTTCCTTAGCCTTAGACTGAGTGGTGGTGTAATAAATATGAAAATGAATCAAGCACACACCTCAAAGACCAGATCTTCATTTGTGGTCCTTCTGGTTTTAATCCTAGGAGAGGATGGGAGCCAGACTCTCTGTAGGTCTAAAAAGACGAAGCAGATTTTGGGGGCGGTCACTTACTAGCAAATGCCACTTAGGTTCGTTGTGTGTGAATGTCCTTTTATATTCATTTTCCAAAATCATTTGCTTTTTTAATTTGTTATGCTCCAGTTATTTACTTACTCAGGAATCACTGCCTGGGGAACTGACTCCCTCTCCACTGAATGGAGAAGCCAGTATTTCATATTCATCTGAAACTGATTTGATAGTTTAGGTTTTCTTTGTTGTAGTTTGGGTTTTAATTTTGTTGTTTTGAAGATATGTTGCTGGTGGTTGTTTCTATTTTCAGAATTCTCAGGTATTGGACATTGTTCACTAAAGTGTTCTGTGTGTGCCCAGCTGGCCCTTAATTTGACCCAGTGATGGACAGCTGGTCTTTTTTACTTATAACCGGGTCCCATCGGCTTTCTAGGTTTGGATTTGGGGGTAGTTCACACAGAGGTATTTGTACAGAGGAGACCAGCAGGATTTCAGCTCCTGGGTCTTACGAATCATTTCTCTTTTGAGCCTTTGGGTTTTATTACGTAGAGGAGGGCTTACTTCCCAAGGTTCTGCCTCTCTACCTACACGAGGGAATGGCAGCCACTTTAACAGCTGCCTAGTGTCGTTGCATCTCCACTGGGCTTTTAAGACCTGGTGCCTGTGTGCAAGGATCAAGGCCCATGGGTCAGACTTAATGGAAAGAGAGTTCTCTGGCTCCTTCCACACCTCAGCAGCATGGCAGCAGGGTCCGTCCTGCCTGCACACCTAACCACTCTTACAATGTGTTAACTCATTGAGTAAGAAGTTAATAATAACCCCTCACAGAGGGTCTAACTTTTGAAGTTAGTTGAGCTTTTGAAGTTGGGAAAAGTGTTCATCCAGCCCCATTTCTCAGCTGCAAGTCCGAGTCACCTGGGAAGCTTCTTAACAAGACAAATGCCCTTTACACACACATAAACACACACACCCACGAACATATAGGTTGTGGGTGCCAACACCTCGCCCAGACGGGGAGGGGAGAAGGGGGAGGGAGTAGAGGCATCAGAAGTGGCTGCCTCCCCAAAGGAGTTCTTTTTTCTAAGCCCTTTCAACCAGGGCCCCACACAGAATTGGAGTCCAGAAGAGTAAGACCCTGTTGTCTGCATCCCTTGAAAGCTCTCAGGTGATTCTGGCAAACCCAGGCTTAGCGCCAACAGTTGGCTGGGGTCCATTCTCGTAGCTGCAGACCTAGGAGGGTGGGGTAGCTCGTGGGGGGCTCTCCGTCCCCATCGTGACCAGGCCACGGGGACCGCTCTCTGGGCCTCTTGCTTTCAGAAGCCGAGCAGCAGCACAGCCTCGAGGTCAGCAGCAGACCACTTTTGACAGGTTTCTCATTTCTCTTCTAACCCAACTCACCAGACTCACTCTGTTCACAGAGATATGCAGCCCCTCCTCAACGCTTTGCCAAATGTGGGCATGTTTGACCCCAGCTTCAGAGTCCCTGGCACCCAGGCAGCCAGCACCAGTCACCAGCCTCCCTCCCGGATTCAGGGCGCCCCACCCAGCCACTGGCTTCCTCAGCAGCCCCGCTTTCCAGTCCTGCCGAACCTTCCCAGCATGCAGCAGAGCGTGCCCATGCCGGCACAGAGGTCTCCTGCGGAAACCAGCGAGCTGAGGGAAGCCCTTCTGAAGATCTTCCCGGACTCCGAGCAGAGACTGAAAATCGACCAGATACTGGCGGCCCATCCGTACATGAAAGACCTGAACGCGCTGTCTGCCATGGTGTTGGACTGAAGCCGCTCCAGCTGGTGTCCCCGCGGCAGCAGGAAGCCACGTAATGTGAAGAGACCGATTTCCCAGTGGAAATGCTGTTGTAGTGTATAGAAAAGAAAACAGATGTTTTGTGTATAAAAAAATCTGGGTTTTCAAAACCAGCTTTTTCTATATATAAATTATGCTGCTATTACAGATTTAACATTTTCTGTAAAAGGAAAGTACATTTTCTGCCTGTTCAGAACTGTTTAATAGCAGTTACTCTTGAGTGTATTTACATTTTTATGTTTTTTAAACTATTTTCCTTAAAGCTGAAAATATTGACAAATGGATATGATTAGCCTTTCTAAATAAAAAAAGAGTTGCTTTCTTAGGGAAAGCAAGACCTCTTAAAGTATATTTTCTTGAGATGATTATGTAACATCCACTAACATGAAGTGGGCTCGCCACCCCCCAGCCTCCTCTGCCCTCACCCCTGCAATTAGAGTCCTAGGAGTTTCGCTCCCATGGGTCTCTTGTTGGAGCCATTTGTGAGAGGGGGCAGGTGGTGCCACTAGATGGCACTGTGCCTAGCCGTTGCTCATGACCAGGGCCCAGTTAGACTCCCAGAACGTCAGGGCGAGAAGAAACTCTAGAACTCATGTAGTCCCACCCTCCCTTCCCCTCCCACCCTGCAGAAGAGGGAACTGAGGCTCAGCGTGCTCACGTCCACACACACCCAGGTCCACAGCTGCGGAGCAGCTGGGCAGGGACCAGACTCCTCATCCAGTGCTCTGACACACTTACCAGGCTGAGGCCTCGCTATACCTGGCCTGACTCTAGAAGTCATGCCTCAGCCTCTGAAGATTACAGTGGGATGTGAGGAAGTTTCACGAAGAGCCCCGTTCTTACATAATTTTGTGTCCACAGCCTCCATGCGAAGTTTGTGCAGCTTTGCCAAAAAGTGGTTTTCTATTCTCAAGAATGACCCAAGCCAATAAATAGCATTAGTAGCTGCCGTGGGGGCTCGGCCCTTATTTATTTTCCTTGTGTTTGTCATTTTAGTGTCCTCCTCAGCCGTGCTTCCACTGAGTCCATCCGCATTGGTATCTCAGTGTTGTGTTTTCAGTGTTGCTCAAATCCTGTGTCCGTGAAGTTCTTTTTCTGGGTAATTAACATCTTTACCGTTCTCTGGACTTTCAAAGGGCTTTGTATTTTCTACCTGTTCTCTTCCCAGGCTGCTCACGGTCAGTTTCGTGTCTGCCCTGTGGGTCATGCCCCTCCTAGCCCCCAGAAACAGCTACCGAGGACTTGGGGCCGGTCTGTTCTTCGACTTTGTTTGGCCACGAGCAGAGCTGGTGGCTCCCTGGGAGGCGCTCTCCAGGTGTATACAACCCCTGCTTCCCTCAGGGGACGAATCCAGAGTCCTCCAGGTGGCTGGACTTGTATTTCAATCATGTTTTCTCTCCCGATGCCTTTAAGATGCCTCCTGACGAGGAACTGGTCGTCGGCCACCACTTCGGGGCAGGTGGCCAGCGTCACCCGCCCAGCTGTGGATGTGGAGGAGGTAGGAGACTTGAGGTGGGCAGGAAGTGACTCAGTCACAGCCCCTGTGCCTCAGCTTCAGAACTGGTGGTTTGTGAAAGCGTGGCAGACGTGTGAGGGCTAGGGCTGTCTCGCAGTGACTCTGATCTTCCGGGCTGAGGTTTGGTCTGACAGCCTTGCCAATCCAGCGTTTCTCCTATTTGCAGAGAAGGACCCAGCAGTAAACCTTGCTGGCCCAGGCTTAGCCACACAGGTCTTCCTGGAAGAGGACGGCGCCTCCAGTGACGCCATGTGGGGCTGGCTAGACCGGGGATTCCAGAGTGTCCTAGACCCTAGAAGTGACTTGACCCTAGACCTTTGGGTTATCTAAGCCTCCGTATTCTTAGTATTGTTTCTGAGGGCTCTACCTGCCCCTTTCCTCTTTCTAGGGTACGGGAAGGAAGGATGCAGGCAACTAAGTGGGTTAATTCCCTTGATAAATTATAACACAGAAGTCACAGTTCTTTGTGAAACTTGAAAATTTAAAAACTCCATTTTCAAACCATTAAAAAAAAGAGTCCTTCCTTGTTCTCCACCTTCTCTTAATACCAGGCTCCGTGTGGACGCCGCTCCAGTGTTTCTTCCGTGGTCTGCCCCCAGCGGGGGGTCTCCGAGCCACCTTGGAGGCCTCGGCAGCAATGCTTCCTCATTCTGCCACTCCTCGGGGCGGTCGTGTCCCGGCTCTGCCTCCTGTCCTTGCTGGCCTTCCTCGAAGGAGGGGGCAGGGCAGGGGATGCCCCCTCCGGCAGCAGACGGGTGTCTGCTGCTCAGAGAGAGGTGGTCCGGGGTTAGAGATTTAAGTAGGTGGGGAGACAGGATGAGTCCCGAGCCTGCCTTCTTCCCCAGGCCCCGGCTGCCTTCGCCGGGAGAAAAAAGCCTTGTTTGACCTTTCCGTGCAGTAGCCTGTGTTTGAGACCCTGTAGGCTGCGGGCTAGAGGACGGCAGGCGGGCATCTCAGCCGTCATCTCCTGGATGACGGGTCAGCTGTGTCTGGCGGGCTCCGCTGTGGCTTGGAAGTCTCGCCAGGGACTCAGGCCTACTGCAGCTTTTGGTCCCTGAGAGGAGGGCTGGGGTCTTGCTTCCTTAGGTTCGTGGTGGCACTTGTGGAATATGATTCACGGAGAAAGCCGTGCTCCCAAGCACCCTCCTCCATCACAGGAGATGCCCCAGGCACTGGGCCCCCTAAGTTTGGGCCTGGGCACCGTTCTCCCTCAGCTCCCAGCCTGCCCCGTCCAGGCACCTCCGAGATGTGGCCTTCCTACTTGCAGCTCTCTACCAGCACTGCCGTGTCCCTCTCCTGTCCCAACCGTGCTCTCTTCCGGCAGCCACTCTGCCTCATGCCGTTTGTTTCTTCATGACCTACCTCCCCATTATCCCCGTTGTTACACTGCAGATCCTTCACGAACATCCCCTGCTTTCTCCTAAGAACCCTCTCCATGCATTGCCGCTCTCCCTCACCTTCTCGCTCTTTACTTCTGTATTGCAAACTTGGCCCTCATCCCACCGCGTGGAAATAGTCTAGGAGAAGTCACCAGGGACCACATAGTTACTGAATTCAGAGGCCTTTTCTCAATCTTCCATCTTCGTGTCCACACTCAGTGACCAGAGTATTTGATATGGTTGTCCTTATTTTCCCCATTTTCTGAGATTTCCCTCCCAAATGTTCTTCATTCCTTTCTCTTCTTTTACTGGAAGGCCAGTCCTTGAGACCCTTTTCTTTCTTGACAGGTGGTTCTCAAACTTTGGACCAGCCATGGAACTCAGTGGTGGGGAGGGCAGCTCTTACTAAAAATTGCGATTACTGGGCACAGCCCCCAGAGCTGTTTATTCGGTGGCCCTGGAGTAAAGCGTGGAAATCGGAACATTCGGCCAACTCCCTGGGTGTTTCCCACGCAGGCTATCGGGGGACCACATGGTGAGATAGTGTACTCTCCCTTAGGGCTCTCTAACCCCGGCTTTCCTCCCCCGTAACTTCCCTAGCTCCCCGTGTCCCCACTGGGCAGTGCAGGAGTGTGTTTCTAGCTCAGCTGGAAGCCCTGTGACGTCCTCAGACTTCCTCCCCAGGCCACCCCCTGCATCTGTCCCTCGCTTTCCATCCCCACCCTGCCACAAAGTCCCCCCCTTGTCCTTGTCCTGCCAGCACCCACCAGTCATGCTGTCAGGGCCTCCCGGGGGCAGCGGCCCGTGACCAGTCAGCCCACCTCTCCCTCCCAGACTCCACAGTGCTCCCAGATTTATCTTCCAGAACCACATTGCTGGTCACACCCGTATCTCTGTTCAGTGATCTTCAGTGCCTCACGACCAGAGCAGCAAGCCCAGCCCTCCCGAGTGTCGTATCTGTGCCGTCCACCCCGTGGCCACTCGTGACTTCCCACTTTGAGTAGCCCTTCTGCGGTCGCGCACTGCAGCCCACACATTCCCGCAGTTACCCGTGGGCTCCTGCCTCCGTGCACGTCTTTCCTCTGCTAGAGATGCCCTTTCTCCCAAGTGGCTTCCCCCTCGAAGGCCCCGCCTGCGTCCCCTTTGTACCCTTGCCCATGCTTCTGACCAGAAACAACCCCATGGCGCTCTGTGACCCACAGCACTTGTGTCTGGCTTTCGGCACTCGCCGCGCCGGCTGGTGTCACCGCCGCTGATTGTGTACCGTGTCTCACCTCCCTTTCTAGACTGTGAGCTCCTCGCGGGCAGGGACCGTCTGTGTTCACTCTTTGTATTTCCCCTGGCACCTAGCACAGTGCCTTGCACTTAGTAGGTGCTCAATAAACGTCTGCTCAATGGACCTGGACGACAGTGCCTTCTTGACCGCGGTATCTGGCAGCTGATAACGCGGGAAATCACGCCGTCGGCATTTGCACCAGGGAATCCCTCCGCTGCGGCGGACTGCAGGTGGGGTGTCTGCCCGGCTCTCCCTTCTCCCCAAAGCTCCCAACACACTGTGCGGTCCAGGGGTGGGCACCGGACAGGCTAAGCTAAGCCCCGTGTGCCCCCCGCAAGATTTCTGGGCAGGAGTGCCAGGCTGCTGTTGGGGGAGTCGATGGCCCCCTTCTGCCGATGTGGAGAAACGCACTTCCCTTTTGCTTAAGCCAGTTCAAGTTGGGCTTACGACCCTGGAAATCAAGAGTCTTGAGTAAAATGGGTATCACAGCCCCTAGATTCAGCAGACAAAATGGGAGAGGCTCATCATATCTTTAGAAAGATCCCAAAGACTGGTACAAACGGAACTTAGAGGAGTGTTCGCCCCCGTCAGACAATGGTGGTCAGAGGTCAAGTTTCTGATTTATTGGAAACTTACCCTTCCACGTCAAAGAGAGCTCCACCCCCCACCGGCAAGCAGGCTGTTTCCTGCTGCTGCTTTTCCTTCTCAACATCCCCACTTCCTCTCGAGGCTGTCTGAAAAATTCCCTGATGTGAATTTCTCTGTTCAGTTCCCCAGCTGGGCAGACACCAGGCCTGTCTGTCCGGAGTGAGACCTTCCCCTGTCCTTCCATGTGCTCATCTGTAAACCAGGCGTAAGGGAATCACACATCCTACTCCAGGGGCATCGTACAGAAAAGGTGTGTCATACCCACGGAGCATCCACGATGGTGTCGGACACTGGGCCCCACTCAGTGACATTCAGAGCCATCGCTGGGGCTCTGATCAGCAGCAACCCCTCTAGGACACCCACGCTGTTTACACTCTCACGGTTCACCCCACATCTCCTAACCAAAGGTCCAAGAGCTTGTGTCCAAAAGCTCGGAGAGCTCATCTTCGGATTCCGGATGCTCTTCTGTCCCCGCCGACTCACGGGGAGTGCAGACCAGACCTCCCTTAGAGCCTCAACAGGGCCACGGAAGTCTGGCTGTGACCTAGAGAGGGCACCACTCCTAAAAGCTAGGCACCCAGGAGGGCCCCTCTAATACCACCAGGGAGGGGAGAGAGGGAAGCGGGCAGAGCCATTGCCTGGCTTCAGGACACGTGAGCAGGCAGACCCTGACAGCTGGCGCCGAGCACTCGCCATGCCTGATTCTGTCTTGTGACCCTCGCGACACTCCCCTGAGGTCTCTGGAAGGAGTTGGTGCGCACGGCCACCAAGAGATTTGCAGTTCTCCAAGCCAACGTGTCCAGGATTCATCACCTTCCCCAGAGGTGACGTGGCAGCCAGAGTGGCGCCTGAGATGGACCCCCTGCCCCCACCCAGTGAATAGAATCGAGGGCCCGCGACCTGGGTCCAGGCTGTCAGGCTGCGGAGCAGAGAAGCTGTGGAAGGGAGCAGCCTTCCGCCTCCCACCTTGCTGCGCAGCGGGGCCCACGGCCAGCGCTGTTCCTGTGGGAGGGCAGACCGGCGTGGTCCAGAGCGAGCCCCTGTGTGCATCATACCCACCTTCCATTTCACCGAGGGCAATGTAGATCAGTAAAAAGAACTTTGATGGGTTTTGAAACCTGAAAGAAGCCTTTTTCACGGCTCAAGGTCCAGTCCTCTGCCGTCCATGGTTCAGGGTGGGTCGCAGTCATTGGCAGTAGGAATCTGCCAGAAACGTGGCAGAATTGCCCACAGCCAGTGCTGGAGCTGGAAGCCCAGGGGCTTAGGGACTTCTTGACTCAGCCCTTCCCACTGGACTCCAGCACCGACCTCGGCGTCCAGCTTGGGGGCTTTCCTTCCCACCCCCACCACGGCCTGAAACCCAGTCTGGGGTCAGCCTAGGCAGGCCCTGCCCTTCCCCGTCCTGTTCCCAGAGAGGAGGAGGCCGCCCTGAAGAGAATGCGCTCGTCTGCCCGCCTGTCTGGCTCCAGCTTCCGTCTAGAGTTTCATCCACCAAAACAGGCCGCAGGAAGGAGAGGGCCTCCCGCCGGCAGCAAGGCGCTGCCCCGGCGGCCGAGCTCCCATGCCCTCCCCAGACCGGTGTCCCCACGGCAACACGTCCCTCTGCCCTTGCCAGTCCGGCACATGCCACCGGTTCCCTCTGGGGTGGCCGAGGCGCCCTGCCGGCTTCTGCTTCCCACCCCCTTCGTGTTTCCTCCACCTCCCCTGTCTGCCAGGGTCCTCGAGCGGCTGCTGGGTGCAGGGCACAGGGCTGGGGGGACGGGGAACAGCCAGATGGTCCCTTTTCTAGTCCCGGCCTGGCCACGAGGGCTTGGGCCCTGCTCTGGCCCTCCTTGCCGCGTGACCTTGAGGAGGTCACCCAGCCTCGCGGTCTGTTTCCTCATCCGGATGGAAGCGATGCCCTTGGAGCTGGTGGTTTGCAGTCAGGGCTGCACGTTTGAATCACCCGGAGGGAGAGCTTCTAAAATGCTTGTGGCCAGGCCACACCCCAGACTCCCGAGATCTGAATTTCTGTGACTCCCCAGGTGACCCCAGGGTGCCCTCAGACTGCGAACCAATACCCTCCCAGAAAGTTGATGCAACCAGGATGAAATCCTAAGAAGCGGGCCTGGCCCCCTAGGCGAGCGCTCCTCTTTCCTGCCCCCCGCCGGTGGGAAGGCACCTGGAAGGCCCGTCAGTGCCCCTCACGGTGATGCCCGTGCCCCTGGAAAGGCTTCCTCCTCGACGGTTCATCTTACCTTCGGTGTTTTTCAAACGCAAGACGCTGCCAAGGCAGAACGGCCCGGGAGCGCCGAGCCAGGGGAGCTGGAGGAGCCCCCGCCAGCACCGTCCCATGTGCAGGACCGCCCTCGATTTCCCCCCAGCCTCAGCCCAGCTGGGCCTCCACTTCCCTGCGGAAGCCGACTCCGATCACATCCCAGGACAGTTCCTGTAGGAGAACGGAGGGAGGGCGCCTGGCCCCCACGAAGCCCGCAAGCGGCTCTCCACCAAAGCCGTGCCTTCCCGCGACCCATCACACACAGCCCCAGACCCCAGTCACCGCCCGGCAGAGCGCAGCCCGGGCCTGGGAGTCCAGAGGGGGCAGCACACACCGTGGGGAAGGACAGGAGTCGCCCAGCCCAGGAGAACCCCTATTTCACTGTGTGTACACAGGCCGGCTGGCTTGGGTTCCCACGGCCGTCAGCCGTTAGGTGAGGCTGGACTCAGCTCTCGGTCTTAATCCAAGGCTGGGTCTCTCCTCTGCCCCTGGAGCAGGTGCACCCGCAGCCCAGGAGCGTGGGTGTGGAGGACCGGCCCGAGCACCGTGTGCACAGGGAGGTTCCCCCGAGGCCGGGATGTTGGACAGTGACTGTCCGAGTCCCCTGGTTCCTCGGTCCCAGGTCCCTGGCCCTGGGAGGCCCTCTTCCTCCACAGGGATGGCCTCGGCAGAGGCAGTGGGCTCCCTCCGACGTTCCAGCACCCAGGCCTGGGTCTGTCTGCTGCCCCGAGGCTTGTCTCAACCGTAACCTCCCCTTGGGGCTTTGCACCCCCATGTCACTGTTACCGTGACCACCAGGGGGTGGGGCCTGTGTCAGAACCAGCCCCAACAAGAAGGGACTATGACACGAGCCCTTTTCCAGACTGGAGACCAGGCCCTTAAGGTTTGGTCTCTTCAGGTGTCCCTCACAGGTACCCCTGGTCCCAGCCAGAGCTGCTCACCAGCCTCTTACCAGGATCGAGCTCCACGGCAGCCAGTGGGCAGTTATCCCACCTTGCACATGTGGAAACTGAGGCAGAGCCCTCCTGTGGCCTGCAGAGCCAAGGCTCGAAGCCAAGCCTCCACACGCGGTCCGTCTCTCGATGGCTCGGGAACCGTGGCTGGTGTCCACCAGCTCATCCATCCACGTCAGTCTCTGGTCAGACCTGCCGGATCCTGGCTTTCTGGTGGAAGGAGGGCTGAGGGCTGGAGGGCCGGAGAGCCGAAGCAGGAGTGGGGGACAGGGGAGCTATGGATGGGAGGAGTGTCCCTGTCACAGGAAACAGCACATGGAAGGGGAGGCCAGGTGGAGGGCCTGGGGAGGAGGTCAGGGAGGAGGGTTTGGCTCTGCCTCCTTTTCTGGTGGTGGGGGCCCATGGGGCCAGCGGGGTAACTCTCTGCTCTTTGGAAAAGCCTTTCTGGAGCCTATGTCTGAGCCTTGCAGACAACTCTGGCTCCAGCCCTCACTGGCTCTTGGAACAGGAGGGCAGCCCAAGATTCCCGCGAACCCAGCTCCATTCCCGTGGAGCAGGATGGGGACTGGGGGCCTCCAGGGCCTGAGGGATCACCGCTGGGCTCCCAAGTGCCTGTCCTGGGAGGCCCGGCCTGTCAGTGGCACGTGGTGGCCTGTGACTAAATGGTCAAGACTAAATCCTCCCCCAGACCTCTGAGCTGGAATGTCTCTTTGCAGCAATGTCTCTGGCCCTCCATTTCTAGCTTCCTTGATGGGCCAGCACCATGGAGCCAGTCAGTCCTGTCACTTGGGACCAAAATTCCATGCCCTCCCCTGGGTATCAAGAAAATGCATTTGTTTTTCTTTGGGAAAAAGGCAGGTGAGGTTTTGGGGAGCAAAGATGTCTCCTTAATCATCAGGTATACCCTTCCACTCACGAGAGTTCCTCAACTCTTCTGAGCCTCGGTGTTTCGTATCGTAACTTGGTTTTACAAGATCATGCCTGTCATCAGCTTCTATCTGCTAAGCCCTGTGTTAATCAGTGTGGGCTCGTTGACATACAGAACAATCCATGTATCATAAACAGGCAGCTCGCTGAACTGAGCGAACCACATCCCAGCACCCAGCCGAAGAAACATTTCGGCTCTCCAGAGCCCTCCCCACCCCCACCAAGGGAACCAGAGCCCTGCTGTCTAACAGGCTTCAGGAAGGCTCCACTCACCTTCCTCCTGTGCAGGGCCAGGAGAGGCCAGGTGCCAGGACCCCTGTGGGGGACACCTGATTCAGGGGCCCGTGGCCACCTGCGTTTCCGGAATGTCCCCCAGGGCTTCACCAGCCGGCCCCTGCCAAGAGGACCCAGGAGACACCGCTGGAAGACAAATCCACAGAAAACCACTATGCATGGCTACCCGAGAAAAAAGATTTTCTTTTCTTTAGAAATTGTGTACAGTTTTCAGCATCACAGGCCCAGCTGGTGGACCAGAGAAAGGGAGCAAAAGGGAGGCTGTTTCGTATTTTTAAAGTTGGAACCTGTAAAGACGAGCCGTCCAGCTGGCCTGTGCTCCAGGGTGGCTCTCAGCGTCCTGCCCCCCTCACCGCCTCTGTGGAGGGAGGGTGCCGCTGTCCTGTGCTCGCTCAGCTATTCCCTCCAGCTGTCTGAGCAGAAACTCCGGCTTCTCCTCCGTTCATGCAGCTGTTTACCGGAGGGCTGTCCCTGGGGACGAGGGCTGAAGTCTTCACCCCTGCCACCCCCAAGCTCATCTCATCTCAGGTCAAGGGCACCCCAATTCTGGTGCCCTCCTCTCTGGGGGTCGGGGCCCCAGTATGTGAAACTGAGGTCAGTGCCTGCCCTGCTGCTTGACTGGCCGTCCATGAGACCCGGGGACATGTGGGCACCAACACTCGGGAGAGGTGGTTGTCCAGGCATCGGCTCCGAGCCCCCTCCTCCAGGAAGCCTCCCGGGGAGCCCCCGCCCCCTTCTCAGCAGCTCCAAGCAGCTTGCTCTATGTATTCATCAGAAGGGGTTTCCCGGCAGCTTCCATGTGTGGGCACAGGCAGCGTGGTCTCCGTCCTTGGGGAGCTTGTGGCCCTGGTCACGTGGGCAGCCTGGGTCCCTTACCTGGCCCGCATGTCCCATCACTCCCTCTGCAGTGAGGGGGATGGGCAGGGAGCAGGCGCTGGATCTTGCCCTTCTCCAGTCTGCCTCTGTCCAGAAACTTGGTTGCAAGAAGAGACACCCCCTCAACCCAGCTGAAGCCAGAAGCAGATGCATGTGAAGCCCGGTCTGGAACCAGGACGTGGACTTCTGCCACTGCGGTCCAGATGCCCACCCCCTTCTCTGTCCCCCAGTGGGTTTGCCTCTCTGCAGCACACCCGGCAGCCAACCAGCCATGGCCCAGGTGTGGAGGGACAGGCCGCAAAATGACAGCAGTCACAGCTCGCGTCTATCGATCTCCTAGTACGCACCCAGCGCTGGGGGAGACGCGGTACACACTAGGGGATTCTCGCTGAAGCGATGGAGCAACCCTCTGATGTCCCGTGGGTTACCCCTGCTCCGACTCCAGAACCGCCAAGTCCCACGCCTGGGCAGGGCCGCCCAAGAGCGCAGCTGTTCCTGCTCTGAGCGAGACAGGTGCACCACAAGCTGTGACGAGGCCCCGGGGAGGTGAGACACGGAGATGGTGCGGGGTGACAGCTGGCATGCTCCAGGAGCAAGGAGCTGGTGGCCCAAGAGCCAGGTGAGGCCAAGAGAACCCGAGGAGGTGCCTAAGAGCTGAGCTTTGCAGGGGTATTTGGGGAAGTGATTTACCAACGGAGGCTCTCAGGAGGAGAAGGAGGGAAGCAGGAGGGGCCAGGGACAAAGCTAAGCAAGGACACAGAGTCAGCGGAGGTGGCCTTCCCTGACCCCGCAGGAAGCTGTGGGGCATGAGCTGCACTGGAGTTAGTCCCTCCTTGACACAGCTGTGCACTGTGATGGTCAGTCACCGAGTGTAGCCATCCACACGGGCAGCCCCGCTGCAGGCGTCAGCCAGCTTGCGGCCACAGGGGGACATGCCGGCCCAGTCACGGGGTGTGACACCACCGCATTCCCGTCAACGTAGCCCCAGCAGCTCACAGCACCCATGTGGCCCTGATGTCCGGGAGGGTGTTCCAAGGAAGGTCAGGGGAACTCCTGCAGCTGGTCCTTTCGCATGACCCATGCTGAATTCCCATTCCCCTGCTGGCTTAGGTGGCTTGTCTGCCGGGGGGCGGGGGGGGGGGGGG
>NW_024424341.1:7143467-7149344 GCF_017311325.1 Ursus maritimus | reverse complement strand
GGGGGGGGGGGGGGCGGGCCCAGACCCTCATCCCCACAGGACTCCTGCCCTCTGTTGGCCGTACTTGCACGCTCACAGTTTAAACTGGCCATGGCAGGTCAAAGGGGGGCTCTGGAGGATCTGGGCGCTAAGTGTGTGCCTCCCTCCCCCCGTGATGTGGCAGAAGTGCCCTCTGCTCTTGATGCTCAGTCTCCCTGCCACTGTGCAAACTCCTTTCATGCCTGCAGACCTCTGGGCACACATGGCCCAACGTGACCAGATGGCAGCTACAGCTTGGAGTCGGTAGGGCTCTTACTGTGTCCCTGATGGAAGCGCCACCCCCCGTGGGAGCCAGGACCTCCAGATTCAAGAGCCTAAAGTTGCGAGGACAAGAAGCGCTGAGTCCCCAAGTGGCTCACCAGAAGGGACGAGACCATAACGCTTCCATCCCTTGGCTCCCAGACCCGTCTCCTCCAGCTGGGGAGCAGCTGTTGCTTTAAGGAGTATACCCCATCCTACGGGACAGCCCCCTGGCCTGGCAGGGGGACGTTGCCAAGCTGACCCCTCACCTGTGCTGTTAAGAGACCATCCCACGGCACGGTCACGTGCCCACGGCTGCTCCTTCTTTGCTGCCATGAGTCCCTTGGCCTGCAGGAGGTCTTTGCTGAAGGATCTCTGACCCTGGGACAGTGGTGCTGGCTGAAGCCTTGCGGGCAGGGAAGGCAGACCCTCACCTCCCCTAGCATAGTCTGCGTGGGAGCAGACACTGGAGACCATCTAACTCTCCCCAAGTCTCATCTGTCTTGCACCACCTAACGAGGGTCTCTGTGATGTCTTAAATGGGGAAGAATAAAATCAGGTTTACTCTCTGACAAGGCACTCTGCTACCCATGATATTTGGGAACACGGTTTAAACCAACCAGGCCAGGGCCAGGGTGAGTGATGGGAAGAGGCAGAGGGAGAGGGAGAGACTCTCAAGCAGACTCCATGCTCAGCGCAGGGCCCAATGTGGGGCTCGATCTCACAACCCTGAGATCATGACCTGAGCTGAAATCAAGCGTCGAATGCTTCACTGACTGAGCCACCTAGGCACACACCACCCCCCAATCATCCTGCTTTTCCAGAAAACCTAGAAATCTGGAGTTTTTAAAATGTAAACTCAAATCAATTTTTGATTTGACTCAATTTTTTTAAATAATTTCTATAAATTCAAAGCAATACCAATCGGGGCGCCTGGGTGGCACAGCGGTTAAGCGTCTGCCTTCGGCTCAGGGCGTGATCCCGGCGTTATGGGATCGAGCCCCACATCAGGCTCCTCCACTATGAGCCTGCTTCTTCCTCTCCCACTCCCCCTGCTTGTGTTCCCTCTCTCGCTGGCTGTCTCTATCTCTGTCAAATAAATAAATAAAATCTTAAAAAAAAAAAAAACAAAAAACAAAGCAATACCAATCAAAATTCCAGCAGGATTTTTTTTGTAAATTTTGCAAGCGCGTTATAATACTTATACAGAAAAGCAAAGGACCTAGAATATCCAAAAACAATTTTGAAAAAAGAATAAAGAAAACTCACACTACCTGATATCCAGATTCAGTAGAAAGATCAGAATTAGGACATTATATTATTGGCAAAAGGACAGATTCACAGATCAATGAAATGGAAGAAAATGTGCAGAAGTAGACTCACATATAATCCATTGCTTTTTTTTTCCTTTTTTGCAAAAGTGCAAAGACAATTCAATGAAGAAAGAATATTCTTTTCAGAAATTGTATGCACGTGTGACAGACCCCCATGACCCTGACTTCCTGGTCATGTAACTCTCTCTCCTTGACTGTGGGTGGGACATATGACTTCTTCTAACCAACAGAATATGGCAAAGTGATGGGATGTTGCTCCCATGACATTACATTGTATAAGACTCTATCCTGCTAGCCACTTGCTCCACAGACTCTCCTTGCTGGCGTAATGGAATGAGCAGTTGTGTTTGGAAAGTCCATGTGACAAGGATCTTTGGGTGGCCTCTAGTTGCTGAAAGTGGCCAGCAAGAAGCCAGGGCACTCAGTGCTACACCTGCAAGGAATCGAATCCTGCCAACAACTTGAATGAACTTGGAAGCAGGTGCTTTCCCAGTCAAGCCTCCAGATGAGAACGCAGCCCAACCAACACCCAGATTGCAGCCCAGTAAAACCCTAAAAAGATAACCAGCTAAGCTGTGCCCAGACTCCTGACAGAAAATATGAGATAATAAAATGAGTGTTGCTTTAAGCCACTAAGTTTGTGGCAATTTATGATGCAACATAGAAAAGTAATAAAATCCATAAGCAAAAATGAGTCACCTCCTATATGTCACACCACACACAGATTTTAACTCAAAATAGATCATAGGTCTAATGTAAAACCATAAACCTAAGGCGGGGGGGACCTGAACACAGGTATATTTGGACTGGCAGTGGCTAAAATGGGAGCCATGGGGTGGGTGGGAGCAGTGATGGAGAGAGAGTATAGCTGCGGTCCACTAGGACCCAAGGTCAGAGCAGCCTAAAGTGGCATGGAGACAGCCACAGCCTTGGCTCCAGGATCTCTGGTGGCGTCTCTATTCCCTCTGGTCTCTTGCTCCCAACAGCCCCGTTGCTCTGTATTCTCTAGTCTGGTCCAGACCTGACTGGCTTAGCTAATGCCACCCCCGTGGGTCAGAGTCCTTTGCCCCCAGCCCTCTTGTAGGTGGATGAGCAGTGTATGGGTGCCCAGTCCTGGGTCAGTGCTCATCCCAGGTCTAATTCACTTCTACCCCTGTGCACAGTCAGCCATCGCCACCTCCTGGTGGGGCCACAGGAGGGACACTGACTATAGGTGTAGAGATGGAAAGTTGGTCTGCTCTCTCTTCCCTGACCTCCTCTGCTCCCCACAAGGGTCCAGTCCCTTCCATGCCCACATTTCACCATTCCCTGCGGCCCTCCATTGCCTCCTATGTCATCACTCCTTCCACCACCAGCTTCCGCCAGGCTGCTGGGACTGCAAGCCCAGTGTACCCACAGCTGCCCGGAAGCCCCAGCTGAGGAAGCTGGAAAGCAGCTCTGCAAGGACAGGAGTGGGGTGGGTGCAGAGGCCACCGGGGAAGTGCAGGGCCCATCCCTTTCTAAGAAGAGCCTCCAGGGAAACAGGCAGCACAGCCCTGAGTCACCACTGATGACCGGCGCCAAGGGGCCTCTGGGTGGCGTAAATTCACAGGCACCTATGTGTGACAGAGCTGTGCAGGGACCGTGCAGGGACGGGAACAGTTTCAAGTAAACGAACAGGATGGCTCATGATCCAAGCAAGTGTCAGCAGGGTCCCCCAGCCACATCTGTGCAGGGAGGTGCAAAGGGGTCCTTCGAAACCAGAGCTCAGGCGAGGGTACTGGGCACCCAGATTAAAAGAGGGCTGAGCTCTTTGCTGCCTTGGCTGACACCCAGATCTGTCCCTGGCTCAGCCCCTAGCAATGCCCTTCTGTGTTCTTTCATCTGTGGACAGAGCCACCAAGGACTGTGGGTGGGGACAGGGCGGGGTGGGGACCGTGACTCCTAGAATGTCCAAAGGACACCAAAGCTGTTTCAGGAATTGTGAAATGTAAATCTCAGTTCCTTTTTGACCTGCAGTGCCATAAACGTGCCAACGTCTTCAGCAGGCTAGAAAAGTAGAATAAAGAAAACTGGGACAGTGCAGGAGAAGGAGAGCTATACCAGGCAGCAGACCAGTTTAGGCCCAGAAGGGGAAGTGAAAACCTCTGAGGACAGATGGAGGGCCCATGACCCCCCACAGCACCTCTGGGGCTTGTCACCAGATGTAGGTTGCTACGGTGATGGGGAAAGAAGGTCCAATTGAGCAGACCAAGAAGATTCTCCAGGGGAAAAAGTTGGGGAGGGGCTATGTGCTTGTTCTGTTGTGCACCCAACAAGTTTTTGTCAACTTATATTCATTTGAAGTGGTACAGGAAACATAGACTCCAGCTCTTGGAAGGGAACACCAATGCCGTCTTGTAAGAGCATGGAGGAATGGCGTATCAATATCCGTGCAGCCATCTTTGGAAAATAGTGACCACCTCCCAGAAGCAAGCAAAAATTAGTTAAGCATTGAAGGATGAGCTGGAGTTAGCCAGGTTACAGGAAGGAGCATTCCAGGCGGAGAGAAGAGCATAGGGAACAACTCTGAGGTGTTCTGCACATCTGAACACCAAAGAGAATTCCTGTGTTCTTTTTTTTTTTTTTTTAAGATTTTATTTATTTGACAGAGAGAGAGACAGCCAGCGAGAGAGGGAACACAAGCAGGGGGAGTGGGAGAGGAAGAAGCAGGCTCCCAGTGGAGGAGCCTGATGTGGGGCTCGATCCCAGAACGCCGGGATCATGCCCTGAGCCTAAGGCAGGTGCTTAACAACTGAGCCACCCAGGTGCCCTGAGAAGACTTGTGCTCTTAGAACAAGGGTGCAGATACAGAAAGTGAGGCTGGAAAGGTAGGCAGGGCCAGAAGTTACAGGGCTCTGGAAGCCAGAGTGGGTTTAAGTTTGGGTTTTTTTTTTTTTTTTTAAGATTTTATTTATTTATCTGACAGAGAGAGAGAACAGAAGCAGGGGGAGAAGCAGAAGGAGAGGAAGAAGCAGGCTCCCCACTGAGCAGCGAGCCTGATGCGGGGCTCTATCCCAGGGACCTGAGCTGAAGGCAGACACTTAACCGACTGAACCACCCAGGCGCCCCCCAGTGGGTTTAAGTTTTGAGCCGAAGGGCACTGTGAAGCCACCAAGTGACTTAATCGAGTGGATATTCTAAAACCCTTCATGCACTGCTGTCTGGAGAATGGGTTGGAAGGGGGAAGAGTGGATGAAAGAAGAGAGATGGGTCTGAGAACCCGAGTGCCTGGGAACAGAGGAGAGAGGATGATACCCTCTGGGGGTCTGAAGAAGACAAGGGGGGAGAAGGCGGGGTGGTCTGGCAGGTAGTGCCAGGCAGAGAGGGAGAGCTGTCTCCGAGGGGAACACGAGCCAATGTGAGCGAAGAGCTGGCCATGAGAAGCCCCTGGCGTGCTGATGGAAGCTTATAAATTACAAATCCTCCCGAGGCCCTCAAGGTAAATGCCATGTTTCTCAGCACTTCTAAATGATGTGTCTTGGTCCTTCTAAATCAAATGCAATCCGTTTGGAAACCCTGATTGCCAAGGTTGCAAAGATCCAAAACCAGCCGTGGTTTGGTGGCTTCTTCCGCTGCCTGGGGTCATCCGAGGACTCCAGGACTCAGCTACTCTGGATCTAGCAGGCACGGCCCCACGTCTCAGCTGGGGTGTCCCATGCTGGGAATCCGGGTTCGGAACAGAGAGACCCACCTGAAGACAGATGTCGCTAGGCCCAGATCTGATACCAGACTGTGGCTGGTGTGCCAAAGACACAACATCCCAACATCCCCACCACCCGGAGACCGGCCACTTCTTGGGGCTGAGTCTCTACCACGTGGAAAACTGCCATTCTCCCCGAAGTCCAGCTTCTCGGGTGGGGCCCCTCCCTCTTCCTCTTTCAAGTCCGAGCCTGAGCTCCAGTGCAGTCCTGCCAATGGGCCCCCACGTGCATAAGCAAAGCCTCTCTGAGATCTGCTGGAAACCAGCCAAGCTGCTCACTTCTTCCCCTCGGCTTCAGGGGAGTCACTGGCCTGGCCTCCGCATTCCGGGGGGCGCCCCGACATTCTGCAGGGTTGACAGCTGTGGCAAGCAGACCCCGGGGACATGTTCGAGTAAATCATTCTGCAGCGTTGCCCACAGGTCATCGTGCGGTGAGGCCCAGGTCCTTCCCCCCCCCAGTGGAGGGAAGGCCTAACTTGCCTCTGAGGACCCCTCCAGGCCTGCTACCCTGAGATCCCAGGTGGAGAGAGCCAGGTTCAGCAG